>NW_012267228.1:27598866-27612708 GCF_000151885.1 Dipodomys ordii | reverse complement strand
TGCCTTGCATGCCTGAGGCCCTGGGTTCGATTCCTCAGCACCACATAAGCAAAAAGAAAAAAGCTGGAAGTGGCACTATGGCTCAAGTGGTAGAGCGCTAGCCTTGAGCTGAAGAGCTGACAGACAGTGCCCAGGCTCTGAGTTCAGGCCCCAGGACCGGACCCAAAAAAAAAAAGTTTCATAGACTTTCCTGCCCAGTCTGGCTTTGTTGAACTGTGATCCTTAGATCTTAGCCTCCTGTGTAGCTAGGATTATAGGTTGAGCCACTGGTGCCTAGCTTAGGAGTGGATATGAAATTTCAGGTAATAAATGTTTTTGTTTATTTGATTGGCTGTGCCCAAGTTTTGAGATTAGAGACACATAACTGATGTGCTCAGCTTGTAGGTTTAATTTTAAGAAAATATACCCAGTGATTAATGTTGTGTATTAGTTCCTTTTTTTTTTTTTTTTTGGTCGGTCATGGGGTCTGTGGGTCGTGGGGTCTAAATTCTGGGCCTGGGCGCTGCCCCTCTTCATCTGAAGGCTAACACCCTACCACTTGAGCCATAGCACCACTTTGGGCTTTTTCTGCTTATGTGGTACTGAGGAATCAAACACAGGGCCTTATGCATTCTACCACTGAGCCAACTTCCCAGCCCTGTGTATTAGTTCTTACATGTGAGAAAATGGGTCATTCTTGGCTCTTTACCTATGCTAGCTGAAGCAGCTGATGATAAAGGCATTGTAATTGATGCATACATAAAGATAAGCTATGTTTGCAGTAAAACAGTAATAACTATCATCAAAAAAAAGACTTGAAGATTTCTACTGGACTCACATAATTACAAGCTGAGCATTTATATGTCTCTCTGTCTCTGAGTATGTTTGTATATGTGTGTGTATATGTGTGTATATATATGTATAAAGGGTGTTACAGATGTTTTCAAGTAAGATGGGCATTAAATAGCTAATAAATAAGACACTAAATAGCTAGTAAATGAGGATCATTAGTGTTCTAACATATAAGCTTAAGATTTTTAAAATCATAATTCCTGTTTGTGATTGTAGTGCTTCCTTAGATATATCTCATCCTCTAGTGATTTATGGTGTTGCTCCTGTCCCAACACAGCTGAGGAAGAAGAGAAAAATCTATCAGTAATAACACTGATGGAGTAGTGGTAGGAGAAGTTGTCAAATTCAGGGGGAAATAATAGCCCTCCAGGAACTCTGACCAGTAATGGAGTAGGGGTGGTAGAAACTGGAGGAGTAGTCCTTCCCTGGTGTATTCATTCCTTGAGGAGAAATGAGGGGAAAGCAGGTGGGACATTAGCCCACACCTTGCACAAGTACCATTACAAAAGGAAAATGGAGAATGCTGACACTAACATTGTAGGCTTACAAATTCGGGAGTGGGAGAGAAAAATGAAGCAAAGGACTGAGAAGGTAAAGGAGTCAGAGAGGGCTAGAAAATGGGGTTTCATTGCTTTTATCCATACACTTAATGTGCTACTTGGTACAAATAAGAGATATCTGAAAGAGAAGCAGTAAAAAGAGAAGTTGAAAGGCTTCAGAGAGGTGTGAACAAATAAACATAGATGGATTGGCTGTTGGGCCTAGGTAACTAGAAGAATGGTCCTGTGGTTTGCTGTTCAGTCAGAACTTCTGTAAAGGCCCTAGCGCTGTCAGCCCGTAGGCCTGCTTCGTGTTTCCTGTCCTCTCCCACTCTTGCTATTATCTGGCTTGCCACACCCTGAAACACTGGCCATGCTTACTCCTAGTTAAGGAAGGACCCTTTCAGGATGGTGGTCAGGTTTATTGAGTCTTCATGAAGTCTTCTGATGTCCTCTGACAAATCCATAGGATGAGTAGAGGAAGACTCAGTTCTATTACCGATTAGGGTTCACTTAATCTCTTCCTACTCCTATTTACATAAAAGTAAAAATCAAAAGCAGTGGAGAATTTTGAAGATTATAACACTCAGGATTGATATCTTTCTAGATATCTATAGAGAGAGAGGTGTGTGTGTGTGTGTGTGTGTGTTTGTGTTTGTGTGTGTGTGTGTGTGTGTGTAGTTGTATGCTGATGTTATCTGTTGAATCTAAAAGCATGTAGAAGTCCCTACTTGTAGAAAATCAACAGCCCAGAAAGGAAGAACAGTGTCTACTACACATAGCCCTAGGGCATGTTGCGTTTGTGCTGAGAGGAACCTTCTTATAAAGGAAGAATGCCATACTTGGAGAACCCAGCTGCTCTTTCTTACTGTATTACTCTTCTCCACTCCCTTAGGTGTAAAACTGCACTGGGAAGAGTAGCTTTAACCATTGCTCTATATGTGTCATGAGGGCCAGATGTGTAGTCACATTGAAGCATCAGTAAGTTGGTATCTCAAAGTATTAGCTTTCCTTGTAGTGGTAATAATAGAATAAAAACAGTAATAGCTAAATCCTGTGGGTCACACCTTGTTCTGTTGGCTTCAAGTATAGAAATGACTTAAAAAATTTTAAATATTACCTTGATGCTCTTTAAAAACAATGTCCATAACTTTTTAGGTGCTAGCCAGTATGCTTTATCCTAATTTTCAGGCAGAAAAACCGGGAAATGTCCCTATTTCTTTTCAAACTTTGTATTGTACAAGGAGAACATATTTCAAAAGTTCAGGATTTGTGGGGGGTTAACTATTGGCAGGTGTAGGTATGTGTGTGATTTATACCCATCTTTTGTAAACCTTAAAAAAAGACGCAAAAAAAAGAACATAAAAAGAAATGAATAATCCTCTTTCCTTTCCCTTAACTCATAAAATGTATTATAAAAAATAAATTTAGGGGCTGGGAAGGTGGCTCAGTGTTAATGCACTTGCCTTGCATGCATGAGGCCCTGGGTTCGATTCCTCAGCACCACATAAGCAAAAAGAAAAAAAAAGCTGGAAGTGGCGCTGTGGCTCATGTGGTAGAGTGCTAGCCTTAGCTGAAAAGATGGGGGACAGTGCCTAGGCCCAGAGTTCAGGCCCCACGACTGGACCAAAAAAAGAAAAAAGAAATTTAAACCAGTTACCAGTAGCTCATGCCTGTGATCATAGGTACTCAGGAGGCTGAGATCTGAGAGTCTTGGTTTGAAGCCATCCCAGGCAGGAAGATCCATGAGACTCTTATCTTCAATTAATTACCAAAAAGCTAAAAGCAGAGCTGTGGCTCAAGTGGTAGAGCACTAGCCTTGAGCAAAAAAGCTCAAGGACAGCACCCAGCTCCTGAGTTCAAGCTCTAGGACTAGCACAAAAAAAAAAAGAAGAAAAGAAAAAAGAAAAATTTATACCGAATTTTATTCCTTATGATTTAGTAGTATTCCCTAGAATGCAAAACAATCAGTGTACGAAATCACTGCCAAAACTGGCATTTCAGAAAAAGAACATAGTAAAGTTAAAAACTGGCTACACATGGTTGTAATCCTATCTAATCAGGAGGTACTGATCAGGAGGCCCAAAGGTTAAGCCAGTGAACAGTTACTGAGACCCTCTGTCTCAACCAATAAAAATCTGGATGTGGTAATATAAGTCTGTCATCCTAGCTATGCAGAAAAATGCAAATAAGAGGGTTGTGATCTAGGCTACCTGGGCAAAAAGTGTGATCTTATATGAAAGCCAAAAGAACCGGAGATAGGGCTCGAGTGGTAGAGTACCTGCCTACCTAGCAGAAGCCCCTAAGTTTAAACCCCAATACTGTCCTCCACCAAATATACACTTGTAGAATATTTTAACATTTCTACGTTTTACATACTGAATAAAATTGATCATTGACTTGAATCTAGCAATTAAGTATTCTGTGTTTGGTGCAGTGGTTCTGCTTATCTCAGTTACATACAGCCTTGTGTGTGCGTGTGTGTGTGTGTGTGTGTGTGCGCGCGCGTGTGCCTGTGTGCTTGCGTGTGCGTGCGTGCATTCATGTGAGTGTGCTGCTCCTGGGGCTTGAACTCAGGGCCTGAGCACTGTTCCAACTTGAACCACAGCTCTACTTCTGGTGTTTTGGAGGTTAATTGGAGATTAGAGTCTCATAGATTTTCATGCTTAGGCTGGCTTCAAACTATGGTCCTCAGATCCCAGCCTCCTAAGTAGCTAGAATTATAGGTCTGAGCCACTGGCATCCAGCTTACAGATAGCAGATATAGATATCAGCCAGCATTGGTGGCTCACACCTGTAATCCTTGCTACTCCAGAGGCTCATGGTTCACAGCCAGCCTGGACATAACCAGTAGAATGCCAGAAGAGCGGTATGGCTCACATAGTAGAGTGACAGCCTTGAGTGAAAAAGCTAAGGGACAGTATCCAGGTCCTAAATACAAGCCCCAATACTGGTACCTAAAATTTAAAAAGAATAAATATAGGTGGTGCCAAATACTGGTGGCTCTCACCTGTAATCTAGCTCCTCAGAGGCTGTGACATCTCTAAGAATCAAGGTTTGAAGCCAGCCTGGGCAGACAGATTAGCAAAATGCCTGAGGTGGGAGTGTGGCTCAAGTGGTAGAGCACCAAGCCTTGAGCCAGAAAAAAAGCCAAGCAAGAACACAAGGTCCAGAAGTGGCGCTGTGGCTCAAGTGGTAGAGCGCTAGCCTTGAGCTGAAGAGCTGAAGGACAGCGTCCAGGCCCAGAGTTCAGGCCCCACGACCGGACCCCAAAACAAACAAACAAAATTAGGTAAGAACACAAGGTCCAGGCCGGGCACTGGTGGCTCACACCTGTAATCCTACCTACTCGGAAGGCTGAGATCTGAGGATCACAGTTCAAAGCCAGCCCAGGCAGGAAAGTCTGTGAGACTCTCCAGTAAACCACTAGAAAACAAGAAGCGGTGGAGTGCTGGCCTTGAGTTGAAGAGCACAGGGATAGCACCCAAGCCCAGAGTTAAAGCCCCAGGACTGACAAAAAAAAAAAAAAAAATACAAGGTCCTGTGATCAAGCCCCAGTACTGGCTTAAAAAAAAACCACTACAGATACTAGGGCCGCACCCCATTGAAATCATCTCTTCAGGGGAACTTTAGCCATCAGCATTAAAACAAAACTGAAGCCAGATACAAATCCAAGGAAATAATGTATATTTTACATATAGTGTGCCTCTTATTAAACTGATTATTTAAAGCAAAATGGTCATTCAGTTTTAGGAAACATCTCTACCTTTATTTCAACTAGGAGGAAAAGCACAGAGCTGTATATAGCAGAGCAGATCTGTAATTCTAGTACTTAGCAGGAGGAGGCAAGGAGGATCATTAGTTTGAGGCCATCCTCAGCTATATAACAATACCCTGTCTCAAAAACACAAGAAAGAGAGAAAGGAGAAGAAGGGAGTTGGAGAGAGACAGGGAGACCTCAGAGTAAAGATAAATGTAACTGTTTGTAGATTATTATTTGAAGAACTGGTGATTTTAGAGGTATTAAGTATCTGTGTGTTCTGTGGATAATCCACACAAAATAATTCTTGAAGTAAAAGGTTAATTTGCAAACATAATAGCTTTATACTTAAAAGGCATTAGGAAAAGGGGAGAGGGAAGGTTAGCATCTGTTTCCTTTGAGGTTTAAACTATTTTCTAATAACTTCAGCTGCTGCTTTTACAATCTAGTTATAGCACAGACAAGACAAATATTTTAGAAAAATTTCAGCTTCTACTGCTGGTAATATGTTGGGCCTGGGCATCAGTGGTTAATGCTTATAATCCCACCTACTCAAGAATCTGTGATCTGAGAATCATGGTTCAAAACCAGCCTGGGCAGGAGAGTCCCTAAGACTCTTATATCCAGGTAAGCACCAAAAAGCTGGAAGTAGAACTGTAGTTCAAGTGGTAGGAAGCTAGCCTTGAGACAAAAAGCTCAGGGACAGGGCCTAGGCCCAGAGTTCAAGGTCTAGGACTGGCGCTTGAGGGGATTGAACCCTGAGCCTTGCACATGTGTATGGCGCTCTGCCATGCAGCACTCCTCTCCTCATTACTTTCTTGGTTAAGTGGGATGTTTGGAACAAAGACAGTTTAGGATACAGATGGAATTCATTGGAAGAGTAAGAAGTTAAAGCACTCTCCAGAGGCTTGTGAACAAATGTTTCAATCCAAGTTTTTCTAACTAGGAATATCCAAAATGAATATCCAGCTAGTAAAATTTAGCCATCCCATCCATGAAGATAAGGGATTACCTTGTTGGGGGAGAGAGGTGTAATACAAAAGTAGTTTCTCAATTGACGAGCTTTTGCCTGTGTTCACTCATTGGATGTCAGATAACCTTCCACATACCATGTGCTGTGTTTGGAAACACATAAAAACAAGAGAGACTAGATTCAGGTCCTGTTGGAGATCTTATTGTAGAGGAGGAATTTTAAATAAGACCTTGAAATGGTTCCTCTAAAAAACAGCAAAGTGCTTCAATTAGGTAACTTTTGACCATCAGAAGAACAACACCAGTTTTTTTTTTCTTTTTTGGAAAATTTAGATCTGGAAGAGAACTTAGATCTAGTTCAGCTCTTCATTCTACAGATCTTTCACTCAGATCTAGGGAAGGGATGTGACTTTCCTGAGGACTGGTGTGTTTAACTATGTCCTCAGGGGCACGTGAAAGTAAGTGACATGGCAGGATCATGCCCAGAATCTGTTCATTCTGCAACTTTCATGGATTGATGCTGGGATTGCACAAAGTGAAAATGATAAAGTTCTTACTGCTTCATAGTTCAGTCTAGTACAAAAAGACAGGCAGGCAATTTGAGAAGTCTAAAGGAGTTACTTGTGTAGCATAGTGATTACAGTAGTACTGATTTAAAATCTTAGGTCCCCATGTAATGGGTAATGTAATTTTGGAAGTAACATCTCAGTTTTCTAATCTGTAAAAAAGGAGTAATAATTCTATTTTACAGGGTTTTGGGGGTTTAAAAATACACATAAAACACTTGGTGCAATATCTGGCTCATGAAAAGCACTCAGTACATACTAGTTATCTTTGTCTTTTCTTTCTTTCTTTCTTTCTTTCTTTCTTTCTTTCTTTCTTTCTTTCTTTCTTTCTTCCTTCCTTCCTTCCTTCCTTCCTTTCTTTCAATCGTGGGGCTCAAGGCAAGCGCTCTACCACTTGAGTCACAGAGCCACTTTCGGTTTTCTGGTGGTTAATTTGAGGTAAGAGTCTCTTTCCTGCCCCAGCTGGCTTTGAACCATGATCCTCAGATCTCAGACTCCTGAGTAGCTAGGGTTACAGGCGTGAGCCACCAGCACCGGCGCTATCATGGTCTTAAAAGGCAATTCCTAAGGTTATACATATAGGAAATTGAAGCAGGAACTTAAGTGATTTGCCCATGATTACATAGCTAGAAAATTTGGGAGCCAAAATTTAAAAATAGAGAGTCTAAGCTAGTGTCTGTTTGGAACTGGGGTCAGCATGCTCCAAACCTGCCACCCGCACAATAGACATTTTCAAAATTCTAAGCATGCCAGGATTTTCATTAGGACCTGGAAGATAGCAATTTGTTTACTTTGAACTATGATTGCTTTCTTCTGAAGAGCAGTGGGCCTAGGTTTGGGAATGTTGACTGCTCTATTTGTCCAAGCTGCTATATATTTTGTTTTTAGCCATTGGCTGATTTCATCTGCAAATTCAAAGGATTTATGATGTGGCATGTTAAAAATGACTAGGTTCTTGAAGCATTGGACACAGCAGTTGTTCAGTTAGTTGGTCTAGGTTTTGGCTTTTGTTTTCTAATTAGAGGGGTAGTTTATGTAATCTGAGTAAGAATTGTCTCTTTGAGAAGTTAGAGCATTTTTTATTTTATCATCTTCAGTCTTTTGAGGAACTTTAAAAAATTACTTTATTGTTTTAGAGGTGATATCCAGTGGGGTTACTTTTACATAGATCAGGTAATAAGTACATTGCTTTCCTTTTGCTTAGTATCATGTTCCCTCATTCTCTCTCATTCCCTCCCTTCCATCTCTGCCCACAAGTTGCTTGGTTCACTTTCATCAGTGTCCAGTGCAGCCAGTGGGCCCCACTGCTGCACATTTTCACCCATTTTCCACCAATGTCTGTCCTCTCCCTGCCTTCTCCCAGACGTGCACGTGTATACATGAGGTAAAGAATACAGAGTTATCTAAACACAAGAAGACACATTAAGAAAAGGTCCATTGTTTCCTTATCTTTGGAGTTTTCAGTATGTATATTATTTTATATGCATATAAAGAGGTGCCTGGGTATTACAATTTGGTGTTTTTCTCTTAAAAAGGCTGACTTAGGTAATACAGAGAATTGAAAATCAGAAGCTTTTATCATAGTGTTGAAAATTTCCCTTTCTACATGTGTCGTGTATTTCAGCACTTCAAAGTCCTTACAAAGCAGCTAGCAGTCCTTACTGAGTATCTAATAAGTAATAAGTTGTAGCTAATAAGTAATAGCTCATACATAACTTCAAAAATAATTGATAATGAGTTTCTTTTAAGTATCAGTTAATTGGGAATTGAGATTTGCTTTTTTTTTTTAATAACTCTGGCAGTTAGGACAATTAACTCTCAAATCTACCTCCTGTCATTTGTCACAGTGCCCTCTGGACTCAGATTTTCAGACAGTGGAAATTAAACCATATGTAAAACTTTATCATTCTTTCAACTGAATATTTTTCCTTTGTTCCTTTTTCAAGTACTGATATGTTTTTCATTCATTTCTGTGTGTGTTCACATATGTGTGAATGTCTTAATATATGTGTGTCTTTAGAGATAGAAATGGTCTATCCAAGGTGTAAAACTGATTGCTTTTCTTACATTCCTACCTTTTCTTTTTAATCTTCAATTGATCATACAAAGAAATTGCCATTTGACAAAGTTTATGAATACAACATATCTTGATCAATGTCACCCCTTTCAATATTCTCACCCATCCCCTACCCCCCACCTACCTTCCTTCCTTCCTCCCTCCCTCTCTCCATCCCTCCCTCTCCCCCTTCCCTTTCCTTCCCTTTCCTTCCCTTCCCTTCCCTTCCCTTTCCTTCCCTTCCCTTCCCTTCCCTTCCCTTCCTCTCCTCCTTCCCTTCCCTTCCTCTCCCCCTTCCCTTCCCTTCCTCTGCCCCTCCCTCTCCCCTTCCCTCCCTCTCCCCCTTCCCTTCCTTTTCCCCTTCCCTTCCTCTCCCCCTTCTCTTCCCTTCCTCTCCCTATTCCCTCCCCTCCCCTCCCCTTCCCTTCACTGTCATGAGGCTTGAACTCAGGGCCTAGGCCCTGTCCCTGACATTTTTTTGCTCAAGGCTAGTGTCCTACCTTGAGCCAAAGGTCCACTCTTGGCTTTGAGTGATTAAAGATAATTATTTCATGGACTTTCCTTCCCTGAGCTAACTTCAAATCATGATCCTTAGATCTCAGCCTTCTTTCAAGCATGAACCACCAGTGCCAAGCCCATCCTCAATCTTCTTAATTTTGTAGGTTATACATTGGATTCTTGACTAAATTCTCTCCCTCTTCTTGTCATTGGTCTACTTTTTTTCCATTGGCCCTACCCTCATTTTGCTGAACTTTGCCTTTCTAAGGAAATATACTATGTCAGTTCTCCCTTGAATCTACCGTATTTGAGTTAATATGCTTGTATGTATTGCATAGCACCCAACATATTTATTTATAAGTTTATAAGCTAAATCTAGCTTTCACATATACAGGAAAACATGCATCTTTTTTCTCTCTAGGCCTGACTTGCTTCATTTAGCATAATTTTTTCCAGGTCTTTCATTCTTTCTAGTGGATGAGTAAAATTCCATTGTGTATATATACCATATTTTCTTGAACCATTCATCCATTGAGGGGCATCTGGGCTGATTCCATACTTTGGCTATTAGTAAACATGGTTGTGCTGGTGGCTTTACTGTATCCTGGTTGTAATACTTTGGATAAATGCCTAGGAGCAGAATTGCTGGCTCATAAGTTAATTCTGTGTTCTTTTTGTTTTTGTTGTTTTGTCAGTTGAGGGGCTTGAACTCTGGGCCTGAGCTCTGTCCTTGAGCTTTTTAGCTCAAGGCAAGCACTCTACCACTGGAGCCACAGAGCCACTTCCGGCTTTCTGGTGGTTAATTGGAGATAAAAATCTCACAGGGACTTTCCTGCCTGGGCTGGCTTTGAACTGAGATCCTCAAATCTCAGCCTCCTGAGTAGCTGGGATTACAAGTGTGAGCCACCAGTGCCCAGCTGTGTTTAATTTTTTGAGGAGCCTGCAAAATTCATTGAAGTTTACATTTCCACCAACATGTATTAAGATTCTCTTTTGGCCATATCCTCATCAACATCTGTTATTGTTTACTTTCTTGATAATAGCCATTTATTTTCTTGATAATAGCCATTCTAACTAGGGAAGGTGGTATATCACTGTTCTTTTGATTTTCATTTCCTTTATGGCCGGAGATGTTGAGCTTTTCACGGGTCTTATTGGCCATTTTCACTTCTTACAACAATTTTTTGAGCTCATTAGTCCATTTATTAATTGGGTTGTTCATCTTTTTGCAGATTTGAAGGATTTGCTTTTTTAAAGTTTTCTGTATATTCTGGATTAGAATTGTCTGATTACACATTGTAGTTGGGAAAAACCTTCTCCCATTTTATAAGCTGTTTCTGTCAGGTGGAAACTTTTTAGTTTGATGAAATCTCATATATTGTCTTTCTTTGATTTGCTATGCTTTTGGATCTGTTTTATTCTGTGTATGTGGTATGTATGTGTGTGTGTGTGTGTGTGTGTGTGTGCGCGCGTGCGTCCACATGCGCGCACATGCATTGGTACTAAGGCTTGAACTCAGGGCTTTGTGCTTTTGCTCAGTTTGTTTGCTACTAATGGCTAGTGCTCTTATTTGAGCCATGCCTCTAGTCTGGCATTTTGCTAGTGAATTAGAGATGCAGTGTCAAACTTTACTGCCTGAGCTGGCTTCAAACTACAATTCTCAGATCTCAGCTTCCTTAGTAGCTAGAAAGACAGGATTGTGCCACTGGCAGCTTCGGTTCTCATTTTACAACATCCATTCTAATGCATTTCAATATATCGTCTTTGTTCTTGCAGAATGTTTTAAACTCATATGAGTGGTATGATCTCATTCTATTTCCCACATTTTAATAAGCACAGCGTTTTTAGTCTTGCTGCTGTGGAAAAGGTGTATTTCATCGCTTTGAGCTGCCACATGGGCATATCACCATTCTCTTCAAAATCTCACTTGCTCTCTGTTCTCAATACAGGCAGAGCTAGTGAACATTCTGGTACATACCCTTTTGTGGGACTTCTGTGAACAGTGAACCGAATTGCAGGAGATCATAGAACTTGCTGAATTGTCGTGTGGTAAATAATTCTCCAGAGGCTTTTCTCATCTCTTATGTCCACAGAAACTGGTTATGAGAAATCCCATCTTTCTTTGATGTCTTGACTTTCTAATTTTTACCAGTTTTACTCTAAACTTACGGAGACTATATCTAGCAATAGCTGGGTCAGTCTTAGAAACAGAATACATCAGTGGTGGTAGGGTACTCCTCCAGTACTAACCACAGTGGTTTTATTACCCTGGTGGTAAGATAAACAGAACCACCACACTAGCTGGAGTGTTCGGATTGTCACAAGTAATGCACAAGATTTTAATGTATGGTTTTGGTGACCCTAGAAAAGTACTGGTAACGGTTAGGATTGTTTAGTCAATGGTGTAGGGGAAACTGATACACTGTAGAGACAAAACTGAATCACTGCCTCATAACATATACAAAAGTAGAATGGGTGGATGAAAACTAAAACTGTAAAGAAAATATAACCCACAGGCTAGAAGAGCTTTTTTAATTTTTTTAAAAATTAATTTATCCCCCCCCCAAATTAATTTATTTGTTTTATTGGTGTTGGTACTTGGGATGGAATTTTAGGACTCACACTCTTACTTAGCATTTTTACTCATGAATGGCTTAATGCTCTGCTAATTTAGTCATACTTCCAGTTCCAATTTTTTGCTGGTTAATGGAGATCAGAGTCTTGTGGATTTGTATACCAGGGCTGTTTTCAAACATTAATACTTGGATCCCAGCCTCTGAGGAGCTCAGATTATAGGCGTGAGCCACAGCAGCCTGCCTGGCTATAAGGGACTTTTTTTTTCTTTTTTTGTTGGTGGTGGGGCTTGAACTCAGCCTGTGTGCTGTCCCTGAGCTCTTCAGCTGAAGTCAAGCACTCTACCACTTGAGCCACAGCACCACTTCCGGTTTTCTGGTGATTAATTGGAGATAAAAATCCCATGGACTTTCCTGCCCAGGCTGGCTTTGAACTGTGATCTTCAGATCTCAGCCTCTTGAATAGCTAGGATTACAGACATGAGCCACCAGCACTCACCTTATAAGGATGTACTAATTTTAAGGTAAATGAAATTAATTTCATCACATGAAACTAAGTATTCCTGCTTAATATGTGGAATATTTCCTCCTTTTTACTAGCTACCTTAGGATCTAAAATGTGTAGCAGTACTCATACACTTAGAAAGGAGTCAACTGCTGAGCACTTACTGTCTTTGCAGAAGACTGAAAGCCTCTGTTGACTGTTACTCCTACTTCACTCAGCAGTGAAATTAGGAGCCTCCGTGGGTCAAGTACTGCCTTTTCTGAGCATCTGGAAGAACAGAGTCTAGATCAGTGTTTTGTTTATGCTGGTCCTGGGGTCTTTTGCTCAAGGCTAGATAGAGCTCTACCACCTTGAGCCACAGTGCTGCTTTTTTGGTGGTTAATTGGGGATAAGATTCTCATGGACTTTCCTGCCCCAGCTGCGATCCTCTATCTCAGTCTCCTGAGTAGCTAGGATTACAGGTGTGAGCTATCTTATTTGAATGTGTTGCCCATTTCAGAGTCACTTGGATTGGTTGTCTCCTGCTCCTTTAGTACATAGGATAGAAGGGATCTGCGTTGCAGGGGCGGGAACGCTATAGAGTAAGGACCAACAAACTTAGTATACACCTAAATGGCAAATATGTTAGACTTTACAGGCCTTGTGATCTCTGTTAAACTATTTGACTCTACTGATAGCACATAAGCAATCCCATTTATAATACATAATACACAAATGAAAGAATATGTTAGCAATCCAATAAGACTTTTTGGGGGTGGCATGGGTCAGTTGTGGGGCTTGAACTCGTGGGCCTGATCAATGTTCTTGAGCTCTTCAGCTCAAGGCAAGCTCTCTACCACTTGAGCCACAGCGCCACTTCTGGCTTTCTGGTGGTTAATTGGAGATAGGAGTTTCAGAGACTTTCCTGCCCGTGCTGGCTTTGAACTGCAATCATCAGAACTCAGCCTCCTGAGTAGCTAGGATTATAGGCGTGAGCCACTCGCGCCCAACTCCAGTAGGACCTTATGGACCCTGATATTTCAGTTTTACAATTCAATATAAGTTTATTTTCTTGTGTCACAAAAGATATTTCTTAGGATGTTCCCTCCTGTCATTCAAAAGATATGGAAGCCAGGTGCCGGTGTTTCATACCTGTGATCCTTGCTACTTAGGAAGCCAACATCTGAGGATTGTTGTTTAAAGCCAGCCGGGGCAGGAAAGTCTGTGAGACTTACCTTCAGTTAATGAGCAAAATGCTGGAAGTAGAGCTGTGGCTGAAGTGGTAGAGTACCAGCCTGGAGTGAAAAACCTAGGGTACAACGTTCAGACCCTGAGTTCAATCCCCAGTACCAGCACCAAAACAAAAAAAAAAAAATAGAAGGGGCTGGGAAGGTGGCTCAGTGGTAGAGCGCTTGCCTTGCATGCATGAAGCCCTGGGTTCGATTCCTCAGCACCACATAAGCGGGGGAAAAAAGCCAGAAGTGGCGCTGTGGCTCAAGTGGTAGAGCGCTAGCCTTGAGCTGAAGAGCTGAGGGACAGCGCCCAGGCCCAGAGTTCAGGCCC
>NW_012267228.1:27579493-27596733 GCF_000151885.1 Dipodomys ordii | reverse complement strand
AAAAAAAAAGAAAAGAAAAAAAGATAATGGATCGGATACTGGAATGTTTAAGCTGTGTTTTAAAGTCATAGAGAGTATGCCATTTAAGGTGGAATTGTTAGAGATTAAAAATAAAAATGAAATAACTTTCGTAGGTTAAAAAACACACTCATTGATTATTATGTCAGAAGAACACAGTGATTCAATTTCAAAGAGAAAATGGTAAATGTTATTAAGATAGCTATAACTGAAATGAAGTTGAACATTCAAGAGTAGAAACACTCTAGTAGTCATATTAAAATATGGTATATTAAAATACGGTGTATACTTTTTGGTCTCTATTACATTTATGTACAATTTTTATTTTGGAGTTAATGACACACACAGCTGAAACATTACAAAATTACATATGGAAAAAGTAGGAGCTGGGCACTAGAGGCTCATGCTTTGTCACCCTCACTACTCAGGAGTCTGAGATCTGAGGATTGTGATTTGAAGCCAGTCTGGGCAGAAAAGTCTGTGAGACTTGTATCACCAGTTAACTGATAAAAAGCTGGAAATGGAGCTGTGGCTCAAGTGGTAGAATGGTTAGCCTTGAGCACAAAAGTTCAGGGACCAGGGGCTGGGAAGGTGGCTAAGTGGTAGAACGCTTGCCTTGTATTCCTGAGGCCCTGGGTTCGATTCCTCAGCACCACATAAGCAAAAAGAAAAAAAACTGGAAGTGGTGCTGTGGCTCTAGTGGTAGAGCGCTAGCCTTGAGCTGAGGAGCTGAGGGACAGTGCCCAGGCCCAGAGTTCAGTCCCCACAACCAGACCCAAAAAACAAAACAAAACAAAAAAGTTCAGGGACCATGCCCAAGCCCTGAGTATATTCTCTCATTTCCAGATGCAAAGGCTTCCTAGGTATCCTGTATAAGTAGCTTTAGGTATGCAGGCCCATAGGAATATAGCACCTCAAAACAGGACTGCGAAGGGGTCTCAACTCCATTTTAACTGTTTCATTTTTCCCCCCTCAGGGCGAAATGCATCACTACTGACCCACACTCCCAGTCCCCTTCTATTTTTGTGAACACGGTACTTTGTTATGCACTTCCTTTATCTTGTTTTTTAAACTGAAGATAGCTTAGACTTTCTCCACTAATTCACACGAAGCCTTAGAATTTGAGAATCCAAACACTTCAGTGTCTTAACTGTTAGCCTGAAAACAGGATACAGCAGGTGGACGGACCTCACCTAGTCCAGTGTCACTCATCCTAGTTGAAACACTGGTGCATTACCATATGATGTGAAACCAGCTTCAGGCTTTGTGTGCATATGAAACAAAATGATAGCTCATGTCTGTGCAAATATTCTAAAATTCAAAGTTGGTTCCAAGCATTTTGGATAAGAGATATTCAACCCCTATCCGGTTTTTAGAAGTGCTAGGATTTGAATTTGGGACCTTGTGCTTGCTAGCCAAGCACTCTACCAACTTGAGCCACAACCTGTATTTTTAGTCACAGAAATGCACTCATTACCTTACTTTATGTAACTATACCCTCTGGTACATAACCTTTACAGTAAAATAAAATTAAAAAATAAAATAGGGCTGGGGAGGTAGCTCAGTGGTAGAGTGCTTGCCTTGCATGCATGAGGCCCTAGGTTCGATTCCTCAGCACCACATAAGCAGAAAAAGCCAGAAGTGGCTCTGTGGCTCAAAGTGGTAGAGCGCTAGCCTTGAGCACAAAGAGGCTCAGGGACAGTGCCCAGGTTCTGAGTTCAAGCTCCAGAACTGGGGGAAACAAAAAAAAAGTCCAAAACTTGGCTTCCAAGGTTGTCATTTTAAGGTAATATAAATTAAATATTTTGCTAATCAAGCACTTTTATTGTTAGTTTCCATCATTTTCTTTTTCCTCAAATATGTCCTAATCATTAAGACTGTAGAAGACAATGGTCACTACCTTCAGAAGAAATTCATATGACAATGAAATTAAACTATATAGGAAGATTCAGTTAATAACTGCCTCAGCAGATCAAACACAGGACAAATTAAAGTGGTTTGGTATAATCCAAGAAAATTTTAAAGACTGTAGAGAGACTGGGTTTTAAACAGAAGGTCCAAAGGGAGGACATCTAAAAATGTGAGGGTAGCAGAAGCTTGAAGGTCCAAATGGAGCCTTAATGAGAAGTTATAAGCTTAAGGGATTTAATGAACAGTGGAACTCATGAATATTCATATGGTTTTTGTTTTGTTTTGTTGTTTTTCTTTTTGCTAATTCAGACATTGAATTCAGCTGATGCTCTACCCCATGAACCACACTTCCAGTTTGGGTTTTTGATAGTTGGTTGGTTTGTGCTGGTAATAGGGTTTGAACTCAGGACGTGGGCACTGTCCCTTACCATTTTCACTTAAGGCTAGTGACAGCTCCACATCCAGGTTTTTTTGGTGGTTAATTTGAGGTAAGAGTTACATCCACTTTCCTGCCCAGGCTGGCTTTGAACCACAATCTTCCTATCTTATCCTCCTATGTAGCTAAGGTAACATGACAGTTGACAGATGGTTTTACTCTTTTGCAATCTGGATGGTTTTATTTCTTTGTCCTGCCTAATTGCCCTCCTGGAATTCCCATATACTATCGAACAGAAGTAGTTAGGATGGACATGTTTGTTTTGTTCTTTGAGACAGAACATTCATTTCTGGTGGTTAATTGGAGAAATTTCATACTTTCCTGCTTGGGCTGGCTTTGAACCACATATCTCAGCCTTCTGAATAGCTAGGATTACAGGTATGAGCCACCAGCAGCCAGCTGGCTCATGCTTTTTGTGACCTAAGAGATCTTTGCATCCCAAGGATTATAAAAATTTTTCCTCCTGTTATTCTCACAAGTTTTATAGTATTCTTAAAGGTAATGCTATTCACAATTGAAATTTTAAGTTTAAAGGCATGTAGTAGAGTTGGTAGAGAGAAGAGGCACTTGTGGCCAACTTGTTTCTTGTATTGATGAAAACAATGACATGTAAGCCTGTAACCTTACATGTATAGTTTTGACCATCTGTAGTGGTCATGTATTATTTTCCACCTGATAGGTTATTGGAACCAATGTTTACAGTAATCCTTTCCATCTATGTAGTTCAAAGGTATCTTCTCTTACCTGTGCCCCACTCCCCCCAAATACCCAAGAAGGGTACATAACTTAATCCTACTTGATTTAATTCATCCTACCTACACTGGATTGGTACAGGGCAGGGTCTTTGACCTAATAGGAACTGACTAGAGCCATGGCAGAAGAATTGGGTGCTGTTTTTGAGGGCTGAACCTTTCCGAAGGTAGCAGTTACTTGAGGGCATGATTCCTAGGTTTCTGCTCTCTCCTTTTCCAAATCATCTTGTGGGAAAGCCTCAGAAATGAAGTCTGCTGAATACGGGTGGCCCGTGCCTGTGTGTCATCTTTGCTTTGTGGGCTGGGAACAGAAGGTTCCAGGCTAGCCGAGACAGAAAGTCAACTGAAGAAGCTGGAAATGGGGGCAAGTACCTGCCATCTCCATAGTAACTGAAATCCTAGGCAGAAAGTAAGACCTTATCTCAAAAATAATCAGCACATAAGGAATGGTTCAAGTGGTAGAGTACCTGCCTAACTAGATGTAAGGCTTTGAGTTCAAACCCTAGAACCACACACCCATACACACACACACACACACACACACACATATAACCACACACACAAACTCAAAGGCCCTGAGTTCAAACCCTAGTATGTCCCTCCTACCCCCAAAAAAGAAAGGTTGGTGAGGAACCTTTCATGACTTTCTCCTTTTTGAGTCCTGAAGCCTTCCATGACTTTTAAATTACTGGGCTACCCAGTTCCTTTTTGAGCTCAGGCTCTTCTTGTTAAGTATCTGTGCTGGTCAAATAAATGTCAAATAAAGGGTTGATATATAGGAGTTTCAAATTCCACTCTATTAATTGATAGACAGTGAAGGAATAGTAACTTGTACATGTGTTGGAAGATTTAGTTCCTTATGGCTTGAACAAAAGCTCAAAGATTCTGTTAAATACCAGGAGCATGATACTCGTGGAAGACTAAATTTAAGTTATAGGTTTAATGAGACTTAAACATCTGTCTGCCTTTAGTGAGTAGAGTATTCATTTAGCCAACTTCTTTTTTTAAATTTTAATTGTTATTATAAAGATGATGTACAGAGAGGTTAGTTGTATAAGTCATGTAATATTGGCCAACTTCTTGTTAGTATTTTATGGAGAGTGAAATACGTATCAAGGCTTTGCTCCTAAGAAGGCAGATGGTTTTGAAAAGAGGATTTTCAAGTGTAGTTTTTATTATTTTAATGACTTTAAAAAACTTTGAAACTAAAATGAGAACTATTTCAACTTAAAGTTTCATTACCTTAAAGTTTAAATTACCTCAGGTGTATAACAATTTTTTTTGGGGGGGGAGTCAGTCATGGGGCTTGAATTCTGGGCCTAGGCACTGTCTCTGAGCTCTTCAGCTCAAGGCGAGTGCTCTGCCACTTGAGCCACAGTGCCACTTCTGGTTTTCTGGTTGTTAATTGGAGATTAAGTCTCAAGACTTTCCTGCCTAGGCTGGCTTTGAACCACAATCCTCAGATCTCAGGCTCCTGAGTAGCTAGGATTACAGGCATGATCCACCGGTGCCTAGCTAACAGAATTTGTTATGTAGTGGTGAAGTTAGTGTGCTTACAGCACTGGGCATGGTGGCTCACACCTGTAATCCTAGCTACTCAGGAGGCTGAGATTGGAGGATCTCAGTTCAAAGCCAGCACTGATAGGAAAGCTCCTGAGACTCTTTATCTCCAATTAACTACCAGAAAACCAGAAGTGGTGCTGTGGCTCAAGTGGTAGAGAGCTAGCCTTGAGCAAAAAAGAGCTTAAGGACAGCCCCAAGCCCTGAATTCAAGCCCTGTGACTAATCCAAAAACAAAAACAAAAAAGGCAGTCTGAACTTAGATAATGTGGATCTTGGAAGTTTCTTTGCTTCTTATCTAGCTAATGGAAACCATCTACCATTCATACTAATTCTTACATTTTTAGTTGTATTAAATTAGTACTTCATTGAAATAATTAAATTATTTTGGGTATTGTTTCATCTCATCATACTTTCATTAATGATATGAAATTTTTTACCTTTAGCCTGAAAAAATTAACTATTGAATATTAGAAAGTGAAAATGTAGCTTTACATTTTTGTGACAGTTATTGATACTCAGCTAATGATACTCAGTTGAGCAGTTGTTATTTCTATGGCAGACTTAGCAGTAGTTTTAAAATGAATTTTGTGGAGTAGGACATGGCAGTGTATATCTGTAACTGTATCAGGAGGATCACAAGTTCCTGACCCAGCCTGAGCTGCTGAGCAAAGCACTAAAACAACAAAAAACAAAAAAATGGTATGGATAAGTTAGGGGCACTTTATGTAGTTCTCTCTTTAGGTCCTTACAGGTTCCACTGAGTGAAATGGTCTGAGGGCTATCACTAGCTGTGCTTTCCAGATGAAGAAACAAATAAATGTAGGGCTGAATTAGAATTTGCACACTGCTCTGACTTTCAAGTGCTCAGTGTGGTTAGTTATACCAATGGAATACACTTTCAAAGTTTTAAAAGGGAGGGTAAGGCATCGTGCCGGTAGTTCATCCCTGTAATCTAGCTACTCAGGAGGCTGAGATCTGAGGATCTGGCTTCAAAGCCAGCCTGGGCAGGAAAAGTCTGAAACTCTCTTATCTCCAATTAACCATCAGAAAACTGGAAGTGACGCTGTGGCTCAAGTGGTACAGCTGTAGCCATGAGCTGAAGAGCTCAAGCCCCCAAAAAAGCTGGGGGGAGGAAGGGGACAGGATAACCCTTTTTTGAAGCCAGGCATTCATGCCAGTAGAATTTGGTTTGGAAAGCATTTACTGTGTCTTAGTATGGCCTTATTTCCTAATGCATGGTCAAGGCCCAGCAAGGTTAAACCAACCAGCTGTTTCCAACTAATCTGTATCCAGTTCTAACTTTGCCTTCTTCTCCTTTTCTCTTTGCCTGAATGCCTGGTAAGGTCTCTTCCTCCAGTACTTCTCCCTACATTCCTCTTGGTGGAAGCTCCCACTGGATTTGTTGAGACAGATGAGTAGGGAAAGGCTGCAGAAAGGGAGGTGGGGCCACAGTTCCAAGCCAGGGGACAACCCTGGAAATTAATGTCATAGTGTGAGGAAAGTTTCAGGTTATGCAAAGTGGGAATTGCCATTTAATTCTGAGGTGAGGTTACAGCTGAGCTTTAGGAGACTCATTCACTACAGAACATGGAGGTGAAATAGAATTGATCCCATGGAGTGTACGTACCCCCAGAAAGTTGGCATGAGGGGCAAGAGGAAAATAGGCCAGTAGCCCAAAGGGAGGAGGATGGAGGTGTTTATGTTTGGGGTTCTTCCCTTTTCTCCATTCCCCTCAAGGGGAAACTTGTAACCAAGTGTTCCCTTGATAAAGTAAGAATTTTGGTAAATATCACGTTTATTGGAGAGAAGAGCACACACTTCTGAGTAAAGATAGAAGTGGTGTGTGTAGACAAAATTTGACTGAGTGGCATCACAGTAAGTTCTCATCAACAGCACTTCAGGGTTGCCTATCAGAATGGAGATGTGATGTGCCTGCCAAGGCAAGTTACACTGGATTTCTTTAGGAAATAATTTGGCACCAGAGGTTTCCCTCCCCCTGCAGATTGTGAGAGACTTGTCCTGGGGCAGGCATTCACCCTGTAAGGGAGACAGGACCTGCTTGTGGTTAGGAAGCTCTGGACAGCTCTGAGAGGGGTGGCGCTCTGCTTCCTGTCTGTGAACTTTAGACACAGATGAAAACGTGCAGTGTGGGCTTCTCTTGGGAGCTAGTCTGGGTAGGAGAGAGCAGTAGGGGCCTTGTCTCTGCTCTGCACACTGAAGACATTGTTGAGAGATTCTAGGCCACTCAAGCCACAGGCCCTTTCTCTGTGGCAGACACCACTCAAGGCTGCATATGGTGTCACCTCTGAAGTCTACATTTCCACATGGCAGGCTGATAAGAACTGCCAGCTTTGTTTGTCTTGCACAGATCGTGGGGGATTTACCACATTGGTACTTTATAGAGGTATGTGCCTCATAACAAGAGAAAACTTTTTTTTTTTTTTTTTTGGTCGGTCATAGGGCTTGAATTCTGGGCCTGGGCGCTGTCCCTCAGCTCTTTAGCTCAAGGCGAGCACTCTACCACTTGAGCCACAACACCACTTTCGGTTTTCTGGTGGTTAATTAGAGTTAAGAGTCTCACAGACTTTCCTGCCCAGGCCAGCTTTGAAGTATAATCCTCAGATCTCAGCCTCCTGAGTAGCTAGGATTACAGGCGTGAGACACCGGCGCCCCACCTTTATATTTTATCAGTTAAATTTTATGGAAAAATGTAATGCTTTAATCCTTTTCTCTTTGTTGGAACTACTCACTGGCCTACAGCACTGGGGCTGTTCTTTTTGGGAAACTTGTTCTATATACTTTTCCTTCCCTCTCTCTACAAATGTCAGGGAGCGTTTCTTCTGGTTGAAAACTGGTGTGCCACTTGCTGGGCTGTGTGTGCAGGGGATGGGGCAGCCATTTGAAATGTTGCTAAGCCTTTCTTTGACCCATTCACTAGCACTTTACCTTCTATTTTGATCATTTATTTTCAGAGCTCCTCTTACTGGATGTTTTAGGAGAGTAGGCATTAGCTTTTATAACTGTTTGCCATTGGTGCCGAACATAGGTGAAACTGCTCCTCGTCCATTCCTCCTGGCTACCTCACCAAACTCCTGGCCACCAGCACTTATGTTAGTTCCATCCTAATGCTACCTGGCTCAAGGTAGAGCTTCTGTGCTACCCAGGAAACCTGGTTGGTGTCTAGAAGAAATGATTGGTTCTTGGCCTCATTTTCATCTTTTCCCAGGTAGTGGTGTGCCTGCTGCTGCCCTTCATTTCTTCTATTTTTGCGTGCTTGCTTAAGGGAAGGGAGAGGCTTGGAAATTCCCCTTGCTATATGTGTCTCTTGTCCGTAAAATTCCCTGTGCCCCCTCTGACTTGAACGCCATGACCCCAGGCTTCTTGCTAAAAGCACTTGGCCAAGTGAAACTTCTCCCACCTGAGCAACAGAAGAGAAGGTCATGGTGTACAAAGTATAGGCTTTAGAAAGATATACATGCATGCGTGCACTCTCACATACATATACATGCACACACATACATACATGCCAGTTAGTAGCTGTGTGACCTTAAGCTGAGGTTAAGTACTTAAACACTGTGAGCTTGTTTCTTCGATGCAAAATGGGAGGAAATGCTCTTTCTAAAATCATATTTTAAATAAGCTGCTGTGGCTTTGCTTTATCTAATGTACTTCCTGGTTTTTAAAGGCCTCAATCTGCCCACCTAGGAGACAGACTTCTTTTATGCCCCGCATAGTACTGAACAAACAGTAGGTCTGCAGTGTTATTAGTGCATCTCATACCCTAACTGAGACAGGCCTAGCGGTCCTTCAGAGCCACAGAATTTCCCTTTAGTGCCTGTGAGGTGGCTGCGCAGAGCAGGGCCTGGGCATGGGGAAGTCCTTTCCCCAGCAGCCTGAAGTACAGAGGCGCCTGCCTTTGCCAGGGTGCTCTCACCTTGGCTGGCTGAAGATGAACATTCTGTCCCCTGATCAGGTTTCCACAGGCTGGGGCCTAGTACCACAGCTGCTGCACCTCCAGTACTGCTGGCTGCTGCTCTCTAACTTTGGTGTTTAGCCAAACTGGAGTCTACTAATTTTATCTTCTTAGCAGTGTCTCAGGCGAGGATGCCTTCTTTGTGTAGTACTCATTGCCAGTGGAAATACCCATTAGCCAGTACCACCAGGGACAAGATCTCCAGTTTCTTTGGCAAACTTAATTCTGAGAGGAGTATAGTTAGTAGTGAGCGATGCACTGCATTTTAGTGGCCAGCCTATGAGTTTACATCGTGCTTATCTTTGTGTCTATTGGTTGACTGTGCATTTGTAAGCTTCACACTTGTCAGCTGTGCATCTTCAAGGAACAGACCAACTCGCGACCAGAGTGCCAGATGAACTGACTGTAAAAGCATTTGTTTTACTCAAATGTGTTTTCTTCAAGTATATATAACTTTATTGTGAGCTATAAGTCTAGTGCTTTTATTCAGGGAGGTACTAGAGTTTGAACTTGGCCTGTGCTTGCTAGACAAATGCTGAGACACACACACACAGGCCTTTTTGTTTGTGGGTTTGTTTAAGCTATTTTTCAGAGTCTTGACTGTGATCCTTCTACCTAAGATCTCCCATACAGCTGGGATTATAGGCATGAACAAACCACCACACTTAGCTTGTTTGTTGAAATGAGATCTCAGTAACTTTTACCCAGGCTGGCCTAGAGGTCTTCCTGAGGTTCCTGAGTAGTTGGAATTCTAGGTATGCACCACCATACCTGGTCCGTTTATGTAATTTTGAAACTGCTGCATATGGTAGCAAATGAGCATATAACTAATCATATACTTATTAACTAGACAAAGTTATATACAGGAAGTCACTTTTTATTAGCAGATAATGCCCCTACCCCCAACTAGCCAGTCAGGGTCTCACTTACATAGCTCAGGCAGACTTGGAATTTGCTATGTTGTCCAGATTGGACTGAAACTTATCATCTTTCTACCTCAAACCCCTATATCACCCAAGCACGGCAGTTACGAGGTATAGGCCACCACACCCAGCTTCAAATAATGTCTTTTTTTGGTTTGTTTGTTTGGTTCAGTTTAGTTTACATGTTTTGAGACAATGTCTCTCTATGTAGCCCAGTCTGGCCTCAAAGTACTGAAATTATAAAGCCTCCTAAGTACTGAAATTATCAAGGTGCATCATGAAGCCGGGCTTGTTTTGGTGGTTGTTGTTTTGTTTTTACAGACAGGTCTTGCTCTGTAACCCAGTTTGTCCCAGATGCTGTCTTAATTAATTGCTTCTTAAGTATGCTTGAAATGATGCCGGTTTTGTGTGATTAACAAGACTGCTGGGGATTGGACAACCCCACATGACACAATTTGGGTTCTTTTCTGTTAGACTACATGAAGTTCTCTCATTTGTGGATTTGTGAATGTGCATACAGGATCTGTGGTATACAGGTAAAATCTTTAAGGATTGTTACAGGAAGTATTTGGTTTTCCCAGACTCCTGTTCTTACTGCACTACTGTAGTCCAGACCTGGACCTTCCAGCCTCTTAAGTAACTAGGCACTCTTTTTGGTTCTTAGACTTCTGAGTAGGTTGGTATTCCATATTTGAGGGTTTTCATTTCTTCCCATAGTGACTATGCCCTTAGCAATGAAACTCTATTATAACCTAAATCGCTCCATAGGCATTGAAAGCCATGTGTGATCAGTCCTTGTTGAATCTCTCCAGTTCATATCTGCTCTCTCTCCATTTTACCCATCTGTTACGCTCCAATCTTAGCATAACTTAGGCCCCTAGACTTGCAAACCTTCCCAGTTCTCCTTAGAATAAATTTCCCTACCCTACCTGTTCTTTTTATATGTATAGATACCTAATGGTACTGGAGAATTGAACCCAGTACACCCAGGGCCTTGTATGTTCTAAGCTAGCCTTACAAATTTGAGCCACATCCTTAGCCCTTTTGGTTGTATTGTTGATGCCGAGACTCCTTAACTGTCCTCAAATTCAAATTGTTATCTGCCTTCTGAGTAGCTAAGATTATAGACACGTGCCATCATACCTGGCTATTCCTTTTTAAATTTTATTTTATTGTAAAGATGCTGTACCAGGAGGGTTACAGTTACATGAGTTAGTAAAGAGTACATTTCTAGTCAAACACTGTTATTCCTTTTTTATACTCTTTAGTTTGCATTATATTATACACAGTACAGTGTGCATTGAACACTGTAACTACATTGCTAAGATTCCATGCTCCACCTCTGGGAACTTCTGAATGGTCATTTGGAAAGATTGCTAGCTAAAATGTACACCACTTCACATCAGAGAGAAGCTCCAACAGGCAAAAAGAACATGATTAGAGATTGTAAGAGATCTCCTTTTTTTTTTCTCCTTTTCAGTTGTATTAAAATAATGTACTAACATAGTTTAATGACATATTACAAAAAGTTGTTCCAGCAGCCTTGCCTGCACTTGCTCTTTAGTGACTATTATTTGTACCTTTTGAGCTGGTTAGTTTGCATTTCCTCCATGTTTTTAGGTATTGGACTTACTCATCACTTGGAGGTTTTGGTTCTGTTAATAATGCTTGATTCACAATAGTGGGTGATGAATTATGTGCTTCCCCATCAACCCTACTACATGGTCCTGTTTTGTTTCACACCACATTCACTGTTTATACAGTATGAACATTACTCAATACAACATTACTCATTACTTTCCTTCTCTGTGTAAGTTTTTTTCAATGAAGTTGATTATGTTTTTTCTTCCATTTTCCTTTTGGCTTCAGACCCCACTCATCTTTTTTTTTTTTTTTTTTTACCTACTTTTCACTAGTTTAACCCCAGAAGCACCGGGTTTTGTGGGAATTTTATGTGTTTTGAAGTAGTCTCTCCTGGAGCTTTGTGACCTGCTCCAGTTTGGACAGCTCCCTGCAAAGTGTGTATACGGCTGTCTTGCTGGGCTCCCTACCACTGTCTTTTGGGGGTTTGATTTTTACTAATATCCATTGAATTTTTTGTTTCCTTTATCTTTTTCTTGCTTACACCCTTGTTTTTATAGAATACATCCTCCATTAGCTTCCAGAGAAAGGATTCTTGGGAGATGAATTTTTAGATACCTCAGATGTCTGAAAAGATTTCTGTTCTCTACTTCAACTTGATTGATGGTCTGTCTGGGTATAAAATTTGTGCTGGAAATCGTTTTGAAGACATTGCTGCAGAGCTATCTTATCCTGTTGCTGTGCTGAAATCCAAACCCAGCTGCTTCTGGGCCCATCTACATTAGCCCATTGGTTATTCTTTGACACTGGAAACTGCATGTCCCTTTTACTGAGCTATTTTCCTCTGGTTTTGTGCTCTTTCTGTATGTGCCAGTCCTGGGGTTTGGACTCAGGGCCTGGGCACAGTTTCTGAGCTCTTGTGCTCCAGGCTAGTTAGTGCTCTTCCACTGAGCCACAACTCCCTTTCTGTTTTTGTTTTTGTTTTTGTTTGTAGCCAATTAGAGATTAGAGTCTCACAGATTTTCCTTACTGGGCTGGCTTCAAACTCTGATCCTCTCAAATCTTAGCCTTTTGAGTAGCTAGGATTATAAGTGTGAGCCACCAGTGCCCAGATCTGTGCCCTTTCAATCTGGAAATTTTCTCAGGTTTTATTATCTTTTATTACCTCTTTGTGAATCACTCATTCACATTTTGGACCTTCTGATAGTCCTTTAATTTTTGTGGGCTTTTTTTTTTCTTTTCCATCTTTCTTTCATCAACTTTACTAGGATTTTTTTTTTGTCTTCATTTTTAATTTCCAAAAGCTACATTTTTTTCTCTGAATCTTGTTTTGGCCTATGCTTCCTCCCTCCCCTTCTCCCCTCCATCTTCCCTCTCCCCCAGTTATGGGACTTGAACTCTGGGCCTGGACACTGCCCCTCAGCTCTTCAGCTCAAGGCTAGCACTTTACCACTTGAGCCACTGCACCACTTCCCGTTTTCTGAGTGGTTTATTGGAGATAAGGGTCTCACTGACTTTCCTGCCCTGCCCAGGCTGGCTTTGAACTGCGATCCTCAGATCTCAGCCTCCTGAGTTGCTAGGATTACAGGGTAACTGGCGCCCGGCTTGTTTTGGCCTATTCTTGTTTCATCAATTTAGTTTTTTGTTTTCTATCTTTGGCTATTAATGATAAATCTATTCTGAAGTTTATTTTTCATTATAATTTATGGCTTTCGTTGCTGGCCATTTTCTAGTTTGTTTTATATGTTAGGAACCCAACAATTATTTGTACTTGGTTTATCTTTCACTTAATTCAGGAAACTTTATTTATTTATTTATTTTTGGGTCCGATCGTAGGGCCTGAACTCTGGGCCTGGGCGCTGTCCCTCAGCTCTTCAGCTCAAGGCTAGCGCTCTACCACTTGAGCCACAGCGCCACTTCCGGCTTTTTTCTTTTTACTTATGTGGTGCTGAGGAATTGAACCCAGGGCCTCAGGCATGCTCAAGGCTAGCGCTCTACCACTTGAGCCACAGCGCCACTTCCGGCTTTTTTCTTTTTACTTATGTGGTGCTGAGGAATTGAACCCAGGGCCTCAGGCATGCAAGGCAAGCACTCTACCACTGAGCCACTTCCCAGCCCCAATTCAGGAAACTTTAATGTCAGTTTATCAAGACCTTTTTTCTGGGCCGCTCAGATTCCCCAAGAGGCTTCCTGGAGAGTGAGGGTCAAACTGTTTTCTGGGAGCTCAGTGGAGGAAGGCAGCGGGGGTCTTACTTTCCAGCTTGCAAAGGGCTCATATTTAGCACACCATTTCTGCTGGCATCCAGATAATGACCTGGTGCAGAGACCCTCTATTTAACCTTCTCCAGAAAATGAAGCGCACGCTAGCAAGATTTTTATTGCTGCTTAACCATAGTGCAAATTTATCAGTTCAAAACAGTGGGCACAGTTAACGAGTGTCAAGAAACCCAGCAGAGTTTAGCTGTGTCCTCTGCTTAAGGTCTCTCAAACTTGCGGTCAGGGCTGGCCTGTGTCCTCCGTGGGAAGTCTTCCAAGCTCACACTGTTAGCTGAATTCATTGTCTATTGCTCTGGGCCCCTGGCAGCCTCATGGTGGTTCTCTAGCCTTTCTGTGGGCAGCTTGTCATAGCAGCTTGCTTCTGCAAAGCTAGCAAAAGTCAGTAAAGTCTGAGTTTTAGGTAGATCTGAGACCACCTGGTTTAGGGAGTGTCACCCTGTGAACATTACCATGTCCTGTGGGTTAAAAGCCGGTCACCGCTTTGCCCACACTTGAGATGCAATAGAACAGCCCCTCAGAATTCTGCCTGTCACAGAGGGCTTCTTATAAATACTTGGCCAAACCTTTTCCTGCCATACTGCCAACATTTAGAGCTACCACAGATTCCTGAGCCTGGAGGGCTATGTGGAATATGTGGCTCAATCTTGTTCAGAAGGAAAGAAACACAAGGTTAAAATATTTCCACTTGCCTCATTTTTGATCCTTTAGTGTTTGTGTTTTGCAGTCACGGATTACCTTAGGCTTGGAGCAACTGCTTCTTGTTTTATTATTATTATTATTGCCTTTTTTTGTAGTAGGGATCAACCCCAGAGTATTGCACTTGCTAGGCAAGTGCTTTACTGTTGAGCTACATGCCAGCCCCTCCTTTCAGAACTTTACGACTTGCCTTTTGGCTTTTTCCGTAGCACATACCTTAGATATTAGTTCTTTGAAAGTATGTTTTGTAGGTAATTTGGATATGCTTAGAAGATAACATTTTTGTGAGGAGCCATCTCTATTTGCGGATACTGCTTTGCAATCCTTTGGTATTAAATCTTAAATAACTCCTAGTGTCATTTTTGGAAGCACATGATGCCAACATGGAGTGCATATGCCTGCTCAGTGTTGATTTACAAGTCAGTTGAAAATCTTGTGCTGGCTTGCCGGCCCCAGTACAAGGCCGGTGATGGAATGTCCTGTGTCAGGGCTCCTCTCAGCAGCTGCTCTGTGCCTAGCTTTGTGAAGTGTGTGCTCTGTTGCTCAGCTAGAAGGGTGTGTTGTGTGGGTGCACACAGCAGAGTGGAGAGTCACTTAAAGCTAGAGTTGGTGACTCCCTTCCCAGCTCATCTCCACATTTTGTATACTGGGCCCAGTTTCACTCATCCCGTCCTTCAGCCCTATACGATAGCAGACAGTCCTGGGTCCAGAGACACACTGGTGACTCCACAAGTACATGAGTAGCCAGCTCTGTGAGTCCTACAGAGGAGTGGAGAGGGAAGGAGCCGAGTGCAGCAGCCTGCCCTGCACCCAGCACCCAGCAGGAGGGTGATAGTGAATCCTCACTATCATTGGCCCAAGGTCCAATGACTGCCAATTGCAGTACCACTGCAGCCTAGAATAGAGTAGAATGGATCCAAGTTCCTGAAGTACATCTGGGGACAACCTAACCTCTGAGCTAGGAAAAGTGGGTGCCAGGTTCTGTTACCTTCCTACTAGCTCTAGAGGCGACCAAGTTGTTTCTTTGCAATTTAGGGCCATATCAGTTAGTTGAATTGAACTGATTGTCTTTTATTAAGGCAGGGATTTGGAAGATTTGGGCCTTGTCATGTTTTTACTGAAATCTCCACTAAGTACCATAGTGCTATATGTGTGGTTTTTCAATTTACCCATTTCTACAAATAAAAGTCAATTTTTTGTTTCAGAAGTTTTAAAGCCAGGCATGGTGGTACACAGCTGTAATGCCAGTGCTCAGGAGGCTGAGACAGGATTGTGAGTGAGAGACCAACCTGGCCTAGGGTTTCTAGTGAAACTCTGAAGCCAGAAATACAAAACAAATAAACATCTTTTAGCACATCACAAGCTTTTCTTTATAAGCCTTGTGGGTATAGTGGAAGGAATAGGCTGAAGACCA
This sequence comes from Dipodomys ordii, assembly GCF_000151885.1. Lineage (NCBI taxonomy): Eukaryota > Metazoa > Chordata > Mammalia > Rodentia > Heteromyidae > Dipodomys > Dipodomys ordii. The sequence continues at coordinate 27,581,189 of NW_012267228.1, read as the reverse complement.
GACTTGGCTTGGCCAGAACTGACTTGCAAGCTTTATGACTTTACACAAACACATTGCTGAACTTCTTGGGTCTGTTTATGGGGAAGATTGGAGGAAGTCGAAGTTTATGAAAAAAAAAACTTAGAAAATTATATATATATTTCTACTACCAAAGTTTGGTGTTTTTCTGTCTGCTTTATATTCTTGGAATGGTATTTAGACATGCAGGTATGAGATCAGAACAAACATATTGTGGAGAATTGAATTCCAATTTAATTTTGCTTGTATTTGGATAACTGATTTTTAGCTTCACTTTTGTGGAAATGGCTTTGTTATTTAGGTGAGTAGCTTTTGACAGTAGGAATTTCTGCATTTGAAAGGAGAGGAAGAGCTCCCCCTTTTGGTAGAAAGGCCTCCTGGTTGGGCAGTCTGGTCACTTGCCTTTTGAAAGTAGATTTGCATCCTGCTGCTGGAGTAACCTTGAGCCCTTTGATTTACACTCTGGCAAGGTTTGCATCTCTGCCAAGTTATCTCTGCTCCTGTCTGAGAGTGTAATAGAAAGAGGTTAAGAAAAGAAAGAACATCTAAGCTAAGAGGAAGGGGGAAGGCAAGACAGTGAGATCGTGTCCATTCATGCTAGATATTTCCCAGTGTTCAAATTAAATATCAGTAGAAGCTTTTATCACAGGTCCCATATCTGGCTTCGTTTCTTTTTCAAGTACTGGGGAGTAAACTGGAGAGTGGGACCTTTTACTTTCTTTTTTTTTTGGTTGGTTGTGAGGCTTGAACTCTGGGCCTAGGTGCTGTCCCTCAGCTTTTCAGCTCAAGGCTAGTACTCTACCACTTGAGCCACAGACCACTTCTGGTTTTCTGGATGGTTTATTGGAGATAACAGTCTCAAGGACTTTCCTGCCCGGGCTGGCTTTGAACTCTGATCCTCAGATCTCAGCCCCCTGAGTAGCTAGGCTTACAGGCATGAGCCACCGGTGCCTGGCTAGGCCTTGCCCTTTCTAGGCAAGTACTTTTGTCTCTTGAGCCATGCCTCCAGTGCTTTTCCACATTGGTTATTTGCAAAGTAGGACCTTGCTTTATGCCCAGATCAGCCTGAGCCACAGTATTCCAATTTGTGCTTCCCAGGTCACTGAGGATGACAGGCACAAGCCACTGTACTCAGCCATGTACTTCCCTCATAGCCTGGTTCGCATGCACACATCACCAACCCCAGTCATTGGCTGAGATGGGGTCTCGAGAACTTAGATGTTCTGGCTGGTCTTGGGCCACGATCTCCCAATCTCCACCTCCTAGGTAGCTAGGATTGCAGGTTTGTGCCCCCCCTCAGCCTCCCAGTTTCATCTGATGTGACAAGGGCTACAGGGTATCAAACCATTCATAGTCAATGGTGGTTTACAAGAGTTTAATTGGGAGTGGGAACAAATATAAACGTAATCTACATGTGAGTATTTTAAATTTTCACCCAAGATGTGGTAGGTAATAGGTTGAGTGTCTCTAATCTAAAAATTTGAGTTTTAGTCACATAAAGATGACACCTTAAGTGGAAATCCCACACCTGAACTCATGTGAAACTGCTGTCAAAAGCAGGAGCATTAAAAGTTCAGGCTATGGGCTGGGAAGGTGGCTCAGTGGTAGAGCGCTTGCCTTGCATGCCTGAGGCCCTGGGTTCAATTCCTCAGCACCACATAAGCAAAAAGAAAAAAGC
>NW_012267228.1:27551725-27579443 GCF_000151885.1 Dipodomys ordii | reverse complement strand
AGCACCACATAAGCAAAAAGAAAAAAGCCGGAAGTGGCGCTGTGGCTCAAGTGGTAGAGCGCTAGCCTTGAGCTGAAAAGCTGAGGGACAGCGTTCAGGCCCCACGACTGGACCAAAAAACAAAAATAAAATAAAATAAAAGTTCAGGCTATGTGTAGAAGGTAGACAGGAAACCTAAGTAAGTTGTGTTTAGACTTGGTTCTGTCCTCAAGATAGTTCATTAGATATATGCAAATATTCCCAAATCCCCCCAAATCTGAAATCCAAAACATTTCTGGTTCCAGACATTTTTTGATAAGGGATAATCTGTGTATCAAATTATGATTGAGTCCACACTCCCAGGGTGGAGCAGTTATTTATTGCTGCCTAACAAATACCTCTTATTCCAGCTTTTTAGATAATTGCCTGAGCTATTGATTCTCAGAGCTCAGCCTCCTGAATAGCTAGGATTCCAGGAATAATCACCAGTGTCCAAATTTTCCCCCTTTACTTTTATTATTTCAAAGTAGTTATACAAAGGGGTTTCAATTTGGCCCATCAGTTTATGAGTACAGTGCATCTTGATCAGCTCTTCCATTGGATACACTATTTCAGATCGGAGCTTTTGATTATATGGTTAACAATTGGATTTTTACTGTATTTTAAGTAAATGCTAAAGATTAAGCATTAAAATAGCTGTGATTTTAAAATAAAAACATTAATAAAAATATCATTTTAATGAAAGTAGCTACTTTCTAAAATAAAAAACTTCAGAGAGTAGCACTGTTTTATGTATTTGCAAATTGCTTTACTGTCTGGCTTAATAGAAAACAGCTGGGCTTGCATATCTGCTTCTGCACTCAGTCTTTTGCACATCACATCTGGTGTAGCAACAGGTTGCCAAAATGAAGAGGGAGGTAAGATGACTGATCAGATGGTGCAGGAAAGCATCCTGATTCCCTTCATAATCTTGTAGCATCCAAATTAGAACACCCTGTGTGTGTGTGCATGCAGGTCAAGGGCTTGAACTCAAGGCTTGGGTGCTCTCTCTGAGAGTTCCAGCTTAATTGGAGATAGTTTTATGCACTTTCCTGTCCAGGCTGGCATTGAACCATGATCCTTAGATCTCAGCCTCCCAAGTGGCTAGGACTATAGAATGCCTTTTTTGTGTGTATATCAGTACTGGGGTACAAACTGAGGGTCTCATGCTCTCACTTGACTTTTTCACTGAAAGTAGAGGCTCTGCCATAGAACCTGAGCCATGTACTTCATTATTGCTGAATAAAAGTTTATCATATAAGAATCTAACCATAGATTCACATACTCTGAGTATGTGACCAAAGTCACTGGGATAGTGGCTTAATTATTTTGCCTAATTTACAATTGTGTGTGGTGGGGTGCTGGTGGCTCACACCTGTAACCATAGATACTCAGGAGCTGAGATCTGAGGATGCTGGTTCAAGACCAACCCAGGAAGGAAAGTCCATGAGACTGTTACCTCCAATTAACCACCAGAAAACCAGAAGTGGAGTTGTAGCTCAAAGTGGTAGAGCAAGCTAGTCTTGAACTAAAGAACTCAGGGACAGCACCCAGGCCCTGAATTCAAGCTCCATAAGAACAAAAAAACTTGTGTGTGTTTCTAAACAGTGGCATGTATTTGACCACTTGATTAAATATTAACTCCTCTTAGGCCTATCTTATAGTCTCAATAGAGGAAATTACTACTCCCTGGATACATAAAAAACCTAGGGTAAGAGTGCTCCTAAATGAGAGTAATAATAATAACTTGCACCACTGCCCTGCTCCCACCCTTCAGTTTATAATGCAACATCCTGTATCAGTCTGTTAGACTGTGTTTAGGTAAGATTATGGAGATAACGTGCAAGGAAGACCCTGTGGAACCTTGCTACCACGCTGGGTTCAATCCCCAGTAGTAGGGAGGAGGAGGAAGAGCTAGTCTGTAGTTCCGAATGGATCATTTGGGTACTTAAAATGATCACAAGTGATGTAGCTAGTTGGAGGGAGAGAGGAGGCTGTAATTTGCCACTAATGTAGCTTCTGTGTGCTAAGATATATTTTTTTAATTATTGCATTTTTTATGCATCAAGGAGAGGTTTGAGAGTTGAAGAGTTTACAATGAGTTTAACGTTCTTTTCATCATCTGAAGGCTGGTGGGTTTGTTCACTTCAGCACCAAGAAGGGGATGGAAAGAGGTGATATTCCCTTTTCTACAAAGTGCCATGACTGACTTACCTACTGCTTTGCTTTACAGTGCTGGTCCCAAAGGCGACAACATCTATGAATGGAGGTCGACCATTTTAGGGCCTCCCGGGTCTGTGTATGAAGGCGGTGTCTTCTTCCTGGACATCACTTTCACACCAGAGTACCCCTTCAAGCCTCCAAAGGTGAGGAAGCCGCTTATGCCCAAGCTTACAAATACCTATGGAAGTTTTGGTATTCATCTATAGGAGCATTCCGAGCTGAGTCCTTGGCTTGACTTTGCCTCGTTGACAAAGACCATCTCTAGGAGTGAATGCTTAAAATTGTGCTACTTTAGAAGTAACCTTGTTAGCAGATGAGAATTAATCCACTATTTTCATCCTGCTGGAAAAAAAGCTTGATCATCAGAATCTCCTTGCTGTTATCTTTTTTCTTTTTTTGGGGGGGGGGTCTGGTTGTGGGGCCTGAACTCTGGGCCTGGGCGCTGTCCTTCAGCTCTTCAGCTCAAGGCTAGCTCTCTACCACTTGAGCCACAGTGCCACTTCCGGCTTTTTTCATTTTGCTTATGTGGTACTGAGGAATCGAACCCAGGGCCTCAGGCATGCCAAGCAAGCGCTCTACCACTGAGCCATCTTCCCAGCCCCTGTTATCTTTTTTCTTATGTTCCATTCCTTCCATCACTAGGATAGACAGGGAGCACCCAGACCACCACCTCTTACCACCCCACCAGTAAGTAGCCTGAGAGGTGCTGGGTACCATCATGGCATAAGAATTACCCCCCCCCCCACACACACACATCTCTTTTTTAAAAAAAGAAGGTAAAGTTACAGGGGATTTGTGGACTTTGGTGTATTCTAGTATGTTCCACAAATTAAAATGTGGGAGTCAAAGTAGGTCCTGCCACTTGTATTGACATGTCTATTACTGACTCCTCGCCCATGGACAACTCCCATCTTGGTAAGTCTGTCATTCGCGTAGACGTAATGTCTGGACCCAATGTGTGGTCAGAAAAGACATCTCTTAATTTTGTACAGTATATAAAATCATTTGCTTTTGGGAGAGGCAACACTGAGGAGGTTGGAATCTTGTGGCCTCCTGCTATTAGGCAGGTACTCTACCACTTGATCTCTGTTTTGCTTTTGCTATTTTTAATAGGATCTGTCCTTAGACCTGTTTATGCTTCCCACTGCAGCACTGATGGCAGGCCTACATCCTTTTCTGTTGCAGTGGCATCTTGAGAATTTTCCCCCCCCAGCCTTGTCTAGTACCAATGTTCTCTCCCATCTCAGCCTCCCCTGTAACTGGGATGATAGGCACATGTCACCTTTGCCCAATTATTGGCTGCAATGGAATCTCAGGGGTTTTTGACTGAGGCTAGCCTTGAACCTCAGTATTCCGAATCTCAACCACCCAAGTAGCTAGAATTTCAGGCACAAGCCACCAGCGCCTAGAGTTTGCTATATTTTTTAACGAGTAGGATGATTTATATGGTTCTCAGTATTTGATTCTGAAGCTTACTTTGAAACAGTGCATTACTACCAGCTAACACAAGAGGTCAGCAAACAACTATTGAAACTTGGAAATGTTACTATTTTTAAAGGTATTAAAATTGCTAAAAATGACTAAGTATGGAACTTCCTTTGCTTCTGTCAGTCAGTGGATAGTACTTGAAAATGAGAAGGACAATCCCTGAAAAGTGGTATCAGGGAATACCCTCTAACCTCTATCTTACCAGTCTTCCCTGTCTTGTCAGACTACCTTAAACTACCTGGGAGATTGTTTTCTATCAGAATCACTCAGTAGAAAATTTAGTAGGAAGTTTGTTGTTTGAATAGTGTTGACATTGCCTTATTCTTGTAGGTTACATTTCGGACAAGAATCTATCACTGTAATATTAACAGTCAAGGAGTTATTTGCTTGGACATACTCAAAGATAACTGGAGTCCAGCACTAACCATTTCTAAAGTCCTCCTTTCTATCTGCTCACTTCTTACAGACTGTAATCCCGGTAAGATTGATTATTCTTGTTTTGTTTTTCTATAAGTTTTCTACATTTTTGAGAAGTTCAATCTAGTAGGTGAAAAATGTAGCAACTCTACCCTTACATGGTAGGGAACACATATTTTGAACTGAAACCTTAGCTGAGGCTGTTTACTTGAGTTTTTTACGTTAGATCCTTCTCCTTGTTGTAGTATTTCCCTTCTGGGTGCCCGTGGGCTCACAGAACACTTGCTCCATATCTGTTGGCCGATGTGCTCAATTTTGTACATATTTTTCTTTTACTAAATACTTAGTACTGAATTGTGATTGTTTTTGACTCAGTTAAAATAATTTATTTTTCTGCCCCAAACCACAATGTTTAAGATTGTACTTTCAGAGAAACACCAACTGTGGGCCCAGATTTTTACTTTATAAATTAGTTTCTGTAGAAGAAAACAATGTTCCATTGCAGCAGCTGAGTACTTGTTAACATTTCCCATGTTCCATGTGAACAGAGTGCGTGTTAGTGGAGTGCCCACCTTGACCATTCCAGGCCATACCCAACTTGGCCTAAACAGTTAGGAGAAACAGAGTAAGAGAAGAAAGCCACATGCACTTCCTGTTTTGCTAGGATAATCTTACCACCCCCTTGCTACACTTCATGTGACATTTCAGTTGCAAAGAATGGTTTAATCACAATTGCTTTATTGTACATTTCTACTTAAGCAGTCCAGTTTGCTGTAGTTTTAAAATGTTCTTTTCCTTTCTCCAAAGTAATCTACATTTTTTTCTTGCAGCCGACCCTTTGGTAGGAAGTATTGCCACTCAGTATATGACCAACAGAGCAGAACATGACAGAATGGCCAGACAGTGGACCAAGAGATACGCTACATAAACTGGGTTTTCACAGTTCCTCCATTATTTGTCTGTCACAGAAGAGAGCTGCTTATGATTTTGAAGGGGTGGGGGAGGGTGGGAGTTGGTAAAGAGTAGGATATTTCTATAACAGATATTATTCAGTCTTATTTCCTAAGATTTTGTTGTAACTTAAGGTATCTTGCTACAGTGGGAAAAATTGGTAATAGCAACTTTTAAAAACTGTCACTAGTTCCGCAATGTTAGCTAATACACAGTACAGAAAAGAATGTACATTTAGATATTTGGGCTCAATTGCTTGTAGTCTTAATTTTAAAACAACATAATTTTGTACAGGTTATACACAGCCATTTATGTAAAATCTGCTTTCCCTTCTTGGAAGGGAACATTGATATTTAACAGAGTTTTTAGAGACTGTCATCTCATTATATATATATTATATATATAATGGATACGTGGCTATAAGACACCATGTAGGAAATGAATAGTTAATGTATTTTATTTTATATGCAAATCTACTTTAGAGGTTTAAATCAACTTGGAAATCCTGTAGTGAAATACCTTAAGCTGTTAACTGTAAGGCGTGGAATAGGAGTCGCTCAGTGGATTGGTTCTATGTTGTAGACTTCTTACGTCTGCATTTGTTACTGTGCTAATAAACAACATTAAAAAAACTTGATTCTGCTGTTTGTTCACTTGTTTTCTTCTGCCTGTTCCTTACAGCTTGCTGTTTTAATTCATGAGTAGGTATCTTTACCTATGCAAGAACTGGAGATGTCTTAGATGGTTTAGACCATGTAGCCTTTTCTGGGTTTCAAAGACAAACTCCTGTGGTCTTTACTTTCTTTTAAATTACAAATGTATTACTTCTAGTGTGGGGGCTGAAAAGTTCAGTGTGTGGTTTGTGTTGGTTATAGGGCTTGAATGCTGGGCCTGGGGTCTGTCCCTGAGCTCTTCATCTCAAGACAAACACTACCACTTGAGCCATAGCGCCACTTCTACTTTTCTGGTGGTTAACTGGAGATAATAGTCCCATGGACTTTCCTGCCTAGGCTGGCTTTGAACTATGATCCTCAGATCTCAGCTTCCTGAGTAACTAGAATTACATGTGTGAGCCATCCGTGCCTGGCTCTACCAGTGTGTTTAGCAGTATGAAGAACTGAGGTCTTCCTCCGTGCAAGGCAGATTCTCTACTATAGCAACATGCTTCCAGCTCCCTGGCTGTCTTTACATGCTGGAGAAGGCAAAACAGCCCTCTTGGGACACTAATCCAATTAATGAGAGGACATCCCTCTGGTCTAATCATCTTCCTGCATCTTCTTAAAAGGACTTTCTAATTTGCAGATGCTGTGGTAGAAGCACTTAAGAAGTAAGTTCCCACAGGTAAGTTGGAGAGCCACCTCAGGGCAGTTCTTCTGTCCATTTTCTTCAGAAAAACTCACCCAAGTGTACATACATTCATTATAGTATTTTAAAGAACCTGGTAATGTCTGGGTATTAACATAGTGGGGAAAAAGCAAACTGCAGGGGTAAAATATGTAGGAAAAAATAAACGAATGACTCAATATCCGGTAACATTTTGGCCTAAAAAAATGTACTTGTGATGAGAAATACAAAAGAGTTAAAATAGTAGCAGCAATTGTATTTTTTTTTTTTTTTTTTGTCAGTTGTGGTGCTTGAACTTTGGGCCTGGGTACTGTCCCTGAGCTCTTCAGTTCAAGGCTAGCACTCTACCACTTGAGCAACAGCGCCACTTCCAGCCTTTTCTGTTTATGTGGTGCTGAGGAATCAAACCCAGGGCCTCATGCATGTGAGGCAAGCACTTTGCCACTGAGCCACGTTCCCAGCCCTGTATTATCTTTTCTATGTAGCAATTCTTGGTTTGAACTCAACTAATCATCCAAGTATTCCAGTTAAGGCTGTGCCTTCTAGCAGTAGAGTGCCTGCCTAGCAAATACCAGGCCCTGAGTTCAACCCCCCCCACACACACACACAAAATCCATTTAAGATGTTACAATTGACTTGATGTCAATACTCTTTGATAATGGCTTTTTTTTCAGATTTTTTTACCTTGAAGTTTACTAGTTAACTCACTGATTCACAGCTGTAACTAAACACTTCCTACTTTACTTTTTTTTTAATTGGGTTTCACATAGCAAAGCTGATCTTGAACTCCAAATCCTCTTGCCTTGGCCTCTTAGGTACTCAAGTCATACATTTAGATCACCATGCCTGGCTCCTACTTCTTAAATAAGTTGTAAAGCTGTGAAACTGCTAACTATAATTAACCCCACTGCTCACATCTTGCCCAAATCATAAAACCACAGTACAAGCTCTGCAACGGTGGCTCATGCCTGTAATCCTAGCTATTTGGTAGGCTGAGATGTGAGGATCACAGCTCAAACGGCAAAGTCTTTTAGACTCTGATCTCCAATTAACTGGCAAAAACAAAAACTGAAGTAGAGGTGTGGTTCAAGTGGAAGAACTCTTAGCTTTGAGCAAGAAGCCAAGTGAGAGCCTGAATACAAACCCCTACCCTGGGTAGCCCTGTATTTTTCTGGTATATTTTACTGCATGTGACTAGGTATGAGACTTTAACTGCCACAACTACTACCTTCAAGTCATTAAATATGATTGGAGCAAAACTAAAATGACTTTTGTATAACAAAATATCCATAAGGTAAGAAACTAGCTTATCCGAAGTTTGTAGTGTCATTGCTCCAATATAAGTATACTGTCAAGTTTTAAAATCCTGAATATTGCATGCTTATATGCATACAGCTACATACAGTGAGTGTAACTTCTGGACAGGTTGGGGCTTACGTAGATGCTACTTGGGTGCTTTCCAAACTTATTTTACTATTTTGACAAGTGCAACATCAGTAATAAAAGGCTTTGAACAAGAATGAGAATATATTTTATATCAGGCAACAGAAATAAACTTACACCAATAGTTTAATTACAACCTAAAGTGCATTATTAGGGTTCTGTGGGGTTCCCTAAGGACCAAAGGTAGGCATGAAGGACCTATTTTATGAATTCATCTTGTGTACCATGTTTATGCACTTACTGGGGATCACTGCTCACATGCCATTGTGGAGTTTGACTTTTAGTTCTCGGAGCTGGAGTTGCCTTTGTTTTTTCTCCCAGGCAAAGGGAAGCTGGTCTTGCTCTGGGGCTGGGAGAGCTTACTGGCTAATAAAGTGAACGGCTCAATCAGAGTTTTCCGGTCTGTCACAGTCACCTCCCACAGTCTCACTTTCTCGCTTCTTGCCCACTGTTGTGCCACTTCAGCATCCACTTGCCTCTGCTCAGAAAGGTCGAGTTTGTTTCCTAATACAACAATGGCTACCTGGAAGAAAACAGGTTGAAAGATTACACTGTGCCAGCATAGGTGTCCAGGCCAAACAGTTGAGGAAGGAACATTTCCATATAACTACCTGCTTCATTAGTAGGATCTTCAGGTGTGACTGGGATGGTAGGAAGGTTTCACCTCACTCCTTTTCCCTAGTGAACTGCCAGTTGCTAACTATTAAGGTTTAAGTTAACAGGGAAAGTCACTCAAGCACAAATGGAAGACAGACTTGGAAACTGATGTCTAGGATAGCAGTTTAAGCTAGTGATGGCAGTTTGGCTATGCTGGATATTTGGGAGATTTGCAATGCAATGATTCAAAATAAGACAGCTGGGAAGGTGCTCAGTGGTAGAATGCTTGCCTTGCATGCATGAAGCCCTGGATTTGATTCCTCAGCACCACATAAGCAGAAAAAGCCAGAAGTGGCACTGTGGCTCAAGTGGTAGAGCACTAGCCTTGAGCTGAAGAGCTAAGGGACAGTGCCCAGGCCCAGAGTTCAAGCCTCACACAGACCAAAAAAAAAAGATAACCAAAATAAAGTAAGACAATTTAGAGCTGAGTTCTGTGTCCCTAGAATCTTAAGTTCTGTGTCATTGCTGATCTTTAATAAATATCTACGGTTGAATTACAGGCCAACAGGAAATACATGAAGTACAAGCCAAGCATCCATTCCTATTTGGGATGCTTACTACTCAGCCCAACACCTGAGGTGACCTGAACCCAGGCACAAGTGTGGAAGCCTGGGGCGGGGAGGAGGGTGTACCCAGATTTTCATATGATACAGTCTCAACAGGAACATAGGGCCAAACTTGTCGAAGAAGGTGCCTCTGCAGAGTTTTCATAAAACCACTTTTGTCAAGACTAAATAAACAGGCAATTCCTACCCCCATCCAAAAACAAAAAACAAAAAAAAAAAAACCGTGGGAACAGGGGCTGATTGTTCCCGGTGACATCCTCTGCATCAACAACTATGCCTGGCACACAGTAGTTGCTTGATAAGCACTTGTATCTCAGCTTTCTAAGTAGCTGTTAATTAAAGGCTGAATCACCAGTGCCAGCTAAATAGGCTTCTTAAATCGCTATAGTAACCACTGGGGAAAGGTATCACTATCTTGATCTTACAGCAGATAAGGAAACTGACAAAATCTGAGAAAGCCAAGACAATATACCAAGTACATAAGCTTTTGCTAAACTATTTCAATTTGGGGGACAGAGGAATCATTTTCAAGAAAATAATTACAGTAGCCAGGTATGTAATATACCCATAATCCCAACATTGAGGAGTCTGAGACAGGAGGATCATAATCAGCTTGAGGCCAGCTTGAGATTCATGAGACCCTGCCTAAAAAAAAAAAAATTAAAAAGCATCGCCAGGTGCCAAGGGCTCACACCTATAATCCTAACTACTCAGGAGGCTGAGATCTGAGGATCATGGTTCAAAGCCAGCCTGGGCAGGAAAAGTCCACGAGACTCTTACCTCTAGTTAACCACCAGAAAATAGGAAGTGGCGCAGTGGCTCAAGTGGCAGAGCCCTTACCTTGAGCTGAAGAGCTGAGGGACAGTGCCCAGGCCCTGAGTTCAAGCCCCACAACCAACCAACCAAAAAAAGAAAAATCATATATATATATATATATATATACACACACACATACATCCATACAACTATGTTTAAAGTGGCAAACACGAAACTGGACAGCTTTCATTCCTTGTCATTCCTAATCATTTTAAGTTTGCACCTTGTGCCGGGCACTGGTGGCTCATGCCTGTAATCCTAGCTACTCAGGAGGCTGAGATCTGAGGATCGCGGTTCAAAGCCAGCCCGGGCAGGAGAGACCGTGAGACTCCTATCTCCAATAAACCACTAGAAAACCGGAAGTGGCGCTGTAGCTCAAGTGGTAGAGCGCTCGCCTTGAGCTGAAGAGCTGAAGGACAGCGCCCAGGCCCAGAGTTCAAGTCCCACGACCGACAAAAAAAAAAAAAGTTTGCACCTTGTTAATAATCTATTCAAAAAGTATAAGTGTTTGATGACCCAAATGTGCTTTAACAGGCCAGTGGTTAGTTTGGACATACATTATCTTGGAGGACTAGCACCACTCAGCAGCAAAATAGGAGTAAACTACGTACGTGCAATAACTTCAGTGACTCTCCTGAGAATTAGGCTGAATGAAAATACTGTACGACTCCTTTCTTTAGACCTATGTTACACAGGCTGGCCTTAAATTCAAGATCCTCCAATCTTGGCCACTCAGGTGCTGAGATTACAGGTGTAAACCACCATAGTCAGCTGATAAAATACTCTTGAAGCAGCAGACTAGTATTTCTGGGGATTAAGGAAGGAAGAGGATAGGAGGGAAATGGGTGGCTATAAAAAGTTACCATGAAGGATCTTGGAAAGTTCTGTATCTTGATTGTGTCCTTGAAAATATCCTGATTATAATATACTATAAGATGGTGGCACTGGGGAGAAAACGGGTAAAGGATCTCTTTTATTTCTGAAAATGACATGAGCTGGACACCAATGGCTCACACCTCTCATCCTAGCTTCTCACGAGGCTGAGCTCTCAGGATCACAGTTCAATGCCAGCCCAGGCAGGGAAGTTTGACTTATCTCCAATACCTACCAAAAAGGTGGAAGTAGAGCATGGCTCAAGTAGTAGAATGCTAGCCTTGAGCACAGAAGCTGAAGGACAGTGCCCAGGTCCTCAGTTAAGCCCCAGGTCTGGCACCAAAAAAAAAAAAAAGAGATTTGAGAGTGTGGTGGTTTACACCTGTGGTCCCAGCGACTTAAAAGCTTAAGGCAGGAAAATCTGATAGGTTCAGAATTTCAGACCAGCCTGGACCACACAGTAAAGCCTAGCCTCTAAATGAAACAAACCACTAGACAGACATGGTGGCATGTACTTTTAATCCCAGCTATACTGGAAGCATATGTAGGAGAATCATGGTTCAAGGCTGACCTGGGCAAAAACACAAGACCTTACCTGAAAAATAAAAGTCTAGAGACATGACTCAAGTAATAGAACACCTGCCATAGAAGAATGAAACCCTAAGTTCAATCCCCAGTGCTGCCAAAAATAAACCAAGTAGATGAGAAGTTTAAAAGGCTGTGAAAAAAGTCTATAATAATCTCAAGATGTTTAATACAAAAATAAAGAAAACTTTACAATCCAATTAAAAATACCAGATTGTTAGCCACTGCCCTTTATGGCTACATAGGTAACAAATCAGACACGTGACCCTTGAAGCAAAGAATTCCAGATGGGCCTTACAGGACAAAATTCTTTGCAGAAAAAACAAACAAACAGAAAACACCCATTAAGTGAGACAGGGGCCCGGTGATAAAACAAGATGAAAAAGACAGGCACTAGCTAAGTCATAGAAGCCATTACAGACCATGGCAAGGCATTCATAGGTGGTCTATTAAACAGAAGCCCTTAATTACTTGCTAGTTTGCTTTCTGGTTTTATTTGGTGAGGCTGAAGACCAGAATCTTGTTTATCAAGGAGATTATAAAAAATAGTGGCCTCAAACAACATAAAATGAAATCAAATCCAACTTGGTAAAACAAGAAAAGTTAGAAAGTCAGTGCTGGTCCTAAGAGAACTTGGTAGGTCCTGTACACACTGGGCTAAGACAACATTGCAGGAATTGAGACTACAATTTACAAGTTTTTAAGTGTGTAAACTACCACCACAGCCCCCATTACAGTGTTCTAATTCACACGGCGCGTTGAACTTAACCACGTACCTCTTTTTTGTCCTTGAACTTATCGATTTCTTTCTTCAGAAGCTCTACTCTTTGAAAGGATTCAAGGTTATTCACGCTGTACACGAGGACAAAGCCATCAGCCAGTGAAAAGTAATGCTTTGGAAGCTCCACCCCATCCTGCAGGCCTCTGGTGTCATAGAGGTGCAACTGCTCCTTTACGCCCCGATCAGTCTCCACAGAAGCCATGTATACATCCTCCATTGTCTCACAATCTTCCATTCCTCAGATTTAAGAACAGTTTACTCCTTTCAGATAAACCAGCAAATAGCGCACTACCCACTTGTCCTTTAGACACTAGCTCTCTAGCTTTCCTATCTATCAGACAGTCAGCCCTATTTCTACTTGGAAATGAAAGATGTTTGTTTATAGTAAATTCACAAAGTGCTTTCTAAAAATATTTCTTCTGGGGCTAGGGATGTAGGTAAGTGGTAGAGCACTCAGCACTTAGCCCTTGGTTCATTTGAAGAAAAAAAAACTATAAAACAAAAAGCAGTGAGAATTATTTTTTTTTACAAGTTCAAGAATCAAAGGACTCAATACTATATTGAACAGTTAAAAGGCTGATATTAAAAGTAGCTTCAAACTGAGCGCTGGTGGCTTGTAATCCTAGTTTGTAATCTCCTGTAATCCTGGCTACTCAGAAAGCAGAGATCTGAGGATCTCGGTTCAAAGCCAGCCTGGGGAAGCAAGTCCATGAGACTCTTATTTCCAATTAACTACCAGAAAACCACAAGTGGTGCTCTGGGCTCAAAGTGTTAGAGCACTAGCCTTGAGCAAAAGAGCTCTGGGACAGTGCCCAGGCCCAACCCAAATTCAAGCCCCACAATCAACCAAAAAATGTTGCTTCAGGGTCTGGGAGGGTGGCTCAGTGGTAGAGCGCTTGCCTTGCATGCATGAGGCCCTGGGTTCAATTTCCCAGCACCACATAAGCAAAAAGAAAAAAAGCCGCAAGTGGTGCTGTGGCTCAAGTGGTAGAGTGCTAGCCTTGAGCTGAAGGACATAGCCCAGGCCCAGAGTTCAAGCCCCACGACCGGACCCCCCAAAAAAAAAAGTTGCTTCAATAATAAAATAGCCTCCTTTGTTGTGCCATCAAGCCAGAATATGAACTCTGCTGTCTTCTGTAGAACCCCAGGGTCTCATTAAGGGACCCTGCACATGTCCAGTCCAAGCTGGAGCTTTAGGCCTTCAATCCCATGTACCCACCAGGCAATTTCGTCAATTTCCTGTGAAAGTCCCTCTCAAACTACTCATAGTTCTCTTCCCTCCATTTTGCTTCCTCCCTTCATTGCAATCCACTGGGCAGTCTGCAGAGTTCTTGAACAACCACAAAAAAAGTGAGAAAGTTAACACAAATTGCCACTGTACAAGTTAAACATCGCTCCAGCGCAGCTTCCTTCCAGTGCCCCGGGCCCGCTGTCTTCACCTGAGCTACTGCTACAGCACAGCAAGCACCCGGAAAACTCTGCTTACCCTTGGAAGACGCTGCTAATGATTACCCGCTCCTCTTTCAGTCCCTTCTGGGCTCTGTCCAGGTAATGTCGTGTTTTATCATTTAATCTTTCCATATCTATCTCCAATGGGAGTGTAAATACCTTGAGAGCTCAGATGGGTTTCTACCTTTGTAGTTTTGAGGACAGATAGGTATACATAGGAAGCTCTTCATACATATCTGATGAGTGAATGATCTCATAACATGCCAATTTCAGTTCCCTTCTTGCCTAGGATCTTTTAAAAAATGCATTTTACCTATTTGTTCCAACTGTGCAGGGTTTGTCTCCAACAGGTCTGTAAATTCCTTGAGTGAAAAGAACTTTTCTGGGGGAGTGGGAATTCATTTTTTTTTTGAGGCAGTCTTGCTATTGTAGCCAAGACTGACCTTGAACCTTAATCTTCCTGCCTCAACTTCCAAGTACTGAGATCACAGAAAAGAATCAGAGCAAATATTCAACAATCCTTCACTGATCAAGAAATAAGAGGAAAATACTCTTAATTTTTAATGAATACAGCAGAGACATGATATGACTCCCATAAACAGTTTTATATTTAACTTTCATATTAAGAGCTAGGAGCATGGTTCAAGTAGTAGAGCAATTGACTACATAGCCTGCCTGCATAGGGTCTGAGGCTCAATCATACAAAAAAAGAATTATGTTTTAAATGAGGTACATACAGAGGTAAAATTCCATGGATTAACATGGAAAAAAATAGATATTATACATAATCATATAATATGTATATACTATATACTGTATTACACATTTATAATATATACATAAATATGCAATATATTATATAAAACTATATAATGTATAACATGCAAATAATATATATTGTAAATAGTATATATAATATATATCATACATGTGACATTATACTTTTTTGAAAACTTTGGTTGTAATTCTAAACAGTGAATTGTCCTGATAATCTATAGGGCACTGATCGCTCACACCTATTCCTAGCTACTTAGGAGACTGAGATCTGAGGACTTCAGTTCAGGAGACAGCCTGGGCAAGCAAAGTCCATGAGACTCTTTTCTCCAATTAACCACCAGAAAACTGTAAGTGGAGCTGTGGTTCAAGTAGTAGAGTGCGATAGCCTTGAGCAAAAGAGCTCAAAGACAGCACCCAAGCCCTGAGTGCAAGCCCTATGACTAACAACAACAAAAAAAAACTGGAGATATGGCTCAAGTGGTAGAGCACCAGTTGTAAGCAGAAAAACAAAATGAGCAGGGCTGAGGAGCCCTGAGTTCAAGCCCCATTGCTTGCACATGTGCGCGTGCTCACGCACACACACATAAGAAATGTCCACAAGTATTAAAACTTCCATAAATATTAAGTTAAAAGGAATAATGACATATAGATTTCATAATGAGAAATTTTGCTTTGATCATCCTAAGTTGGCATATTTGGTAAGGAAAATTACTCATAAACTTGATGAGTCTGTGGCATCCTTTCATTAATTAGGCCCTAAAGAAATTAAAGGTTATTCTATTAATACAAACTTATAAGATTTTACAAAGAAATGTTTCCTTGTTCTTATCTTCTCTCTTACACTTCATTTTTTTTGGGGGGGGTCCAGTCGTGGGGCCTGAACTCGGGGCCTGGGCGCTGTCCCTCAGCTCTTCAGCTCAAGGCTAGCGCTCTACCACCTGAGCCACAGCGCCACTTCTGGCTTTTTTCTTTTTGCTTATGTGGTGCTGAGGAATCAAACCCAGGGCCTCAGGCATGCAAGGCAAGCGCTCTACCACTGAGCCACCTTTCCAGCCCCTACACCTCATTTTTGTACAATCACCCTGCTTGACTTCATCTCATGACCAACAAAACCAGAGTTAGAGAGAAACTCAAAAATAACCTTACCAATGGTGTGATTTCCATAAAGGAGCTGCTCCAAAATCGCTGTTTTCCCCACAGATAACAATCCACAAACCACAACCTTGCAGCCCTTTCCCATCTTCTCTCAAGTATCACTGTGAACAGAATAAAAGACTCAAATTTCTACACTGCCAAAACAGCCTTTTTTTTAAAAAAAGATGAAATTTAATCAATGTTTAAATGTTTAAATATTACATAAAAACAACACGGGCTGGGAACGTGGCTTAGTGGTAGAGTACTTGCCTCACATGCATGAAGCCCTGGGTTCAATTCCTCAGTACCACATACACAGAAATAGCCAGAAGTGGCACTGTGGCTCAAGTGGTCGAGTGCTAGCCTTGAACAAAAGAAGCTCAGGGACAATGCCCAAGCCCAGAGTTCAAACCCTGGGACTAGCCAAAAACAAAAACAAAACCAAAAAACTCCTCAAATATGCTATGTCTTTCCAAACCCCATTCACAGTTCCCCATTCACACCTTTAGGGTTAAGAGTTTGTGTATCTTCAGAGATTATCTAGATTTAAAAGCACACAGATAGGGCTGGGAAGATGGCTCAGTGGTAGAGTGCTTGCCTTGCATGCTCGAGGCCCTGGGTTCGATTCCTCAGCACCACATAAGCAAAAACAAAAAGCCGGAAGTGGCGCTGTGGCTCAAGTGGTAGAGAGCTAGCCTTGAGCTGAAGAGCTGAGGGACAGCACCCAGGCCCAGAGTTCAGGCCCCCCGACCGGACCCAAAAAAAAAAAAAAAAACACATAGATATGTTCACCTGACCATTAAAAAAATATATATATCCTTGGTAAGAAGAGTTTAATGATTGAGTCTATACGAACCTAAAACGGCAAGGTGCTGGTTGCTCATGTCTGTAATTCTAGCTACTCAGGAGGCTGAGATCTGAGGACTGCAGTTCAAAGCTAGCCCATTCAGAAAAGTCCATGAGACTCTTATTTCAAATTAATGAAAAGTGGAGTTGTGGCTCAAAACAGTAAAGCATCAGCCTTGAGTGGAAAAAGCCACGTAACAATGACAGGCCCTAAATTCAAGCCTCAGTACCAGCAAGGGGGGGTGGGGTGGGGGGGAAGGAACCTAATTAAATCTTAACTAATATGAAAGAAACTGTCTACTCAGCAATATTTGGGGGGGAGGGAATAAACATTTAAGTAAAAAAAATTGTATTAGTATACGTTAATTGTAAGAGGTGAATGTTGTGACAATTTCCGTATGTGCATACAAACTCACCTCTTGTTACCACTCTCTTAAGTAAAACTTTGAGGAGGCATTAAGGTAAGATTTTTAAGACTTTGGGAGTAGAGGATAAACCTGATTTTTTTTTGGGGGGGGGTACCGGTACTTGAACTCAAAGCTTAGCTTTTTCACTCAAGACTAGTGCTCTTCCACTTGAACTACATACACTTCCACAGTTCTGGCATTTTACTAATTGGAGAAAAGAATCACAGGATTTCCTGCCCAGGCTGGTTTTAAATCTGGGTCCTGAGATGGATCTAAGCACCCTGAGCAGCTAGGATTACAGGTGAGTCATTAGCATCGATCAGAGTTGGATCTGATTGTTTAAAAGAAACATTAATGCTATTAACACCTCCATCAGTCTTTTCCCAAGGGAGTGAAAGACTGGATTTGGTAGTCCTAGGAGCTCTTAGTCATTGCTCTTTTTCAGGAAGAATAGGTAATACAGGATGACTGAGACACTTCAAATTAAAAAAAGGGAGTCATCTCCCTAAGCTTCCCAAATAATCCAAGGAAGAATAAAATTCAGTGATTCTTTCTTCAACTTTCCTCAAAGTGTTTGGTTTTCAAAAGGAAAAGTGTCAAAGCAGAAGAAAAAAAAAGGCTCATTCATTAACTACAATAAAATAACCCAGTAAAACATTCCAATGGGGTTGGAGGCATGGCTCCAGCAGTAAAGCACCAGCCAAAAAGTGCAATCATCAGATACTAAGTTCAAGTCCTAGTCTTGGACAAAAATAAATAAGTAAATAGCTTCCAATGTCCTCACTGATTTTTGCCATTTTCAACTACCTCCTTTCTCCCAGCTCTCTTCTTACCTCCAGTTGAACACCATCAAGTCACCCTGGCTACAGGGACAGTTCATATTACTCCTTGCAGTAAGAACAACTACAGAAATAGGAGTTGAGCCAGGCACCAGTGGCTCATGCCTATAATCCTAGCTCACTATTCAAGAGGCTGAGATCTGAGGATTGTGGTTCAAAGCCAGCCCAAGCAGGAAAGTCCAGGAGACTCTTATTTCCGATTAATCACAGAAAAATTAGAAGTGGCATTGTGGCTCAAGTGGTAGAACACTAGCCATGAGCATAAAGGAACTCAAGGACAGTGCCCAGGCCTAGAGTTCAAGGCCCCCACCCAAAATAAAATCACATATATTTACCTATATGGGAATAAATGTATCTAAAGTTATACCCTGAATATTATAATACACATTATACCTAAGTGGTTCTTAGGCTTAGATATACTCAAATTTGCACACAAAACTATTAAATATTTAGTTCTAGAACATATTTCACAGCATGGTTATATTTCATAATCACAATGAATGTACATTTTCTTCCAAATACTGGCAATGAATCACATGAACAGA
Source organism: Dipodomys ordii (assembly GCF_000151885.1). Classification (NCBI taxonomy): domain Eukaryota; kingdom Metazoa; phylum Chordata; class Mammalia; order Rodentia; family Heteromyidae; genus Dipodomys; species Dipodomys ordii. The sequence goes on along the minus strand of NW_012267228.1, from coordinate 27,561,284 downwards.
TTCTGGAGTGGCTATACTTCATTACTGAATCTAGTTTCAAGAATTTGGAAAGACTTTGGAGTAGATAATGACATAACTTAGGTTTCTTGCAACACTGATGCTCTGATAGTGAAAACTGCTTATCCAGAACATGCATAAACACTGAGGTTAATCTGAAAATCATTTATTAAAGCTATTTGTTAGGGCTGGGAAGGTGGCTTAGTGGTAGAATGCTTGCCTAACATGCATGAGGCCCTGGGTTCAATTCCTCAACACCACATAAGCAGAAAAAGCTGGAAGTGGTACTGTGGCTCAAATGGTAGAATGCTAGCCTTGAGCTGAAGTGCTGAGGAACAGCGCCCAGAGTTCAGGCCCCACAACACACACACACACACACACACACACACACACACACGCACGCACGCACGCACGCACGCACGCACGCACGCGCTCGCGCGCGCAAGGCCCCAATGGCTCACGCCTATAATCCTAGCTATACAGGAGGCTGAGATCTGACAACCCGAGAAGGAAAGTCTGTGAGACTCTTATCTCCAAAAAAACAGAAGTGGTGCTGTGGCACAAGTGGTAGCGCAATAGCCTTGGGCTGAAGAGCTGAGGGACAGCGCCCAGGCCCAGAGTTCAAGCCCCACAACCAACCAAAACAAAATAAAAATGTTTCATAGGCAAAATCCAATGCAGTCTTAAATGCTATCTGCTTTGCTTCCCAGGCTTATCAAAATGTTGCTGAAGAATACACACCCAGCTTGGTTCACTTCTGTGGAAAACATTAAGCTTATTCAACCTCTTTGAAGAGCCATTTCTTCTGCATTAGGGACTGACTCCTTTTTTGTTGTTGTTGGGGGGGGGGTGTTTGTTTTGGCCAGTCCTTGAACTCAGGACCTGGGTACTGTCCCTGAGCTTCTTGTTTGTTTGTTTTTCGGTCCAGTCATGGGGTCTGAACTCTGGGCCTGGGCGCTGTCCCTCAGCTCTTCAGCTCAAGGCTAGCACTCTACCACTTGAGTCACAGCGCCACTTCCGGCTTTTTTCTTTTTGCTTATGTGGTGCTAAGGAATCGAACCCTCAGGGGCCTCAGGCATGCAAGGCAAGCGCTCTACCACTGAGCCACCTTCCCAGCCCTCCCTGAGCTTCTTTTACTCAAGGATAGAGCTCTACCACTTGAACCTTGAACCACAGCACCACTTTGAGCTTTTTCTATTTATGTGGTACTAAGGAACCAAACCCAGGGCTTCATGCATGCTAGACAAGCACTCTACCACTAAGCCACATTCCCAGCCCTTATTCTATTTTTATAAGCAAAACACAAATTTTTATGCAACCAGAAAAATACTGAAACCCTGTTAACATCAGGGGAAGATGTTATAAACTTTATATGAAGAAATAGCATCAGGGACCTGCTTGCAATCCCAGCTACAGAGGCAGAGATCAGGAGGACTGATGATTAATGCTGTTGGTTGGCCTAGGTGAAAAACCAAAACACCGTATCTGTAACAAAATTAAAGCAAAAAGGGCTGGGGACATGGTGGAGCACCTGAGTAGCAAGATCCAAGTCTTGCTTTCAAACATCAGGGTTGCCACACGGAAAGTTAAAAATAAAAAATAAAAATAAATATCATGTGGGTAGAACTTCTACAATATGTGTCTATCTGCATAGATATTATGTAATGCTGTGGTACATTACATAATAATGTACTACATGTGGTACTTAACACTTTTTCACCCCATATAGACATATTTTGTGTATGTAAACCATGGGTTTTTGCAACTATTTCACATTGTAAAATGTAATTCTAGCCTTTTATTCATTTAATAAACATTTACTAGGCATTAGGAACAAACTAAGGGACAAAATCAGAAATGCTTCCTATCCTTAGGAATCTTGGAACCAATTAGAAACAAATACAACTTCTGGTAAACTGCTGAGACATAAAACCAAGAAAACTATGTTAGCAGTGATTATTCACATTGCTGATTCATCTCCCCCCCTTCATCACACTTGGTAGTCAATCACCCTCAACTCATTTCTCTTACACCCCATATCCAATCCGTCAATAAACCTTTGAAATGCATCTATGTGCACTGATTGACCCTCTCTGGCACAACTTAAGTGGCTGCATCTATTGTTCAAAGATGTCCCTATACTAATCCCATTAAACTGTGAGGAATCTATTTTACCACACAAGGGGTTTTTTGCAGGGGTCAATACATGAAGATCTTGATTTTAACCTAGTGAAATTTCTGATCTACAGACTACAAGTCAATAATGTGTGCTGTGTGATGCCAGGAAACTTTTGCTACGATTTGTTAGTGACAATAGGAAATCAATACGGCTGGCTTCCACCTTTTCTCCATTTAGCCTCAAAGCAGATATAGAGCCTTGTAAAACGTAAGGCAGATGCTCAGAGTCATCCAGGTTTCCAGTGTCAGGCAGTTTGAAACCTAATGTCCCTCTCCTCTTTGAGGCCATTCATCCATCCCTTCTTTCTCTTATGGTTGATTAGTCTCTCTGCTTCCTGTTGTTTCTCTTTTCCCTCTGCCAGATCATCTCCCTGCTCCTCAAGCCCAGTTGCCAGTAGAGAGGTTTGAGGGCTTTTGTTGTTGTTTGTTTGCTCCTGAGAAGCAAACCTCCTAGCCTCCTAGCTGCTAAGCACAAGCTCTAGAACTGCACTACATTCCAGGGCCTGAAGTCTACTCTGACATGTTACCTCCTTATGGAAACTAACCCAGAATATTCCATCCAAAACTGCAACTTCCATCAGGTGTGCTCAAAGGGTAACCAGGATGGCAGTGAATTGGGAAGCAGCACCCTCCAACCCCCTTCGGGCCTGGAAAAGCCCCACCAGAGCCCGAGGTCTGTCTCTGCCTACCCAGGCTCAGCGGCAGAGGCGGGAGGTAGCGCTGAAGGCAAGGGCGGTCATTTCAGGATAACGTTGATGATGAGAACTTCACCCCCCAACAATCCCTTCCCCTTCAACCCATCTTTGTTGTTCCTTAGCATTTATCGCTTAACACAAACATTACCTATTTACTGTTTAAGGTTTGCTTCCAAGAAGGCTAGAATTTCTGCCTTGTTCGCTGCTGCACCCCTAAATCGTTATGGGTCAGTGTCTGGGGCGTTTTAGGCATGTTATAAATATTTGTTGATTCAAAGAGCAGGTGAGGACTCTTAAAGTGGAAAACCTGTGGTTTTTTTTATAAATAAAAACTTAAAAGAGGAAAGACGGAAATGCACTGATTTCCAATGTAAAAATGATTTTCAAGCCTTGGTAATACCTAAGAGTAGAAATTGGAAGGGAATTAAAACCTCACGGCTATGTATTATATAGAGATACCAACAGATCAGAGATGAGAAAGAGAAACACGCCAGCAGACGATTTCTGAGTTAAACAAGGTAATGCCCAATGCCAGCATTTTCCTCCGCCTTTCTTCCCAATACCTTCGTCTTGGCAGATCCATCACCTGCAGTTCTGACGCTGGCACATCGCGTGCACCTGCAGGAAAAGCCCGGGGAGGACAGGGGCCCAGCAGCCGGCACCCAGCGGTCCTGCGCCCCTTTGGAAGGCTCAGCCCCCCACCCCCGGAGCCGGGGCTCCCCTCCCCCTCCCACACCACCACCCCCCCGCGCGGCGCCCTCCCCGCGAACGCCTTCCCAGGGGCCGGGGAAGCGTCCAGCCGGGACGTGGGCGCCCGTCCTGGGGGAGGCAGAGGCGGCCAGCTCCGCCGGAGGAGCCCGCGGGTCCAGAAACAAACCTATCGCTTCCGCAACCTACAAAACGGCGGCTCCACCGAGCTCCGCAGTCCCCAGTTCCAGATCCCGCCTCCAACTCGCCTCCGCCCGGCAGCGGAGTGAGGGAGACAGCCGAGTTAGCCGGGAATCACTAGCAAGAAGGAAGGCATCACCACCACCGCTCTCCGCCCTTTGCGTACCCGGGACTCTCAAGCTCAGTCCTGCAGCGCAGGAGGGGGTGGGACAACCGGAGGCTGCGCCCAATCCTGGCTTAGCTCCGCCCACCAGACTCGCTGCGGGAACTACAACTCCCATGAGGCTTTGGGAAACCGCATCGTTCCACCGGAAAGAAGAGGAGGGGCCCAAAAGGAATTGTGGGAGAAAGGTCTCTTCCTTTCCGTCTGGCGGCAGCCATCAGGTAGGCAAGGGTTTTTTCTCGCTAATCTATCCATCGTTAATCTCCCTTCTTCTCAGCCATCCGTGCCTGAAGACCCTGTGTTCTGATAGCTCTTCCCGCCTCTCCTGCGGCGGGAATCTAGTGAGGATGGGGAGCGGCGACAGTGTGGCGAGGCATCGCCCTGGGGTCGGGGAAAGACGTGATGGCGGCGGGAACTGGTGCTGGGCCCCGAGCCTGAAGCAGGCCTGGGGCTGAGGGGTGGGAGGTTTGGCTTGAAGTGACCCAAAGTGAGGCCGCCTGGTTGGGTGGGGTCAGTGCCTTTTCCTGGAGAGCTGATTGCCCGCGGCGGCGGCAGCATCAGCACCTTTTCCTATGGCGGCGACATCTCGGTGACACGCCGCCGGCCGCCGCCACCCGTCCCCTCGGTGCCCAAATTCAGCTCCGATCACCCGTCCACACGCCAGCCGAGCGCTTCCCGGAGCTGCCCTGCGCCGGGGTAGCAGAGGTGACGACGCGGCTTTCCAGGGTTCCGAGGTGGGTGTTGGGTTCACTGTCGCCTGCAGTTGGTGCAGAGCCATTTTCACTCCCTGCGGTTTCCTTGTGGATGGTGGAAAAACAACCAAGATGGACGGGCGCAGGCTGCGGACGATTCCCATGTTTTTTAACTCCTGCCATTGCTATAATTGAAAACCCGCCTTTATCTCCAAGGTAAGCCAAGATGGGTGCCTACAAGTACATCCAGGAGCTATGGAGGAAGAAGCAGTCGGATGTGATGCGCTTTCTTCTGAGAGTCCGCTGCTGGCAGTACCGCCAGCTCTCCGCGCTGCACCGGGCGCCCCGCCCCACCCGGCCAGACAAGGCACGCCGCCTGGGATACAAGGCCAAGCAAGGTGTGTGGTTTCTCTATGGATGCTGGGATGTTCTGCTCCGTTGTCATCTCTTAGTGCTTTGGTAGAACAGTTCCTGTAATTAGTAAGTTACACATACACTACTGTCAGGAGTGCCAACAGCACGTCTCAGGTTTGAGCCTGGGCTAACACAAAAGTTCCTTCCAGTGTAACAGTGAGTCTCCCTGTTTTTTAAACGTATAGGTTACGTCATATACAGGATTCGTGTGCGCCGTGGTGGCCGCAAACGCCCGGTTCCTAAGGGTGCAACTTATGGCAAGCCTGTCCATCATGGTGTTAACCAGCTCAAGTTTGCTCGCAGCCTTCAGTCTGTTGCTGAGGTAAATGGTTTTGACTGGCTGTTGTAACTACCTATTAATGGTAGTTAACAAAGACTGAGCACCTTGTCTGTATCTAGTGTGTGTGATGGGTTTGTGGGGATGACATTTATCTTGACAGTGTAGTTGCTATCAAAATCATTAGTGTTCTAATCTGAGTTTGTATATGATACATGGAAAAGGTATTTTGTGATTAATAAACTTGAAAGGAGCCTAAGCTTTTAAAGGGCAGTAAAGTTGTCTTCACACGGTTTATTTACTTTGCCAATGTGCTTCTTTGTTTGGAGTTTTTTTTAAATCTTAAGACATGGGCAGAAAGTTTTGTTGGCTTCCATTGTGATTGAAAGTGTTGAGGCTGGGAATACAGGTTAGAGGGTAGAGTGCTTTACATTTTTTTTAAATTAAGTTAATAGCTTAAATCTCTTACCTAGGAAAGATACATGGTTATTAACAAGATTTACTGGTGTAAGCCAGGAAGGAGGCTGATCTTGGGTCTTTTTTCCTATTCCAGGAGCGGGCTGGGCGTCACTGTGGGGCTCTGAGAGTCCTGAATTCTTACTGGGTTGGTGAAGATTCTACATACAAATTCTTTGAGGTTATCCTCATTGATCCATTCCATAAGGCCATCAGAAGAAATCCTGACACCCAGTGGATCACCAAACCAGTCCACAAGCACAGAGAGATGCGTGGGCTGACCTCTGCAGGCCGCAAGAGTCGTGGCCTTGGAAAAGGCCACAAGTTCCACCACACTATCGGCGGTTCTCGCCGAGCAGCATGGAGAAGGCGCAATACTCTCCAGCTCCACCGTTACCGCTAATAATAAAAGTAATGTTTGTACAATTCATACCTAATAAACAATTTAGGACAGTCATGTCTGCTTAAAGGTGTTATTTGTCTGTTAGAACTAGTCTGCAGATTATTTCATGACTGCTTTGTCAAATTATGGAAGTGCAATAATGTTTGAAATCTAAAGTGATGGTGTGTTGTTTCTACTAAGATAAACTTACTCTGTCTTTGCTTTATCTTATTAGGGAATTATGTCAGTATATAAAACATGCTCTGTGGTAAAATAGCTGTGAAATTCTCAAAAGGAGGAGCACTGAGGCTAGCCCTGTAGATTTGTTTAGTGCATGTTCTGGAACCTGCAGCTGTATTGGCAAGGTGTTGGTTTTTGGAGATGACAAGCACAAACAAGATTGGATTTTGCTCTGAAATTTGTAGTGTGAACATGCTAGTCAGCTTTGATCATGTAGTAAAGCACTAAAGCCAGCCCATGTTTTTTTATTTATTTATTTTTTTGGTCCGGTCATGGGGCCTGAACTCTGGGCCTGGGCGCTGTCCCTCAGCTCTTCAGCTCAAGGCTAGCACTCTGCCACTTGAGCCACAGCGCCACTTCTGGCTTTTTTCTTAATGTTTTTTTTTAAAGTGATGCAATTGCTGCATCTGAAAACTTTCCAAATGCCATTTTCAAAATTAGATAAACCTGTTACATGCTTCCTTTAAGAAAATATAGCTTAATCTGAGTAAAATTGCCTGAGTACCTATTATCAGAAATTCATGAGAGGTTAATACGGTCATCAAAAATGATGATACTGGTATTTTGAAGCTGATAGAATCTGAATAAGTGGATAGGAATTATTTACCTTAAAAATTTGTAAGATTAGCAGTAGATGGGGGGTGAGGTTGGTAAGCCAGTACTGACATTCTGATCTACATTTAAAATTCCTATAATAGTTTGGCAGTGGGAGGAGGGGCTTAGGGCTATGCTTAATGTAGTCAAACTTATGGAACAACTCAGATCTATACCATTAAGGCTACTAAGAAAACTATAGTTTCCAATCTAGCTTTGTGTTTCTCTCTTGTTCAAATTACCCTCAAAATCGGGCATTCCACAAAATTAGGTCATCCATTAAACGCCACCACATTGTATTTTTGCTTGTGTCATGTCTTCTAGTAGACTGTGCTGTTTCCCAATGAGTTTTGAGTATGCAGGAAGAATTTTCCTTTATTAGAAATTCTGGGTTTCTTGTCAGTAATGGGTAGTTCAATTTCCAAGTCAAATTGCTGTCTTCTCTGAACTGATTTTCCTCTGGGGTTTTAAAAGGGCCTGCTGATTTTCCAGAAGATATTCATAGCAGGCTCCTTTGAGACCTAACTGTGTATAGAGGTTGTTCAACTAAAGGAATAAATGTGTACTGAACAAGTGGACCTTGTTATCTTTTGTCATCTAGTCCTAAATGTGCTTTAAGACGAAACCAGCAAAAAAAAAAAGAAAAATTAGGGAAAATTAACTACTCAGGATTCCCTTTGTTCTTTTGTTAGGACAAAAGTTAGAAACTTGACGGTTTTATTCAACTATTCAGATGTTTCCTCCCTATGAAGGAAAGCATTGGCCAAAGGCCAAAAAAAGACTTGCTGACTACAGTTTTTATTTTTGCCAGTTCTGGAGCTTGAACTCAGAACCTGCTGTTTGGAGATTGTTTTGCTCAAGGCTGGCACTCTAAACCATTTGAACTGTGACTTCTGGATTTTTTTTTATTAGAGATAATAATAAACAAAAGCAAGTTTCCTTTGACTGGATTTGAACCCATGACCCTCACCCTCCTGAGTAGCTAGGATTACAGGCTTGAGCCACCAGTGCCCAGCTCTGCCTACATCTTTATCTCCATAGCAACTAAAGGAACTTATCAGGCCCTGTTTTGGAAACCAAGGTCCAGTAGACTTGTGTCCTGTCATCCAAAGTGAGTCCCCAGCCTGTATTTTTTTGTGTGGGTACTAGGCCTTGAACTCAGCTTTTGCTCTACCACTTGAGCCACACTATATTTTTACTTTTTGCATGTTAATTGGGGATGAGTCTCCTCTCATGGACTTTCCTTCCCAGGCTGTCTTCAAATAAAGATCCTCAGGTCTCAGCCTCCAGTAGCTAGGATTTATAGGAGTAAGCCACCAGTGCCTGACAGAAAAAAAAATTTTGTTGTTTATCCTGTGGCTTTAACTGAAGGCCTGAGCACTATCCCTGAGTTTTTTTTGATACCACTCAGCCACAGCTCCAATTTCCTTCCCCCTCCCCCCCCCCAATTCCCATTTTCTGGTGGTAAGAGTCTCACTTTACTGCCCAGGCTGGCTTTGAACCACAGTCCTCGGATCTCAGCCTCCTAAGTAGGTAGGGTTATATGAGTAAGCCATGGGTGCCCACCCTGACTAAATCTTTTAACTGGACACCTAAAAACATCTCAGTTTACTTGCTTGTGAATTCAGGGAGGTATTCAGAGAGAGGTTCATTATTTGACAGTGCTACTTCAGAATAATGGATTGAGTAATGTAATCATAAGTTATCTAATAACTACACTTTCTAAAGAGTTTGTTAAGAGTTTCTAGAGGTTATTGACTGCTAGAAAGTTTCATTTCTTGGATAGCAGAATTTGGAAAATGTTTTATCTCCATGGAACATCACTGCATTGTCCCCAGTTGGATTCTGGGTAGAGTATATTGGACTCAATTACTGACCGAAAATCCAGCACTCACCAGTTTTAATGAAAACATTTTTAATGCCCCACCACCTTTTAATATAGCAATCCTCATTAATTCATTAAGGCCTAAGGCTTTTTCTTTGTAAGGTAAGGTCTCCAACTTCAGATCTTCCTGTGTCAGCCTCCTGAATGCTGGAATTACAGGAACATCCTACCATCCCAGCTTGTTAGTGCTCAGTTTTTGTATTTTATTTTGTACAATGGCTGCTTAGTAGATTTTGCTCTTCAATTCTCAATCAATTTTTTTCTCAATTTTTTTTTTATTTTTGCCCTGCTAGGAATCAAACCCAGGACCTCGTGTGTTAGTTAAGAGCTGTACCACTAAGCCAAACTCCAGCTCTTCTCTCCTCTTCTAGTCAGTCTATGAGAAGAGAATTGGTGTCTACCTCCTATCCCCCTAAGTAAAATCAGTAACAAAACCTAAGGGAGGGCTGTGAATGTGGCTTAGTGGTAGAGTGCTTGCCTAGCATGCATGAAGCCCTGGGTTCGATTCCTCAGTACCACATAAACAGAAAAGGCTGGAAGTGGGGCTGGGAAGATGGCTCAGTGGTTGAGCGCTTGCCTTGCATGCCTGAGGCCCTGGGTTCGGTTCCTCAGCACCACATAAGCAAAAAGAAAAAAGCCGGAAGTGGCACTGTGGCTCAAGTGGTAGAGCGCTAGCCTTGAGCTGAAGAGCTGAGGGA
>NW_012267228.1:27539691-27548975 GCF_000151885.1 Dipodomys ordii | reverse complement strand
GGAAGGGTCCGGTCGTGGGGCCTGAACTCTGGCCTGGGCGCTGTCCCTAAGCTATTCAGCTCAAGGCTAGTGCTCTGCCGCTTGAGTCACAGCGCCACTTCCGGCTTTTTTCTTTTTTCTTATGTGGTACTGAGGAATCGAACCCAGGGCCTCAGGCATGCAAGGCAAGCGCTCTACCATTGAGCCACCTTCCCAGTCCTTCAGGGATTTTCTGATAGTGGTTTGTCACCAAAATCTGGGGAACCATCAAGGCTTGGGGACAGGGAAGAGAAGCCAAGACAGAGTACAATCTCCATCCAAGTCTTACCCAGAGTTTTCAACCTCAGCCTCCAGGGAAACTGGGGTGGAAATTGTGCTTCTGATGTGGCAAGAAAACTGTGGGCTCATGTATCATCTTAGGAGTCATTCACCCATGGGCAAAACCTGCCCCAGGACATTGCATATTCCCTAGACCTGTCTGGGTGCAGGCAAAGTGCTCTGGTGGCTCAAGGCTGTCCTATGGGGGTGAGGGTGGAAGTGTCAAACAGGCCATTAGGAACAAAAGCACACAGGAACTGAGCAGGACCACAGAAAAGCAGTTACAGATCTAAATAACATGTCTCCAAAGAACTTGGTTACTGCATTTTCCTCTCTCCACCCAGGTGTCTCTTCTAAAAGCATTGCCATTATCTATACTTCCTTTGGCCACTAGTGAATGATTTTGCTTGTTCTGGATCTGCTCTTAAAGCTCAATCACTTTTAGGTAAATGTTTAAATGTAGCATTTCAAAATAGGTTTGTGCCTCCAGTGGAGGCCTAGTTGTTCAATTATCTGTTATGATTTTTCTGACAATCAAATAAGTACTGTAATTTCTAGGCCATAGATGTTCCATGAAAGTTTTCTCCACACTCTTAATATGAAATTGTTCTTTTCAAGCTTGCTCTAAATCAGTTTTAATTTTGAATGAGTAATAAACATATGCTTGCTTTACTAGCTAGCTAAATATGGAGAGCATTTCAAGAAATAGTAAGTTGTTCAAAATTTGTCATAACACTAAGGGAAATGCTTAAAATGAAAAATTAAAATTAAAGCCATGTCATAGATTGCCCATAAAATTATTTGTTTTTAAATGCGCTTATGTGAGAGTTGTTAACAAGTAAGTAAGACTGCTCTGGTGTCAGGCACAGTGGCTTGTCCCAGAAACTTTGGAGGCAGAAATTGGGAAGGATTGAGGTTTTAAGCCAGTTCAAGCCAAATATATGAGACTTTGCCTGGAGAATAATTACAGCAAAAAGGCTGGAAGCATGCCTTAAATAGAGGAGCACCTGCCTAACAAAAACAAGGCCCTGGTCGGGTGCCAGTGGTTCACACCTGTAATCCTAGCTACTCAAGAGGCTGAGATGTGAGGAAATGGTTCAAAGGCAGCCTGGCAGGAAAGTTCGTGTAACTCATATCTCCAATTAATCACCAGAATACCCGAAGTAGAGCCGTGGCTCAAAGTGGTAGAGAACTAGCCCTGAGTAATAAAGCTCAGGAACAGTGCCCAGGGAAGGCCTTGACTTCAAACACCAGTACTGAAACTTGGAAAAACACAAAGAATGAAAAATCATTTGAGCTTAGTGCTGGGAGTTTATGCATGTAATCCTCTCAGGAGGTTGAGATCTGAGTACCATGGTTTGAAGCCAGCCCCAAGCAAAGTCCATGAGTCTCTTATCTCTAATTAACCACCAAAGAGCCAGAAGTGAAACTGTAGTAGAGTAGTAGTAGTGCGCTAGCTCTGAGCAAAAAATTTCTGGGACAGTGCCCAGACCTTGAGTTCAAGCCTCAGGACTAGCCTTTTGGTGGTTAATTGGAGATAAGTCTCACAGACTTTCATGTCCAGACTGGCTTCTAACCACAGGCCTCTGGTCTCAGCCTCCTGAGTAGCTGGGATCAATCATAGGCATGAACCACAGTGCCTGGCTTTTTTTTTCTATACTTAGGAAAACGTATAGGAGGGGCTGGGAATGTAGCTTAGTAGTAGAGTGCTTGCCTAGCATGCATGAAGCCCTGGGTTGGATTCCTCAGCATCACGTAAACAGAAAAAGGCAGAAGTGGCTCTATGGCTCAAGAGGAAGAGTGCTAACCTTGAACAAAAGAAGCTCAGGGACAGTGCCCAGGCCCTGAGTTCAAGTCCCAGGACTGGCAAAAAAAAAGTATAGGAAAGATCTGATCTTCATAATGGTAAAATGAGTAGTCAAATAGGTAAAGAACAAACCCTTGGAAAACAACTATAAAAACATCAAATTATGTGGGTACTCAGACATGTGTATATGTGTGTTTATGTATGAATTTATATGTATACACTTGTACGTATGTCTCTATGTGTATATATGTGCATGTGTGGACATATGTCAGTGTATTTGTTTATATGTGTATTTACACATGTGTATATTAGCTATACCTATGTACATATGTGTGTGGGTATATGAGTGTTTCTGTCCCTATGAGTCTGTATGTGTAGTGTATAGATGTATATATATATGTATATGTATATATATATGTGTGTGTGTGTGTGTGTGTGTGTTTACATATGTGTTTACATATGTGCGTATCATATATATCAAGACTAATGAAAAGCATACGAGAGCTAACAAGAATTACAGAACCCAGATCTTAGGAACAAGGTAGCATTCAGGGTTGCTCACCTTGGTCAGTACTTACTGGTTGCAGAAGAGCATCTGGGAACCAAAGAGACTCAGGCTCAGTGAACTCTACCACCTTTGGTGACTAGAAGGATAAAACACAGGGTACCAGTGAGTCACCAGTCACAGGAGAGCAGAGAAGGTCTGACAAGCCCTTTGTACTGTGGGACAGGTTCCATAAGATCTGTTCACAAAGCAGCAAGATTTCTGGAAGTAGCAGATCATATCACCCTTTTGCTTAAAACCCTCTAGTGACTTTAAAAAGGCAAGAGACCTAGAAATCTCCTACATTGCCACTCTCAACCTTATTTGGGGGCGGGGTCAAAGGTCCCAACTTCCCCTTTTTATAATAGTATTGGAAAATGTCCTCTTTGCTATTTTGAAACAAAATTTATAGACAAATGATCTATAGCATAATTTCAAAAAAACCAAGACTGTTCAAAGTGTAACCTAAAGAAAAAAGAAATCTGTAGGCCAAGTACTAGTGACTCATGATTGTAATCCTAACCATTCAGGAAACTGAGGTCTGAGCATTACGTTTCAAAGCCAGCAGGGGCAGGGAAGCGCTAGCAGTCCTGAGTAAAAGAGCTCAGAGACAGTGCCCAGGCCCTGAGTTCAAGCCCTATCACAAGAAAAAGAAAAAGAAAAAAATCTCTAATAAAATATTATGTATTTTAACATGTGCATTTCTGGAAGCAATTATATCAGAGGTCAGTGTGAAGTCAGAGGACAGGGTATTTTATTTATACCTATCTGCAGAATCACCATGAATTCAGTCTCAGCCAGCTGTGCTCAGCCAGCAAGTCAATGCACTAAGCCATATTTCCAACCATGACTTATTTCTGAAAAATAATTTGAAAAATTTTTACAAGCAAAACAAATACCTTCTTTCAATCTCTGGCCGTTACATTCTTAGAAAAGACAGTCTGTAATATAACTGTGAGACAAGTATGTTGTGTTTATATGTGCAGTGGGCTTAAATTTGAAGCTCCAATAATAAAAAAATATTTTCTTCTCTATAAATATCTGGCAAGACAGTTGGAAGCCATGCCGAACACAGGACAATTCCCCACTAAGTGACACTGTCCTCATCATTGTCAGAATCAAAAGTTAAGGCCGCTGGGAGCTGGGAGCTCATGCCTATAATCTTAGCTGCTTTAGGAGGCTGAGATCTGAGGGTTGTGGTTCAAAGCCAGGCCAGGCAGGAAAGTCTGTGAGACTCTTTTTTTTTTTGGGGGGGGGGTCTGGCCGTGGGGCCTGAACTCTGGGCCTGGGCGCTGTCCCTCAGCTCTTCAGCTCAAGGCTAGCGCTCTACCACTTGAACCACAGCGCCACTTCTGGCTTTTTTTCTTTTTGCTGAGGAATCAAACCCAGGGCCTCATGCATGCAAGGCAAGCACTCTACCACTGAGCCACCTTTCCAGCCCTGTGAGACTCTTATCTCCAATTAAATCACAGAAAAAGGCAGAATTGGAGCTGTGGCTTAAGTGGTAGAGCACTAGCCTTGAGCAAAAGGAGCTCAGGGGCAGTGCCCAGGCCCAGAGTTCAGGCCCAGTGGGTGAAAAAAACAAAAATAAGAAACCCATAAGGACCTGGTACCAGCACACAAAAATAAACAGATGATAAATAGAGATAGATAGTTGAGAGAGAGAGAGAGAGAGAGAGTGAGAGAGAGAGTTGCCAAATATCCCTGAGATAGAGCCATCACTCCCCTGCAGGTTACTCATTTATAGAGATTTTGGGGCTCACCTCATTACTACTGCATTTCTCCTGGCGCTCTCTCTCTCTCTCTCCTCTCTCTCTACTCTGATCAAGCCTGCTACAGCTTCATGATCTTTTTTTTTTTTTTGGGTCCGGTCGTGGGCCTGAACTCTGGGCCTGGGCGCTGTCCCTCAGCTCTTCAGCTCAAGGCTAGCGCTCTACCACTTGAGCCACAGTGCCACTTCCGGCTTTTTTCTTTTTGCTTATGTGGTGCTGAGGAATCGAACCCAGGGCCTCAGGCATGCAAGGCAAGCGCTCTACCACTGAGCCACCTTCCCAGCCCCAGCTTCATGATCTTTCCAAGGACACTATGACTGTTCCATCTGCCATGCTCCCAAATACAGAGTCTCCCTTCTTCTCCCTCCCTCAGGCCTTTGCTCCCACATCACTTTTTTTTTTTTGGTGCTGGTAGCAGGGCTTGAATTCAGGGCCTGAGCAGTGTCCCTTAGTATTTAACTCAAGGCTGGACTATATCACTTGAGACACTTCCAGCTTTTTAGTGGTTAATTACAAATAAGAGTCTCATAGACATTTCTTCCCAGGTTGGGCTGTGACTCTTGGCCCAACAACCTTCAGATCTTAGCCTCCTGAGTAGCTAGGATTACAGGCATGAGCCATGGGTGCTGGCCCAATATCACCTTTTCAGTGAGACCCTCTCAGGCTCTTTCTTTATAATCTCACTCCCTCATGGGCATGGTCTACACCAGTGGCCTTTCCTCAACCCTCTTTCCCTGCTTTATTTCTGTGTATTCCACAACATCTCCTCTGACATTCTCTCTGTTTTCTTGTTTATTATTTTTCTAGCCACTTCCATGTCCGGAAGTTTCCAGTGCACTTAGATTTCCTATCTGTTTTGTCTAATGATAGACTCAATAGAAACTGTGAAGCTCGGGGCTGGGAAGGTGGCTCAGTGGTAGAGCGCTTGCCTTGCATGCTCGAGGCCCTGGGTTCGTTTCCTCAGGACCACATAAGCAAAAAGAAAAAAGCCGGAAGTGGTGCTGTGGCTCAAGTGGTAGAACGCTAGCCTTGAGCTGAAGAGCTGAGGGACAGCGCCCAGGCCCAGAGTTCAGGCCCCACGACCGGACCCCCCCCCCAAAAAAAAAGATACTGTGAAGCTCCATCAGGATCTTGAGTACTGCGGGGTGGCAGGGAGAAGGACTTTAGGACATATTGAGGTATAGACAAAAAAAAAAAGTCAGTAAAGTAAAACAAAGGGAAGGTCAGTCCATACCCAGACATGGGCTTGGTCACATCTGTTATAACATCAGGGAACTAAGGTGGGCTGGGGTTTGACAAGTTGCCCTAAGATGAGTGCTTCTCTTTGTTCTGACTCCTGCTACAGTTCATCATGCTTGTTACACTGTTTGCACATTATCAATTGGTCCAGGGATCTCCCATCTGCATAACTCATTACAAATGTCCTTATGACATAGATATGCATTTTCTATGAGTAACCCTTAAATGAAATCTCCTTTTAATACAATCTCTTTTTAAGGCAGTATCCTCCCTTAAGATATATATTTTTTCTTCTCTTATACTTTACAAGATCAAAGGAGTCACTTTTTTTTAATTTATTCAAAGGAGTCACTTTTAAAATATATTTTTATTTTCTTTAAGTAGTTGTACAAAGGAGTTGCCATTCAACAAAGCAGTTTATGAATACAATGCCTCTTGATCAATGTCACCCCAGAGGAGTCATTTTAACCAATATTTTGTTCCCAGGTAAGTGTCTTAAAGATAACCCTGTTCCCAGAATGTACTAATCATTTGGCAAGCAGTCAAGGTCAGAGGGAGAGAGCTCCTTTTTAACAGCTTAGTGCAGGAGTGTGACACTTAAAGCTAAGAAAGCAGTGCCAATTGTAATCTGTCTGTACATCACCTCTATAATAACAATAAAGTAAATTAATTAAAGAAAACAAGCAGTGCCTGTGTGCTTTGAATGAATCTATGCTCAAATGCAGTGTGTTCTCTGAATTCCTGGCTCAGATTACCGGGCCCTCATTTTCTCTAAGTCTCCCCCCTCCACCCCCAGAAGGAAGGGAAGGGAATGAGAAAAAGAGCAAAGGAAGGGAAGGAAGAAAAGGGGAGGAGAGAGGGAACAAGGGAGGAAGAGGGCAGAGAGGGAGGAAAAAGAAAGATGAGTATCAGGAAGTAGCAGAGGGTCTTGAGACTCAAATTCATCTCTTTGACGCTCAACCAACTAGTGAGTTTAGGAACTCTAAATTGAGCTTGGAGCTGGTAGCTCATGCCTATAATCCTAAATAATCAGGTAGGAAGTCAAGATCTGTGGATGATGGTTTGAAACTAGCCCAAATAGGGAAATCCATTGGATTCTTATCTCTAACACAGTTAATTGCCAAAAAGCTGGAAATGGAGCTGTGGATCAAGAGGTAGAGCACCAGCCTTTAGTGAAAAAGCAAAGGTAAGGAATAGTGTCCAGGCCCTGATTTAAAGTCCCAGTACTAGTACAGAAAAATCAGTTCCTTAACCCCCAAAACTTCCCACATCCCCTTTATTCTTTCTAATAGGAACTGAGGAGAGACAAGGTGTTCTGTCAAGTCTTTTCCTGGGAATCTGATTATTTTAATTGGTCATTGAGAGCTGCCCAGGGATTTTTACCTTTCTGGGTTTATTTTTTAGGAAAATATAGGTAAGAACCTCTATAAATTATGTTACTCCAAAGACTGCAAATGGTTAGAAGAAGTGTGTCTTAGAGTTCCGTATTCTACATAACCACACAGCAGTCAGAAATAAGGGATTGTAGACACAGCAGAGTGTTCAAGGGCTTTTCAACAACTGTCACAAGTGTGAATTTGTCTAGGAAATGAAGCCCAATAAGAGGGACTCAACAAAGAAATTTCAGCTGGGCACTGAACAAAGAAATTTCAGTTGGGTGCTATAATCCTATATACTCAGGGGGCTGAGATCTGAGGATCAAGGTTTGAAGTCAGCACAGAGAGGAAAGTTGGTATGAGACCCTTATGTCCAATTAACTACCAAAAAGCTGAAAGTGGAGTTGTGGTTCAAGTTGTAGAGCACCAGTCTTGAGCAAAAAAAGCTAAGAATAGTGCTCAGGCCTTCAGTTCAAGCCCTGTATACACACACACACACACACACACACACACACACACACAAGAAAAGGAAATCTTTATTGTTTTGCTATCTGTCTCTGTCATTTAATCACACATGTAGAAGTTACTCTCCCCAGCTACTTCCCCAGAACTCTTCTCACTGTGGCCAGTTTCTCCTCAATCATCCTATGCCTATGGTTACCTCTTATGGGCATTTGACAATGTTTGGAGATATTTTCAGTTGTTGCAAATGAGAAGTTGTTTGCCAGTGACTTCTGTTTCCTTTTGCTCAATGCTAACGCTCTACCACTTAAGCCACCGTTATATCTCTGGGCTTTTTCTGTGATTAGTTGTGGATGAGTCTTATGGACTTTCTTGCCTGAGCTGGCTTTGAATTATGATCCTAGATCTCAGCCTCCTGAGTTGCTAGGATTACAGGCATAGCCACTGGTGCCCGGCTATGGCTCTTTCTAGAAGAGCAGGAATTCTATTTATGAGGCTTCCATCCTCCTGCACAAATTAATCTCCAAAGGCCCCAAGTCCAATCTTGCGGGAGTGAGGGTTTTAATATATGCATTTGGGGGAGGGGAATACACAAATTCAGTCCATGGGAAAGAGCAGAAAGCATCAGATATTGCAGCGATTTGTAACCTCCAAAATTTGATATCATCTGACAAATTCTTATTCTGTAATTATAGAGAGATTTTTAATTGTATTTTATTTTTTTTAGGTACATAATAATCAAAAGAAAAAGATTGAGAAATACCACATTTCACTAAAGAGTGTCATTAATCCTTTCTAAAAGGGATCTGTGACCTTTTTTTTTTGTCATTGGCTTGAACTCTGGGCTTGGATGCTGTCCCTTTGCTTTTCAGCTCAAGGCAAGCACGATACTGCTTGAGCCACAGCATCACTTCTGATTTTCTGGTGGATAATTGGAGATTAGAATCTCCCGGAGCCGGGAGCCCATAGCTCACGCCTGTAATCCTAGCTACTCAGGAAGTTGAGATCTGAGGATCATGGTTCAAAGCCAGCTTGGGCAGAAAAGTCTGTGAGACGCTTATCTCCAATAAACCACCAGAAAGCCGGAAGTGGCACTGTGGCTCAAGTGGTAGAGCTCTCACTTTGAGCTGAAGAGCACAGGGACAGTGCCCAAGCTCAGAGTTCAAGCCCCATGACAGACAAAAAAAAAAAAAAAGAGTCTCGTGGACTTTCCTGCCCAGACTGGCTTTGAACTGTGGTCCTCAGATCTCAGCCTCCTGAGCAGTTAGGATTATAGGTGTGAGCTACTGGCACTTGCTTCTGACCTGTTTTGTTGTTAGATTTTTAGGGGAATTCACCCATAAGCTGTTAGAGAACTTTAGTCCAGTGACAAGCCAAACATAGCATATTATATTTCTGTTTTTGTTTTTGTTTTTGTTTTTGCCAGTCATGGGGCCTGAGCTCTGGGCCTGGGCGCTGTCCCTCAGCTCTTCAGCTCAAGGTTAGCACTCTACCACTTGCGCCACAGCACCACTTCCGGCTTTTTCTGTTTATGTAGTGCTGAGGAATCAAACCCAGGGCCTCATGCATGCGAGACAAGTACTGTACCACTGAGCAACCTTCCCAGCCCTCATTTTTAAGTTTGAATGCTTATGAATTTTTAAAATATGTCTACACAAAGGCAGACTTACAAATTTACTGTTCAGTTACCATATACTTTAGGATCTTTTTTTTTTTCTTTTGGGTCCGGTCGTGGGGCCTGAACTCTGGGCCTGGGCACTGTCCCTCAGCTCTTCAGCTCAAGGCTA
>NW_012267228.1:27537339-27539641 GCF_000151885.1 Dipodomys ordii | reverse complement strand
CCAAAAAAAAAAAAGAAAGAAAAGGCTGGAAGTGGCAACTGTGGCTCAAGTGGTAAAGCACCAGCCTCATGCAAAAGAAGCTCAGGGACAGTGCCCAGGCCCTGAGTTCAAGCCCTAGGACTAGAAAAAACAAAAACACCTAGAAAGACCAAGACCTGGGCTGGCAAGTTGGCTCAGTGGTGGAGTGCTTGCCTCACATGCATGAGGCCCTGGATTCAATTCTTCAGCACAACATAAGCAGGAAAAATAAAAAGCCGGAAGTGGTGGCCCTGTGGCTCAAGTGGTAGGGCGCTAGCCTTGAGCTGAAGAGCTGAGACAGCGCTCAGACCCTGAGTTCAGCACCCATGACCGACCAAAAAAAAAAAAAAAATGCCAGTCCCAAAGACGCAAACCACCACCTGCTACTGAACAGTTTTCCTAATATAAACCCTTATGCAAAGTAGAATGTCATTGTTTTAATATAAGTAGGGGTTTTTTTTGTTTGTTTGTTTTTCCCCAGTCCTGGATCTTGAATTCAGGTCCTGAGCATTGTCCCTGAGCTTCTTTTTGCTCAAGGATACCACTCTGCCACTTGAGCCACAGCACCACTTCCAGCTTTTTCTGTGTATGTGATACTGAAGAATTGAACCCAGGGCTTCATATATGCTAGGCAAGCACTCTAACACTAAGCCACATTCCCAGTCCTTCTGAAGTTTTTGTTATGGATTTTTTTTAACATTTTGAGCAACAGCATTACTATCATTTCAAAATAATACTCTTCCACTAACTATACATCAAAATCTCACCAGGTGTTAGAAACTAAAATAAATGGGCTGGGAAGGTGGCTCAGTGGTAGAGCACTTGCCTTGCATGCATGGGGCCCTGAGTTCGATTCTTCAGCACCACATAAGCAGGAAAAAAAAGCCGGAAGTGGCAATGTGGCTCACAAATGGTAGAGCGCTAGCCTTGAGCTGAAGAGCTGAGGGACAGTGCCCAGGCCAGAGTTCGGGCCCCACGACCGGAACCCCCCCCCCAAAAAAAGAAACTAAAATAAATCTTTCACTACAAGATCTGTAAAAGTGGCTGGCCTCTAAGTGGGCTGGGACAGTCAAGACTTTTCTGACCAGTTGGGCTGGCATTGGTCACCATTACCACCATCATACTCATCCTTATATTCTAGTGCAGCTGAGTGACCAGGAGAGATAATTTGAAGAGGATAAGTAGAATCCTAGTCAAATCTAGAGGATAACAAGAAAGAACTAGGTATATATCCTGTTAGATCATCTAGTTTTACAAGAAAAGTAAGACTTGCAGATGTGTTATTCCTATAATGGGTAAAACAAATTAGGGTTTTAATATGCTCAATACTGGATGTCCAGATCAGAATTTTTTTTAGAAAGAAACATTTCTTTGATATAATAAATGAAATTTCACTTAGCCAATTTCTGAGCTCAGGTGATGGTACACCTCTATAATTCCAGCACTCAGGAGGCAAATTCAGGAGGATCACAGGTTCCAGGCTAGCCTCCACTACATAGCAAGACCCTGCTTAAAACCCAACCAACAGTTGTTTAAGGATACAGGTGGACCTGTTGCAACAATGAGAAGTACAAGTTGTCATGTCCAAAACGAGCTTTACAAGGTCGGTGTGGGGAGAGGGGGGAAGGGGGGGGGAGTAGAAGGATTGGGATTGGGGGGGAGGGGGGAGGCTGGGAAGGGATGTGAAGGGTAAACCAAAGGAGGAGGCTGCAATGCTTGGTAAGAAATGTACGCATTATCCTGCCCATGTAATTGTAACCCCTCTGTACAGTATGTTCACAAATAAAATAAAATAAAATTAAAAAAAAAACCAACCAACCAATCAACAAAAACCGGTTCATTTTCCTGTAACCCTGGACTTCCCCAAGCAACTGCTTGACAATCAATGCTTCCAAATTGTCCAGGAATAGATCTAAGCTATCTGTTTATATATTACTGAAATAAAATAGTTATTAACCTCCTAGTCCTAATTAGTGAACTGATAGTAAGTTTCTAAATGCATAAAATGTGTTTGATTCTGATGCTTTGTTATATTTGACCTGAATGAACAAATAAGCCTATGGCATCTTGAACATGATCTGGAGTAGGATATTAATTACTAATATTTCCCCCTAGAAAAGTGGTAAAGTGAGAAATGCTAGATGTAGAAGAAGACTGTAAGTCAAGGATTCTTTCTTTCTTTCCTTTTCTTTTTTTTTTTGGTGGGGTGGGGGGTCCAGTCGTGGGACCTGAACTCTGGGCCTGGGGGCTGTCCCTCAGCTCTTCAGCTCAAGGCTAGCACTCT
>NW_012267228.1:27517619-27528406 GCF_000151885.1 Dipodomys ordii | reverse complement strand
GCTCTACCACTGAGCCACCTTCCCAGCCCCTAACTCTTCATTTTTTGATTCCGTACTACCCATCCCATTATCTGAAAAAAAAGAAACTCCAAAATAGAATGTTTTTAACTTTACTCAAATAGTGTTTTTGTTAAACAATATTTCAAAAGAGCTTATTTAACCGGGCATCAGTGGCTCATACCTGTACTCCTAGCTACTCAGGAGGCTGAAATCAGGATCATGGTTCAAAGCCAGCCCTGGCAGGAAAGTCCGTGAGACTCTTCAATAAACCACCAGAAAACTGGAAGTGGTGCTTTGGCTGTGGTGTGTAGAGCACCTGCCTTGAGCTGAAGATCTGAGAGACAGCACCCAGGCCCAAAGTTCAAGCCCCATGACAGACAAAAAGGGGCGGGGCTTATTTACATTGTTTACAAATTATATAACAAATATTACTATGAGCATAAAAGTTTTAAGTTTTGATAATGAGTATTTTCAAGAGTTGCAATTCAGTGGCAGAGCATTTATTTACGATGCATGAGGCCCTGGGTTTGAGCCCAAGCACTGCCAATAGATAAATAAATAAAATTTACATTATTTATTTATTTATGAGGCTTGAATCAAAAATCTCAGACATGCCAAGCACATGCTACACCACTGAAATATAACTCCAGAACCCAAATACATGTACTTTGATCTAAATATTATATAAAGCTTATTATGTATCTTTTTTTTTTTAAACCAGGGCTGAGAACCGAACCCACGGCCTTGCGCGCGCCAGCCGGGCGCGCTTCCGCTGGGCTAAACCCCCAGCCCCAAAGCTTATTATGTAAAGCTTATAGACGCTTAAGAGAAATTTCAAAAATTAGAAATCAAATAATTGAAAGATTAAAAATTAGAATTACATTTTACAATTGCTAACTGCTGATTTCGCTTTTGTAAACTTGCTTGCGCTAGCACTAACCACCCCCTTTCTGGAAATAAGGAATTGAGTAAAAAAAGTCTCAGAGTCCAGATGCCGCCCGGGACAAGGTCTGTGGTCATAGATAAAGAACAAACAAGTAAATTCCCCAAGTGGCCAAATGGGACCCAAGAATGGGACCCAAGATAAGGACCCAAGATAAGGACCACCTGGCAAGTCCAGCAAACTAGGCCAAATGTTAATCAATCACAAGCCTGTAACTATGTGAACTCCCCTAACCCTTACCTCCCAGAGTGATTACCTCCTTTAAATCACCCACGCCAATCGTTTTTACAAAGAGTGTTATAAACTTCCCCGCGTAGTAAAAATGATTGCTGGAGTACATAGTGACGTTTAAACGGGCCAATCCCGGGAACACCTGGTGTTATATACTAATCTTGTGGGTTTTGCCTTTAAGAATGCCTGTAACCCACTGCTCGGGGCTCTCTCCCTTGCCAAGGCAGAGAGACCATCTGCCCAAACACTGAATAAACTCCTCTTGCTTGTTGCATCTACTGGTTTGGAGTCTTGGTTTCTGGGGCGCCCTCCCGTTGACAAAAGTATCCCAGGAGTCTGGAGTCTTTCATAATCATCAGCTGGGCACCTGTGGCTCATGTCTGTAATCCTAGATACTCAGAAGGCTAAGATCTGAAGATCTTGGTTTAAAGCTAGCCCAGGAAAGAAAGTCTGACACTTATCTCTAATTAACTAGCAAGAAGCTGGAAATAGAGTTGTGGAGCACACTAGCCTTGAGTGAAAAAGCTAAGGGACAACAGTATTCGGGCCCTGAGTTCAAGCCCCATTACCTGTACAAAAATAATGACACAAAGAAATGTCTAAAATGTCTAAAAGAAATGGGGGTAGGTTTATCACTTGCCCATTCTTTCATCCCTTATATGTAGAAACTTCGGTTTCTTTTTCCTTGCAAAGAAAACCTGGACATCTTACCTTTCTTCATCCTCAAACAAATCATGGCAATAAACCAAAGCCAAACAATTCACTGAATTGTATCAGTATGTATTGTCATGGGTTTACGAGGCTTATATTTCAGGCAAGTTGGGACAGGTTGTCCTGATGTATATGCCTTGTATCTTTGAATGATTAAAGTGATTTTTCAGTTCTTTTGAATAATATCTATTGCAGTTCCCTTGGCGATTTTGCTTTCATACTGCAAATGTGTCAAAAATGGAAGTCCCAGCTTGAACTTGTATTTATGCTGAGCTCAGCCCTTTGGATTGTCTCATTATACAGTGCCTGCAGGGGTGGCACTTCTGGGCATACAGCCAGCACTCCTAGGTCAGCAGGAACTATTTCAGCTCCATTTATAAAGCAAAAGAAAGGAATCAGGTTGACCTACACAGACGGATTCTGCCAGAATTAACGGAAACTACAACGGTGATTGGTCACAGCTGGACCTGTTGTCCATCTTTAGAAAAAGCGCCCCCTCCTCTAATCGAAAGCATCTTTTAGCTCTCTTGTACAAAAAAAATACTTTTTAGATAAAATCACAGACTTTTATCTAGTAGATTGTTTTCCCTCAAAATGTGTAGAAAGGATTCATGCAGTAAAATATTTTTAAATTCTAACAGAATGACAAGGTAAAGCTGTGGGTATGGCTTAACAGGATCTCTCCCCTCTCCCCCCCACACCCCCGCCCCGTCCCCCGCCATTCTACTTCACCCCCTCCTCCTTTTCCTTGGTACCTTGATGGTGACCTTAAAGATTTCTTAGTTCTCTAGGTTTTTGTTTTTGTTGTTTTTTTCAGTCCTGGGACTTCAACTAAGAGCCTTGGTCCTGTCCTTCAGCAATTTTTGCTCAAGGTTAAGGATCTATCATTTTTTTTTTTTTTGGGTCTGGTCGTGGGGCCTGAACTCTGGGCCTGGGCACTGTCCCTCAGCTCTTCAGCTCAAGGCTAGCGCTCTACCACTTAAGCCACAACACCACTTCTGGCTTTTTTCTTTTTGCTTATGTGGTGCTGAGGAATCGAACCCAGGGCCTCAAGCATGCAAGGCAAGCGCTCTACCACTGAGCCACCTTCCCAGCCCCAAGGATCTATCATTTTGAACCTCAGCTCTACTTCTTCTTTTCTGGAGGTTAATTGGAGTCCAACAGACTTTCCTGCCTGGGGTGATTGAACCCTTATCCTCAGATCTCAGCCTTCTGTAGCTAGGATTTTAGGGGTGAGCCTTGGGTTTGTTTTTAATGTAGTAAACAAACAACAATGGCCTATGTGAAGTCAGTACTCAGGTTGGAATTCTCTTCTGCTTAATGTTTTCTATAAACTGAGCTGTGAGCTTTGCTTCTTCTCTAGTTTATTTGTGTGACTTTGTTGTGTCTCTATACATTCTCTATTGCTGCTATAACCAACATTAGCTAAATGTAGGTGGTCAGAAGTCTGAATGGAGTCTTACTGAGTTAAAATCATGACATGGACATAGTTGTGTGCCTTCTTGAGATTTTAGTTTTTTTCTTATTTATTTATTCATTTACTTTTTACTTATTTTTGTGTGTGTGTGCTGGTGCTGGACTTGAACTCAGGGCATAGGTGATGTCCCTGGGCTTTTGTGCTCAAGGCTAGAGCTCTACCATTTGAGCCCTACTTCCAACATTTTGTTAGTTTATTGGGGATAAGTGTCTCATGGACTTCCCTGCCTGGGCTGGCTTTAAACTGTGATCCTCAGTTCTCAGCCTTCTAAATAGCTAGGATTGCAGGTGTTAGCCACTGGTACCCAGCTAACTTTTACAGTGTCTTACAGGAGCTGGAACTCCTAGGCTCCTGGGCTCCTTCTGTTTCAAGGCCTGCAACAGCTGATTCTGCCTTTCTCAGGCTGGTTTATGCTGACACTGACCTTTTCCTCCCTCTTCCGAATCTGGACCTCTTTAACATCACTTGATTAACAACCTTAATTCCACCTGCAACCTTAATTCTTGCCTGGCTTTTTCTGTTCTAGGCTAGTTCCCTACCACTTGAGCCATACCTGCATTTCTGGTTTGTTTTTTTTTTTTTTGGTGATTGACTGAAGGGTCTATCAGATCTGTCTGGTGAGACTGTCTTGGAACCACGATCTTTAAACCTCAGCTAGCTAAGTACTCTACCACTAAGCCACATTCCTAGCCCTGTTATTTTTTTACTCTATTTAATGGGACATCTAGTGCTATGGTTTTGACTGTGTCTTGGATTTTTATGCACTAATTATATGTGGACATAACCCCTTTTCCTTTTCAAGTCATCTCTGAATGAGCAGTCCTCAGTGGTAGAGTGCTTGCCTTGCATGCATAAGCCCCTTGGTTTGATTCCTCAGCACCACATAAGCAGAAAAAGCTAGAAGTGATGCTGTGGCTCAAGTGGTAAATCACTAGCCTTGAGCTGAAGAGCTGAGGGATAGTGAGTGCCCAGGCCAGAGTTCAAACCCCACGACTGACCAAAAAAAAAGAAAAATAAGGGAGAGATATTACTGAAAATGGACAGTGAAAGACTTAGAAAAAAAAGATTGAGTTTGTATCTGAGATGCCATTTTACTGACCTTCAGCTGTACAAATAAATAAATAAACTACAAAACAGAATAAAAGCCTGGTATGGTGGTTCATGTCTACAATCACAGCACTCAGGAGGCCAAAGCAGAAGGATCTTGAATTCCGGGCCAGTATGAACTGCATAGGAAGAACCCATCTCGAAACAAAAAAACAAAAAACAAGGGCTGGGGAGGTACCTCACTGGTAGATTGACTGTTAGCATGCTGAAGGTCTCAGTTCAATCCCCAGCATGAAAGAAAGAAAGAAAGAGAGAGAGAGAGAAAGAGAGAGAGAAAGAAAGGAAGGAAGGAAGGAAGGAAGGAAGGAAGGAAAGAGAGAGAGAAAGAAAAGAAAAGAAAAGGAAGGAAAGAAAGAAAAGAGAGAGAAAGAGGGAGGGAGAGACCGGGGGTATAGATCAGATGAATGACTGAGTGCTTCACTGGTTTGATGTCTAACACTGGAAACAAGCAAAAAAGAGCAGAATCACTGTATAAAGTACGAAGTAGAGGCTTTTTTGAGCACTCATTTCTTACCTGGCTCTCCTTCCTTTCTTTCTCCTTATAGTAATGCTTAGGCAAGGCTGCCAGGTGAAGGAAGTGAAAATGTTCACTTTGAGAAGTACATCCTCTAAAGCTTTAACACTACAATGTGGTCATCAAATTAGGGTGGACTGCAGATGTGCATGAGTCTTTAACACTGTCCCCAAACAACCATAGCATCAGCAATATATTCTGTCTCACATGGTATTTAAAATACGGCCTTGACCTTCCTTTCAAGAAAAAGAAGATCTATATTCTTTACTCTTAAATCTGGTTGTGGCTGTGTGTGGCTTCCTTGTAGCCAATAATGCAACAACTTGATGGTGTATCACTTCTGAGGCTTGATCATTCTGTAATAATATTTTTAATTGTTGTTTATTATAAGGTATAATTATATTATGCATTTCTTTCCCAAATAACTCTCGGGACCTACTCCTTGCCTTGACAATGAGTTGACTGCACAAATATACATAAGAAGCTACCATCCTTGTTTGAGTGTGAGGCAAGTGAAGCCATTCCAGAACTCCATCTTGCCACAAACATCCAGTAGGAGTATAAGATGTCTTTAATATTACAAAATCCCATTCTTTGTTATAGTCCAATTGGACCACTTTTGCTTGTGGTAACTTTTCTTCCACCAATGAAATTTTTTCTAACATTATTGGAATCAATTGTCTTTTAGATTTAGGATTAGAACCCCCTTTAGGGCTTCAAACAACGGGTGTAATTCTCCTGTGGTAATTTTTAAGTAGGGTCTAACCCAATTTATATTTCCTAGTAATTTTTGAAAATTATTTAATGTTTTTATTTTATCTAGCCTAATACTCATTTTTTGTGACATGATGTAATCATCATGTATTATTTTTCCTAAATAATTTAAAGGTTTATTATGTTGAATTTTATCTGGAGCAATAAGTGAACCAAAGTTGGTTAATTGTTCAATAATATGTTTTAAAATTTGTTCTGTTAAGGGGCTGGGAAGGTGGCTAAGTGGTAGAGTGCTTGCCTTGCATGCATGAGGCCCTGGGTTCAATTCCTCAGCACCATATAATCAAAAAGAAAAAAATTGTTCTGTTAAATGTTTACTTTCAGCAGCTATTAAAATATCGTCCATAAAATGAATATAAGCATTAGAAAATTCTTCCCTAGTTTTTTGTAAAGCTTTATCCACAAAATTTTTACACATTGTAGGAGAATTTTTCATGCCTTGTGGCAAGACCTTCCACTGATATCTCTGCCAGGGCCTTTTCAAATTACATGAGGGCACACTAAATGCAGATCTTTGAGAATCGTTAGGATCCAATTTTATTGTAAAAAAGCAATCCTGCAAATCAATGACTATTATATAATATCCTTTAGGAACAGCCACAGGAGATGGAAGTCCTGGCTGAAGAGCCCCCATGTCATACATGGCTCTGAGGTCTTGTAATAACCTCCATTTCCCAGATTTCTTTTTAGTTACAAAAACTGGAGTATAAGGGCCATTGGATTCCTCTAAATGTCCTTTCTGTAATTGCTCATTTACCAATTGTTTTACAGCCTGTATGTTCTCTTGAGTTAGGGTCCACTGATCAACCCACACAGGCTGATCATTTTTCCATGATACTGCATCAGCAAACTTCTCATCAGCGGCCCCTATGAAAAATTTTGTACACTAAAGGAATCTGAAGTAACTAATTTTAGTTCTATGTTTTGCATAATGTCTCTGACCCAGAATGTAAAGGGCAAAGAAGATATAAGTCACAAATGTTATGATAGCAGCTGCTATTTCATGTGGCAGAACAATCTGTCAAAACTGTTGACCTTTAATGACATCACTCTTGTTAAAACATGTTTGTGCATGTGTCTTCAACATTCCTGTTTTTGTTTCTAATAGGTAGGAAATGATAGAGCTCACAGAAGCAGCACTTTATGGTCTTCAATAAGTTTTTTTGTGGGGGGGTCGGTCGTGGGGCTTGAACTCTGGGCTTGGGCACTGTCCCTCAGCTTTTCAGCTCAAGGCTAGCGCTCTACCACTTGAGCCACAGCGCCACTTCCGGTTTCTAAGTGGTTTATTAGAGATAAGAGTCTCATGGACTTTCCTGCCTAGGCTGGCTTTGAACCATGATCCTCAGATCTCAGCCTCCTGAGATTATGGGCATGATTATGAGCGTGAGCCACCAGTGCCCAGCTGTTGGTCTTCAATAATTTTAAGAGCGAAGAGGAAATTTGAGGTAAAAATATTTGAGAAGTGCTAATCTATGGCAAAGCAGAGGCAAACATTAAATGGCATGTGGGGCATTAGGATCTAGGAGGATTTATCAGGACATTGAACAATTAGAAATTTTCAGTTCTGAATAAATTTAGAAATTGGACATTTTAAATGAGGAATTGGCCTGATCTTTAGGAAAATCTCATCTTTTTTCCTAACACACCCTCTTTACCTATATCCTCACATTGTACTGTCTCACTTGATCTATTGTACTAGAATGTAGAGATAACAATTTCTAACAGGTCATTCTCTCCTTTATCCACATCCAGATTGACCTGTCTTGTGTTATATGCTATTAGTTGCATATAAGAGCTAATGAAGGTAGCTTTCCCAGGAAATAGTTTCTTTTCCTTTTTTGAGGCAGTTGCCAAACAATTCACCTGGCTCAGCTTTCTAACTAGCTGGGACTATAGTTGCATACTACAACTCATGGCTATAATATACATTTTTTAACAGATAACTTGTGAAGATAATTCATTCAGTAGCTATTTGGTCAAAAGAATAGGAGGTGAAAAGTTGAAACTGACCATAAGATGTCTGAGAATATCAACAGAGATTCTCAAAGACACCACAGTATTAACAAATAGGGCTCTTTAGTGTGACAGCAGCAAAAAGCTACATCACAACTGAACAACTGATGCTGCCCGGCATCCTCCTACTGTACTGAAGAGCACAAGTGGCTAAATGTGTGGCTGATGCCTGACCTGGGTTGTATGTAGCCCTACGTCCTCTGAGAGTCAATGCAGCCTCATAAGATGGAGGCAGTGTTCCTTCCTTGTCAGTCCTTGGGCTTGAATTCGGGGTCTGGGTGCTGTTCCTGAGCTTTATTTTCCCTCAAGATTAGTGCTCTACAACTTGAGCCACAGCTCCACTTCTGGCTTTTTGGTGATTAATTGGAGATAAGAGTCTTACAGAGTTTTCTACCTGGGCGGGCTTAGAACCTGGATTCTCAGATCTCTACTTCTTGAGTAGCTAGGATTACAGGTATGAGGCATTGGTGCCCAGATGGGTGCATATGTCTCAATGCCTACATTTCTAGCCACTTGGGCTGAGACCAGTAGGATTGAGGTTTGAAGTCATCCATGGAAAGAAAAGTCAATGAAGTACCATCTAAAGCAAGCAAGCAAACAAACCCTGAAGCTCACAGACATAGATTTTATTTTATTTTTATCTTTTTGCGGTACTAGAGTTTAAACTCATCTGCTTTGATAGGTAGATACCCTACCACTTGAGCCATACTTCAAGCCTGATATAAATCTCTCTCTCTCCCTTTCTCTACAAACATCCTTCCAAACTATTTTTATTAGCATATATTAGCTACTCGAGGGGGGGGGGGAGGATTTCACTGTAAACTTTCTACCCAGTCTGCCTTCCAGCCTTCATATTAACTTCATTTTATCTGTGTAGGAGATAGTGGGGTTGATACAGAAAATAGAAAACCAAACTACAATATATTCCAATTAATCTCTCCCATGATTCTCCTCTAGTCTTCCCCTTTCTTAATACGATGTCAACAGGTTCCATTTGTTCTATTTTTATACATGTCAACAATCTATTGTTGAAAGACAGCCACATTCATTCTTTTACCCTTTTTACCAGCCCCAACATAGATTTTATATACTTTATCATTGATGAGAAGGTCTCATAGTGTAATTTTTAGATTCTTTTCAAATGTAGGTGGTGGACACATTATATTTTAAAATAGATTTTACTTTTTAGAAATTTTCAGTTCACAGAACTGAATGGTAAGTATTTAAGAGTTCCCCCCTACCCCCTTCACCACAAATGCACAACTTCCTTCACTTTCAAAATCCTGCTGCACAGTGATACATTTTGTTATCATCTATGAATCTGGACGGACACATCCTTATCACTCAAAGCCCATAGTTAACACTAACATTTGCTGCCCCTGGGACTGGATATTCTGTGGGTTTTGGTCAAGATATACACCCATGTATTCAGCATTACTTATGGTATAATTTCTCTGCTCATCCCCCAAATCCTCTGTGCTGTGTAGTCTCTTCTTCTAACACCTAGCAACCACTGATCTTTTTTCTGTCACCAGTTTTGCCTTTTCAGAGAAGTCATATAGTTAGTATCAGAGTGCTTTCCATTTTTATGATTTGTTAAACTTCTTCCTTCCAGACTGTTCACATTAACTTCATTTTACCTGTGTAGAAAGAGACAGTGGGGTTGATACAGAAAATGGAAAACCAAACTACAAAGATGGCCTGGGAAACTCTTGAATTAGCGTCACGTGTTTATGGATAAAGCCCTGAAATAGGGAAGGAAAGAGGACTTTTTTGGATCTAAAAATCGACATACAAGTCAAGATATACAAATCTTCAGTACATGTTTTGTGGGTTCTGACATATGCACATACCTATCTGGTCCTTAAACTGAGATGCAAGGGGGCATAATCACATTGGCTGCAGGATGTGGGAACTGAGTTTAGAGATGTTTAGAGATTGTGCCTTGAATCCAGGCAGATTAGAGGAAGGGACTGGACATTTTCAAAGCGTCCTAGGAAGCCACTGGAAGGTTTTAAACAGAATAATCAGAACTCATTTACATTTTAAAGGTAGCATCACACCGAGGAGAAGAGACCCAAGGAACAGGTTTTCAATTAGCAAACTAGTTCCTTTGCAAGAGGCAATGCTAATTGGCTGTCAGAGGGTAAAGGCAAAACTCTGAAGACCCACCCCAGCGGGAAACATTTTGAAGGTAGAATAGCTCAGATTTGTTAATGGATTGGAGCATAAAAGGCAACGAGAGAGAAGTTAGAAACCTAACACTTGCTGGTTTCCAGAACAGATGGATTCACCAAAATAGTAAGGACTGATAATGGTGAAGGAACTTGTGTATCCATACGCAGATGTGGGTGGCTTGGGGAAGGAAAGTACTGCACGTGTAAGTAACACGTCTTTTATGTGACACATTCCCCATTCTATACCGAAACATTTCAGAGCAAACTGGAATAATTTTACAGTGAACGTCCACCATCTAACGTTTGCCTCTTATTATGCATCAGTTCGTGCCCACTTTATTTTCTGGAGTGCATTTGAGTTGCCGAACTCAAAACACTTGCCCCTGAATTCACCACAGCACATTTTTCTTTTGATCTAAAGTTTACGTACCAGGTGAGATGCACAAACCTGCAGTGCCTGATCGGTGCAAGCGCACACTATTACTTTGAGATGCAGGGCTGTATTATCAGGCCAGCGGCTGGATGCGGGAATCTACAGAGTTCAGAGAGGTCTCCCTTTAAAATAGAAATTTGGAAATCATCAAAACACAAGTATTGAAAGCTGTGAGAGGAGATGGAAAACCACCACCACCACCAAAGAGATGGGAGAGAAAAAGTGGGTGTTCCCGGAGACCAGAGTTTGGAGCGGTCAGTCGGGAGGAGCCGCGAGGTGGACCTGTCAATCACTGAGGTGACCCGGGGGAGTCACTGGGTGGCGGCCGGGATAGGGCCGGGCGGGGCGGGGCAGGACCAGGGCCTTAGGCGGGAAGGTCAGCTGGGAGGCGGCGGAGGCGGGGCAGG
>NW_012267228.1:27500937-27516585 GCF_000151885.1 Dipodomys ordii | reverse complement strand
CGCACTGCGCGGACCGCGGTGACCCGGGCGCCCGGGCTGCCGCAGCCGCGTACCTGGCCGATCCTGCGGAGGGGCCGAGGGCCCGGGCGCTTCGCAGCGGTGCGGGTGTTTGGGGGAAGGTTGAGATTCCTCGAGGAAGACCCCGTGGGGGGGAATCCCCGCAGGAGCCCCGAAGCGACCGGGACTAGGGCGACACTGGGCAGCACCCACCGATGGGATGCCGCCTCGGCTCTTCCGGGCTGGGATTTTTCTGTAAGCCTGTAAACTAGTTAAGTGGTCACAGGTGACTCACAGACTTTTATACAGCCAGTCATTCTTTATTTACATTAAAGAACTTAAAATCGGTGGCTCTCTGACCCTGTTCTTTCGATGTTTATATCTCTTACTACATTGTCAGCGACACTGTCACAGTATCACACTAAAATGATCGCCCTTACCTGAAGCGAATGAGGTTTTTTTTTAAATTTTGCACACCTCTACAAATCATACTCCGATAATAAGTGTGTTGTGAATCTTCCATTAATGGTGATAAAAATCAAGTTTTCTATGGGCCCAAGTAGGAGCCTTTGAAGGTCTTTAAAAATAATGCAATAACTTTAGTGATTAGCAAGCTTTTGCTTCAGACTCTTTTAATCCAGCCTTTGGCATGGTTTTGGAACTTCAGATGTGCCTTGGTTCTGGTGGGTTTTCTTCTGGTTTGAGCCTGTTAATCTTGACTTTGGAGGCTAGCAATGGACGACTTGCCAACTCCTTCCCTCATCCTTTTCAGTTCAGTTTGCAGTTCCAACTATTGGTCCCAGCTTGCATTCCCTATCCGTTGTTTTTCCCTTTGGGATGCAAATAGCAGAAGTGAATAGTCTAGTGACCGGGCAACTACCAACTTCCAAGTTGTCCTCTTTTGTTTTGGACCCTGCTGCAAATAAATTCTCTAGCAGACTTATTATTTATTTAGTTAAATTCTGGCATGTTCCTTTGCTGACTCATAGTAAACTTGCAGTCACCTAGGACCTTTTCGTGTATAGTGTTCTGAGTCTACCTTATATCTATTGTACAAATAATTGACTTGAAGAGTAGAAATTTACTATTGTAATTTTTGAATGTTTTTTCTTTAATTTCTGTGCAAGTACTGGGGCTTGAATACAGGATCGTGCTCCCATTTTTTTTTTTTTTTTAAGTCATGGCTCCCTGGCCCTTTACCACTTGAGCCAACACATTCAAAAAAAATTTTTTTTTCTGGCTAATTGAAGATAAAAGTCTTTTGTATTTGTCTGCCTGGGATGGTTCTGATCCTCAAATCTCAGGCTCCAGAGTAGCTAGGGTTATAGGTCTGAGCCACTGGCACCTGGCTTCCTGAATTTTCTCATGTTCGTTTTGATCCCAAGTTTGTGCTGTCACCTATTAAACTATTTCACCATCTATCAACCGATCAATCAGGATACTTGGATAAGAATTTCCATTTCCTTTAACTTCGGTGTTGTAAGCATTGACTAGGACATTTTCCTTGAGCTTTAATATCACTTGACACACATTAGTCAGTGATAACTTCATTTTACTGCCCTATGATTCATGACACAGTGTCTACACTTCACCCTGACTAACACAGATGAGAAACTGACTACATTTACTTATTTATGGTTGTGTAAAACAAATTCCCTCAAGTGTAAGTTCATTAATTGTACATTCTATGAACAATGAATGGCTATAATTCACATTATAAAATTAAAGGAAAATATTCCTACACAGCCTATTCTTATGTTTATAGACTTGTTTATTGTGTCTTGCCAAACATGCAGGAGAGAGAACTGGAAGGATATAAGGGTAGAGAAATCTTCAGTTGTGGGGCTGGGAAGGTGGCTCAGTGATAGAGCGCTTGCCTTGCATGCCTGAGGCCCTGGGTTGGATTCCTCAGCACCACATGAGCAAAAAAAAAAAAAAAAAGCCGGAAGTGGCGCTGTGGCTCAAGTGGTAGAGCGCTAGCCTTGAGCTGAAGAGCTGAGGGACAGTGCCCAGGCCCAGAGTTCAGGCCCCACGACCGGACCCCCCCCCAAAAAAAAGAAACCTTCAGTTGTAGAAATAGCAAAATAATGGGAAGAATCAAAAGGGAAGTAGGAAGATGCATGATTAATTAGAGGCTTACTGTATTCTGAAGGCAATGTAGTAGAAAGCTACAGCCACTAGGCCTACATGACACATTAAAAATAAAGAAGACAGAATAGGGGTGTTGTATTTGAGCCATTCTGATTGAACTCTTTCAGTATAAAGATGGCAGAATAACAATCACAATTATCAATTGAGTGTATTCCCTTAAATGTAGCTGGCACATTAATTCTGTGAATGTGCTACTGTTAACATCTTAAAGATGAAGAGCTAATTGAAGTCAAGAAAACCCAGTAAGTGTAGGAGTAAGAATTTGAATCCACGAAGTTCTCTTGGAGAATATAAACTGAACTATTGTGTAAAAGATGTTAGCCTACAAAACATTTAAAAGTGAATGCACAAAAATGTGTGTGAAAATGGAACAACAGGAGTCCTTTACTCCCATTTTCTTGGCGGGCAGCCAGAAATGCTGTCCTTTTCTCCCTGCTTTATTCTGGTATGCTGAAATCCTTGCTAAAACTTGAAAAAGAAGAAGGAAAAATACCGAATAGTGAATTTTGTTGAAGTTGATTTAGAAAGGGGGCAGAGGAAATGAAGCAGTGTAATGGGTGAGTTTGAGCTGGGTACATCGGATGTATAGGCCAAAGTGGAACTCCCTTAAGCAGTAATTGATGCATGGGAGGGGAAAAGTGTATGCACAATTAGACTTGCTTCCCAGCCCTCCTGATAACCTCCATCTTAAAAAAAAATGCACAGTTTGGTCTGGTGTTAAGGTTGAAGGAGATCTGTTCAGGATTGTAGCTGGTGGAAAAGGGCAGGTGAAGAGCATCTTAATCCCAGCACTTAGCCTTTTCTCATTTTTTCTCTTTCATTTTCTCATCTTGATGTTAGTTGAGCTGCCTTATTTCTAGATGTAAGCTTATGCCTTGCCTTTCTAGCAATTTACATGGAAAAAACATTTGTTTTACAAATTAAGACCCCCCCTCCTCTTTTTTTGGTGTGTGTGGGGGTGCTGGAACTCAGGGCATTGGTGCTGTTCCTGAGCTTTTTTTGCTCAAGGCTAGAGCTTTACCACTTTG
Source organism: Dipodomys ordii (assembly GCF_000151885.1). NCBI lineage: Eukaryota > Metazoa > Chordata > Mammalia > Rodentia > Heteromyidae > Dipodomys > Dipodomys ordii. The sequence continues at coordinate 27,513,409 of NW_012267228.1, read as the reverse complement.
AGCTACAGCTCAACTTCTGATTTTCTGGTGATTATTGGAAAAAAGAGTTTCAAGGACTTTCCTGCTTGAAGACAGAGCTGGGAAAGAGAGGTGGGAAAGAAAGAGCTAGAAAAGAGAAGAGAAAGCTGGAAAAGAGAGAAAAGATCTAGAAAAGAGCGCGTCTGGGCCTGGGCTAGGCCTTATCTAGGGTATGGGTAGAGAAAGGTGTGGTCACATCAAATTCAGATGTGACCTCAGCAGATGCAGACCTCTTCCAGGTGTGCCAGTTGCCTAGGTAGCGCAGGTACTTGGTGGAGACTTCTCGCCATCCAGGAGAGGACCTTACATTCTAGCCTTTTAATAATCATGAAATAGGGCACGGATTCTCTGGCTACTTCCTGCTGACAAGGGGCGTCGACATTAGGGGTAAAAGGCTGGAATTTGGTCCCCTCCCAGAGAAGGCAGCGAGCAGCAGTCCCCTCCCAGAGAAGGCAGCGAGCAGCAGCTGTCCTTTGGTGGTGTGAGTCCTTCGATGAAGTCCGGAGAAGTCTCATGAGGCATTGAGGGGCTGGAAAAAATACAAGAGAGCAAATAAATGGCAAGAGGAAGGACTTGGGGCTGACAATGTTGGTAGAAATGTCCCTAGCTACTTCTGACATTTGGTGACTAGGTAGAGAAGTCAGGTGACAAAGGCGAGAATATAAATTTCTGTTCAGTTAATAGATAGACAGGTATAGACATTGGATGGGCAGGTTTCTTACTTCCACTGACCTCCCGGCTCTGGTTAGTTTTGAAAGGGACAAAGTGGCTGATGTGACATCATCTCCTCTTACTCCCCTCCATTGTCCCTTGTTTCCCAGACTGGCTGAGTCTAGGTGCTTGTTGCTGGGATAGCTTTTCCCAGTTAGTATTCAAGGAGGATTGAACTCAAGGCCTGGGCACTATCCCTGAGCACTTTTTTTTTTTTTTTGAGTCTGGTCGTGGGGCCTGAACTCTGGGCTTGGGCGCTGTCCCTCAGCTCTTCAGCTCAAGGCTAGAGCTCTACCACTTGAGCCACAGCACCACTTCCGGCTTTTTTCTTATGTGGTGCTGAGGAATTGAACCCAGGGCCTCATGCATGCAAAGCAAGCGCTCTACCACTGAGCCACCTTCCCAGCCCTCCCTGAGCACTTCTGCTCAAGGCTAGCACTCTACCACTTTGAGTTATAGTACCACTTGCAGTGTTTGCTGATTACAGATAAGAGTCTTGAGCCATGCTTCCAGCCTGGCTCTTTGCAGTTAGTTGGGAGATGCAGTCTTAGGGATTTTTCAGCCCGGGCTGGCTTTGAACTGAAATCTTTGCCACAAAAACCCTTTATTTCCAATTAAATGCAACAAAAGAGATCAAGTAAAATAAGTAGTTTATCCGGTTCTTATCAGGAATTGACCAACAAATATTCTGCAGTGACAAAACTCATTAGATGTGATGAGAATTTTAGCACAGATATGCCCAGTATTTTAGAACCACATAGTAGTAGAATACACAACACAAAACAAAAAAGGCAAAACCCAAAACCTAAAATTTTGACAACAACGTTTAGACATCTTTGCTAACAAAGCAGATCAGATGGTTGGGCCTCAGTTACCAGGGCCTGCGAAAAGAGCAACTTGTTAGCAAGCCACCTTAGAATAGATGGATGGAGTTGTAAGCTTGGTGGAAGGTTAAGGGTCACATGGGGCCAAACCCTTAACCCACCATGTGGCCAAGATGGCAAATTCAAGATGGCGAATTTGACTAGCCTTTGAGAAGGAACCTAGAGGGGGGTCCCCGGGACCCAGCCTGCTTCACACTCTTCAGGGCACAAGTCAAAATGTAGAAAAGAGAAAGGGAGAGAGAGGGAAAGTTGGACATGAATGGCAGAGAGAGAGCAAGGAGAACCTGAAAGTAAACAGACTTCTGACCATTTACCATTGCAGTGGCAAAAACTGTCTACATCTGAGAATGGCATAAAATTAGGAGCTCTGGCTTTCCAGGGAGTGGAGGAGGCATTTCAAAGGGGTTTCACCGCTCGGGCGTGATTCGCAGCACCCCATTAAATATGTAGGAGAGTCAGTCTTGTGAGTGAAGGAGAGCTGACCAGGCAGAAGCAGCGTCCCAACTTCCCCCAGAGCCCTCTAGAGAGAAATGGCCAAGCCCCCAAAATCAAGTGTCTTCAGCTTCAGAGGTGACCGGCCTTTCAGCTAAAGGCTGTAGGAGCTCTCTGGTGTGGCGCCACGTCTGGACAGAGACTGAGCAACAGAGAACTGGAGAGAGTAGATTCACTCACCAGAGTAGAGAAGTGGTGTGAACGTGGATGTGAAGGCCAGCAATGGTATGGATGCGCTGTGTCCACAGCAGACAGACCGGTTCGCAAAAGGCTGTCAGAACTGTGGTATTCCTCAGAGCAAAAAGGGAAAAACAAAAAAAGAAAAAAGAGGAAAATAAAACCCGAGAGGAATCCCACCTATCCTGACTTTAAGCCCTTTATCCGAGTCACGGCACCATTTATGTTAGGGTTTTAAAGAGAGGTAGCTGAGTAAGAACAGCACCACGCACATGGTATTCAGTTAAGGGGTAGGTTTATTCATTGTTCTGGCTGGCACCAGGCCATGTTGGCCCTCCACGAGGCTGGGAAAGACCTGGGAAAGAGGTGGGAAAGAGCTGAGAAAAAGCTAGAAAAGAGAAGAGAGAGCTGGGAAAGAGAGAAAAGAGCTAGAAAAGATGGTCACCTCATTTTAAAATACAGTTTCCTAAATAGTACAACATTTAATTATTTATGCATTCTTTAAAATTGCTTTGGTCTTGTCACCTTCTCTGTGTTTGCCCATCTTGATCTCTGCCCTCTATGTGATCCTCAGCATTTCAGTCTTTTGTGTAAAATACCACTTATATTAATGTAGACTTTTTAGAGAAAGGATCACGCTGGTCTGTCAGCTCCGTCCCCCCGGACACAGTTGGAAAGTTAGTGCTTTTAGGTCTACCCTATCCTAGTTAAAGAGGAATTATCCATAATCCTCTCAGATGAGAAAACGAAACCTGTGAAAAATTGTTTTGTCTGAATCACAAGGCAAGAAAGTATGGTCATGAGTTGACATCAGATGTCCTTTCCAGGAATTTGGGTAAACCTGGGGCAAACCAGGGGGCAGAGTTCCCTCCTCCCCCTCCAGCAGTGCTCTCCAGCAGTATGAAGTGCATATTGACTTCTGGTTTGTCTGAAGTTGACTACTGGGTAAGCCCTATCCTGGGAACTGGCCCTGCTCCACAGTCCCTTTGAACTAAAAATAGAGACTCTGCCTTAGCTAATTTTAGCTCCAGGCCTCTGAAGTTCATTCTGTGTTTCTGGAGGTGTTGGGACTTGCTGGTTTGGGGATTTTACCTTTCTTGATTTATCATTAAAAAACTACAGGAAACTCTTTAATCAGGAACAACATTTCATTTCAGTCTTGTGCTAACTATAAGATTTTCCCATTTTATAGAAGGATTAGGGACAAAAAGTGACAAGTGACTTGCTTGCTTAGGTTTTTAGTAAGAGTGACAGTCTAGCTGGGCATTGGTGGTTCACACCTATAATGCTGGCTACTCAAGAGGCTAATATCTAAGGATCACAGTTCAAAACTAGCCTGGGAAAGACAAATTTGAAATTCTCTTACCTTCAGTTAACCAGCAAAAAGCCAGAACTGGACGTGTGGCTCAAGTGGTAGAGCACCAGGTTGAGAGGCTTGAGTGAGAGCCCGAGGCCCTCAGCACTGTGTGTGTGTGTGTGTGTGTGTGTGTGTGTGTCACTTTGTATTCTGTCTTAGACAGTCATAACTCTCAGCTCTGGCCCTGCTCCTTAACTTCTTAAGCTCTCAGCCCATCTACAAAATGGGTCAGTAGAAACTAGTTCACAGGATTCTTTTTACAAGGATGAAGTGTGACATGAAGTTGTATCATTTCATGGTTGGCATCTGGTAGGTGAGTAGTGACCTGTAATTTTACATCTTTGTCTTTAACTGGGTGGAGCGGCCACTGTAGGAATTTGTTACGTTCTAGGAAATTAAAATTTAACCCTCTTGGGTTGCTAGCCATCCTGCTGGCACTTTGTTTGGTACTAAGAGTAGATATTAAAGACAGTTAACCTAGTGTTGAAGGTTTGCTAGGAGAAGGTATCTGCTTCTAGGGGAGTCATTTTTTATTCTGTGGTGTGCTTGTACTTCCTTAAGATGAATTGGCTCTGATTTGAATTGGTAGTATAGTAATTTTTCTTAGGTTTGATTTTGGAGCTGTTGCAATTTTTACTTTTTATTTTTTTGGTAATTAATTACATTGCTTCTCATTATGTAGCCAGTGTTTTAAACCAGTTCTTAAGCAATCTTAATAGTGGTTGATTTTTTTTTTTTGTGGCCCTTGGGATTCAAACTCAGTGTCTTATTTTTGCTAGATTGGCATAATTCTTGGGAGCCACAACTCTAGCTCTGTTTTCACTGGCTATTTATTTGAAGATAGGGTTTTGCTTCCCACCAGGCTGGTTCCTCAGTTTTGCTTCTCCTGTCCTAGGTTTCCTGTTGCTGGAATCACAGTTACATGCTCCTGCTTCCAGCTTCCCTTCCTTGGAGACATATCTTTTGTACTTTTCTACCCAGGCTGATACTTCCATGATCCTTCCAATTTGAGCTCCCATATAGTTTGGGATGATAGATGTACAGCATGGTGCTCAGCTATGGGTTGAGAAGGGGATTTTGTGTCTTTTCTGCCTAAGCTAGCCTCAATCCATGATCATCCCATTCTTACCCTTCCAAGTGGCTAGGAGTTCAAGCATGAACGACTGCTTCCTATCAGATCTTTATTTCTCTCCTCTTCTTCCCCTCATCCTCCTTTTTTTTTTTGAGCCCCCTTCCTGCCTTAGTCTTCTCAAGTTTTGGGATTACAGGTTTGTATCACCACACATGATGCTAAAAGTTTAGCTAAGCTGAGGTAGTCAGAAGGAAGACCTTGTGAATATAATGGACTCAGAATATTGGCCTTAGGAAAAGTGTACCCACTTTCATTATCTCTTATCCTCCTGAGATGTTAGGTGTGAATTTAGTACATGAGGCACCAATTTAGAAAAGACAAATAGCTATGAGATACTACTTTAGGACTTTATTGAGGTTTAAGAATAATGTTTTTCTGGGGCTGGGAATGTGGCCTAGTGGTAGAGTGCTTGTCCATCATGCAGGAAGCCCTGGGTTCAATTCCTCAGTACCACATACACAGAAAAGTCAGAAGTGGCACTGAGCCTCAAGTGGTAGAGTGCTAACTTTGAGCTGAAGAGCTCAGGGACAGTGCCCAGGCCCAGAGTTCAAGTCCCATGACCGACTGACCCCCCTATCCCCCCCAAAAAATGTTTTTCTTTGTATCCTATAATCAGTGGAGACATATATAAGAATGTAGCAGCACCAGGTGTTGGTGGCTCACGCCTGTAATCTTAGCTACTCAGGAGGCTGAGATATGAGGATCGCACTTCAAAGCCAGGAAAATCCTTGAGAATTCTTATCTCCAATAAACCACTCAAGTGGTAGAGCTCTAGCCTTGAGCTGAAGAGCTGAGGGATAGTGCCCAGGCCCAGAGTTGAAGCCCCATGACCAAAAAAAAAAAAAAAAGGAAAAAAAATATAGCAGCTTGCTAATAGCTGTGATTTCTAGTGCAAACTTTATATCTCATGAAACATTGTAAAGATAAATGACACACTATTTTTTTTTGGCCACTATTGGGCGCAGTCGTTGAGTCCCTTTATGCTCAGGGCTAGTGCTCTATTACTTGAGCCACAGCTGTTACTTCTAGGCTTTTCTTAGTTTTATTGAAGATAAGAGTCTCATAGACTTTTGTGCCCAAGGTGGCTTTGATCTGCAGTCCTTGGATCTCAGCCTCCTAAGTAGCTAGGGTTATAGGTGAGAGTGCCTAATCTTCACACTACTTTAACTCACTAAAATGATAGGCAGTCTTGGTAGGTAACACTAACTAGCCTTAAAATTTCTATTTTACTTCCTCAGTTTTCTGAGTACCAGACTTATAAGTATACCATCATCCCATATACCAAATTGTGTTTAAATTCACTTTCAACTATTCAATTTCAGCTATTTTTCAACTAGTATACAAAAGAATATCAAAAGGCTTATCTTCTGATGCAATCTTCTCCATACTAAGTAGAGCCTTGGAAAAATGTTTTGATAAAATACCAGGTAATTGTGGTGACAGGTATTTTACATAATTTCTCTTGGTGTTAAAAACAAAAATCAGGAGCTCTTTCTCTAGTGTTTAGATTCCTGGGGACTGGTTGATTTTAAAGTTGGGGTAGGGCTGGGAAGGTGGCTCAGTGGTTGAGCGCTTGTCTTGCATGCATGAGGCCCTGGGTTCGATTCCTCAGCACCACATAAGCAAAAAGAAAAAAGTTGGAAGTGGCGCTGTGGCTCAAGGGGTAGAGCACTAGCCTTGAGCTGAAGAGCTGAGGGATAGCGCCCAGGCCCAGAGTTCAGGCCTCACGATCGGACCCCCAAAAATAAAAATAAATAGAAAAAGTAAAGTGGGGGTAGATGAGCACTGCCCCTGAGTACTTCCTACAGATATAGTAATTGATTTATGGCAATGTTCCTCAATCGAGTGTGTGTCAGAATTTCCAGAAAGGCTCAGGAAAATTATAATGCAGAAGATCTGGAGGAACTCTGAGAATTGCCATTTCTTAACAGATTTCTAAGAGATATGATGCTCCTAATCTATGGTCTACTTGGTTGGTTGGACCACATTGTAGTAGGTTTAAGATTTCAGGACAAGCCGGGCGCTGGTGGCTCATGCCTGTAATCCTAGCTACTTAGGAGGCTGAGATCTGAGGATCATGGTTCAAAGCCAGCCCGGGCAGGAGAGACCGTGAGACTCCTATCTCCAATAAAACCACCAGAAAACCACCAGAAAACCCAGGCCCAGAGTTCAAGCCCCATGACCGACAAAAAAAAAACAAAAAAAAAAACAGTAATAGGAGATATATAATCAATCCCTATATATGCTCAAAAAGCCACTAAGTATCTGTTCATGATGAAGGAAAGTTGTAGACCTTGGCAGAGGATAGAATTACGTATTTGGTGTGGGATTTGAGAAAATTATATATTTGGTCTTGAGGCTAATCTTGTAATATCTCTTTGAGGGAAGAAGTTTAAAACTATACCCGAGGATAATTTTAGCTGCTTTTTCTTTTTTTTGGTCAGTCATGGGCTTGAATTCTGGGCTTGGGCACTGTCCCTACGCTCTTCAGCTCAAAGTGAGGGCTCTACCGCTTTGAGCTACAGCGCCACTTCATGTTTTCTAGTGGCTTAGTGGAAATAAGAGTCTTATAGACTTTCCTGCCCAGGCTGGCTTTGAAGCTCGATTCTCAGATTTCAGCTTCCTGAGTAGCTAGGATTACAGGCATGAGCCACCAGTGCCCTAGATGCTTTTTCTTTTTTCTTTTTTTTTTGGGTCCGGTCGTGGGGCCTGAACTCTGGGCCTGGACGCTGTCCCTCAGCTCTTCAGCTCAAGGCTAGCGCTCTACCACTTGAGCCACAGCCCCACTTCTGGCTTTTTTCATTTTACTTATGTGGTGCTGAGGAATCGAATCCAGGGCCTCAGGCATGCAAGGCAAGCACTCTACCACTGAGCCATCTTCCTAGCCCCTAGATGCTTTTTCTTAACCTGGGAGGTTTATAGCCTTTAAGAGGTGTAGGCCAGTTTCTAGAGGATTATTGGTGAATTTGGGAGTTAAGTTTTGAGAATAGTTTTAGGAAGAGGATTAGCTTCAGCCTAACTGTTGCTCTCTCTGTCTCTCTGTCTCTCTCTTGTCTGTTCCCCCCCCCCCCATGCTGGTCTTGGGGCTTGAATTCAGAGCCTAAGCACTGTCCCTGAGCTTTTGTGCTCAAGGCTATTGCTCTACCACTTGGGCCAAGCTCCATTTCCGGCTTTTTGCTAGTTAATTGGAGTTAAGAGTCTCATGGACTTTACTGCTCAGGAAAGCTTTAAACCCCAATCATATCTCAGCTCCTGAGTAGGTAGGATTACAGATGTGAGCCACTGAAGCCCAGCTCCAGTCTTTTTTAACATGCTCTGTAACTACTGATTTGGAAAAAGAAATGGGGTGTGGATCCCTTAAGATGTGTTTAGAGCCATGTGTGTCTGCAGGTACAGTGGCAGTGTAGGTGAGGAGGGAGTGGGAGAACCTGGTCTTAGTGGACAATTGCAGTTATCTTTAGGCTACAACAGAATGGAAAGGTTTGATAGCCACAGATTTCTGAATTGCCCTGTTTTAAGAACATTATTTTTTCTGGGGCTCCAAATGTCCATCTGCTCTCAATTAACCTGTGTTTCAGCCAAGTGCTGAGGAGGCAATGATGAGCTCATTGTTCTGATTGTGTCAGATGAAGAAAAAAATGTAGGAGGCAAGGATTGGACCAGAACCGTTTGCTTGCTGAAGTTACTTGGATGTTTCTCATTCATTTTAGGAAATGAAAAGCTTTAGGTTTTGGTCTGCATGTGTTCAGAATAATCAACCATGTTAATGAATACATGTTAACTCCCATATTAACTCTCACCAATTTCAAGTCACTTTTAAATGGTGAGAGTTAATATGGATTCAAGGTACTTTTTACTTTTGCTGTGAGCAAATGTTTAATATCAGTACCTGTCTCTAAAGTTAGTGACTTTACTAACAGTTTAGTAAATTAGTGTGTTCAGATGTGTAGAAATAAAAATATATATTTTCTTATTTCTAATAGTCTCATTTCTCTTTGTAGGAGGTGTGATTGCATATATCAGCTCCTCCAGCTCAGCCTCCAGCCCTGCCTCGTGCCATAGTGAAGGTTCTGAGAATAGTTTCCAGTCCTCCTCTTCTGTTCCATCTTCTCCAAATAGCTCTAATTCTGATGCCAATGGTAATCCCAAGAATGGTGATCTCTCCAACATTGAAGGCATTCTGAAGAATGATCGAATAGATTGTTCTATGAAAACAAGCAAATCGAGTGCTCCTGGGATGACTAAGAATCACAGTGGTGTGACAAGTAAGTTAATTTAGTGTGTTAAAGGTCACTGACATTAATAGTAGATGGGGCTTATTAATTCTTAGCTTTCCATTTGGGGTCTGTTATATTTCTGGGTATAATTTTCCCTCCTGGTAGTCATGTTGTATAGTTGGGGAAGAAATCAGTTGATGGCTTTAGAAGTTTCAGCATAGGGGCTGTCATGTGGTTATATGCTCTGCCTGACAGTGCTTCTTCTTTCACGTAGTTACCTTTCTTCTGGTCTTTGGTGTACTGAGTCTTGTTTCTGGAACAGAGTACTAGCTCATTATGGGAAGGGGTTTATATTAATGAAATTGGTTGGGAACATTTGGGATGAGGAAATGAAGCAGGATTGTATAACCATTTAGTGGTGGGATTTGGACTTGGAGTAAGTATGGAAGTAACAAGGACTAGAAGAGGAATGGTCAAGGAAGAGACCTGCGTGGCTCCTGTTGGGAAATTGAGAAAGTACAATTGCCTGAGGAGACATCTTTGAATCTTTTTTTTTTGGTGTTAGAGATTGAACCCAATACCTCATGCATGTACATTAAGCAAGTGCTCTAAGCTATATTCCTAGCCCTTATTACATTTTTTTTGTTTATGAATTCTCTTATCTGTTTGATTTTTTTCTTGGTTTGTTTGAACATCTGATGTAAAGCAATGAAAAGTTTTCAGAGTTTCAGTGTATTTTTAAAGTTCTCAAAAAAAGAGGGGCAAAAAACCCCCATAAACCAAACTCTCCCAGGTTGTATAGCGCTGCATTTAACACAAAACAATTTGTTTATTTGGTATAGGCTTCTTAAACATGTAATTTTATTGTTACTCTTAAGGTGTTTTACCAAGGGACTATTGTTTCATAAGTCAGATGAGTACATTTCTTTTGGGACAATGTTACTCTTCTTTGCTTACCTCCCTAGTTTCTCCTTCCTGTCCCTGCTCACAATTTGCATAGCTTATTTTATATATAGTGTCCGTTGAGTACCATGTCTGCATTTGTTCATCCTTCCCTCTTCCATTTCTGTCTGCATCCTCTTTTGCCCCCCCAAAAGACAGAAAAAAGAACAAATGAAACAAAACAAACAAAATCCCTCAAAAGCAAAAAAAGAAAACAAAAGAAAAAATAAGCCACAAACAGAAAAACTCATGTTTCTTTTTCCTGTAACTCATTTGATAAATACTATTTAGATGTTCAGTATTCTTCTCCTAAGAGTGTCCTCCTTTAGTCTCATGGTTTGTGTGTGAATGTCTAGAGTCCTATATATTTCAGATCTAGTTCCTACATATGAGAGAAAACATGCACTGTTTGTTTCTCTGAGCTTGTCTTACCTACTTAACATGATTTGTTCTAGGATTTTTTTTAACAGCACAAAAGTAATTTATTGATGAAAAGCACTTACAAATTGAATGAAATAAACAATTTAAAAAATATTGAATTGTTTCCTCCAGCTTTTCACTTCATGTCTGTTTGTGCCCTAGAGTTTAGTGGCATGGTTCTACTGTGTAAAGTCTGTGGGGATGTGGCGTCAGGATTCCACTATGGAGTTCATGCTTGTGAAGGCTGTAAGGTAAAGCAAGATTTTGTTCCTTAAACTACTGGTTGTGGGTTAAAGAAATTGGGGTTAGGTTTGTGAATTTCCACAGTTGATTATCTAGAAGGAGGTGTGAAATAAGCTGTTTCTCTTAAGTTTTAAGCATTTTAGACTTTTTATTGTTTTGGTTGGTCATGGGGCTTGAACTCAGGGCGTAGGTGCTGATACTGAGCCTCTCTGTACTCAAGGTTAGTGCTCTACCACTTGAGCACTGCTCCACTTCTGGCTTTTTCTGAGTAGTTTATTGGAGATAAGAGTCTCAAGGACTTCCCTACCTAGACTGGCTTTGAACTGTGATCCTCAAATCTTAGCCTCCTGAGTAGCTAGGATTACAGGCTAGGATTACCCATTTTGAAAAATATTCTTAATTTAGTGAAAGTATTTTTTTTCTTCATGATCTTGATCCACATAAATTTTCTATCTTGGTTAAATTAAGGTGTGAACTATTTGTTAAACAAGAGCTTGTTCACTAACTCTTATCTAGGTGGTAGGGAAACAGGAAGGAATAAAATAGTCAAGGCACTGCTGTGTCTCATTAGTTTCATTTTAAACTAGAACTTTAAATTAGATCTAGCCTTGCTCATGTTAGAGTTGCTGTAATAGAATACTAGAGACTGGGTAATTTGTTAAGTTTGCTTGGCTCAGTTTTGAAGGCTGGGAAGTCCTACATTGAGGGGCTGCATCTGGTGAGGGCTTTCTCACTGTTTCATAACATGGAGAGAGAGATAAGGCTGGGGAACGAACATTTACACTCATAAGAAGCTGAATTTATAACAAAGCCACTCTATATTGATGAAGACAGAGCCCTTGTGACCCACTCATCATTGAGAATTTGGGGGGACACATTTAAACCCATAGCAGCTCTTACCATGTGCTTTGACATTATGATGTGTCAGATTCTAGGAGCTGAGAACAATCCCTAGGTACTTCTAAAAATGTAATGTCTAAAGAAGTAAGCCAGGGGCTGGGAAGGTGGCTCAGTGGGAGAGTGCTTGCATTGCCTGCATGAGGCCCTGGGTTCGATTCCTCATCACCACATAAGCAGAAAAAGCCGGAAGTGGTGCTGTAGCTCAACTAGTAGAGTGCTAGTCTTGAGCTGAAGAGTTGAGGGACAGTGCCTAGGCCAGAGTTCAGGCCCCATTACTGACCAAAAAAAAAAATCCAGGAGCCAGTGACTCATGTCTATAGTCCTAGTGATTCAAGAGGCTAAGACCTGAACATCACAGTTTGAAGCCAGCTCATGCAGGGAAGTCTATAAGACTCTTATATCTAGATAACCACCAAAAAGCCCGAAGTGGAGCTGAGGCTTAAGTGGTAGAGCTAGCTTTGAGCAGAAAAGCTCAAGGATAGGACCCAGGTTCTGAGTTCAAGTCTAAGTATTAGCACAAAAAAGAAAAGAAGGAAGTGGTGTTGTGGCTGAAGTGGTAGAACACTAGCCTTGAGCTGAAGAGCTGAGGGACAGTGCCCAGGCCCAGAGTTCAAGCCCCACGACCGACCAAAAAAAAAAGAAAAAAAGAAAAAATACCTAGTGAATAAAGTAATTTTGAATATAAATTGAATGTTTGAGAAGGCTATGACCAGTTTGTAAATTTAGCTGTTTTTCAGTTATCACTACTACTAGGATGTTGGTTAGAAATCCCAAATTAGATAACCTACTTATCTAGAAACCAACTAACCAATCAATCTCTCTCTTGTCTTTTTCTTTCTTAAAATCTAATACAGTCTTTTCTTTCACTGTTTTTTCTTTCTCTGTCTTTTCTTTCCTTCCGTTTTTCCATCCTTCCTTCCTTTTTGTCAAAAATGTATTTCTTTTCTTTGCTTGCTTGCCTGCTCCCTCCCTCCCTCCC
>NW_012267228.1:27496441-27500887 GCF_000151885.1 Dipodomys ordii | reverse complement strand
CCTTCCTTCCTTCCTTCCTTCCGTCCTTCCTTCCTTCCTCCCTTCCTCCCTTCCTCCCTTCCTCCCTCCCTTCCTTCCTTCCTTCCTTCCTTCCTTTTTTTAAAATCAAAGATGTATGTGCTGCTGGGTGCCAGTGGCTCATGCCTGTAATCCTAGCTACTTAGGAGGCTGAGATCTGAGGATCGTGGCTTGTAGCCATTGTGGCCAGGAAAGTCCATGAAACTCTTACCTCCAGTTAACCACCAGAAAACTGGAAGTGGCTTTGTGGCCCAAAGGGGCCTTAAGGAAAAGTTAAACCCTAGAACTGACAAGAAAAAATGTTCATGTGAGAAAATCCATGTTCTTGCTGTTTTCTAACTTAAAGCCAGAAGCAGGAATCTAGTTTGTCAGGAATGGTGGGTAAATAAGATAATAAATATATGTGATGAGCTTTGAACATACATGATCACAGAGGAAGTCCTTTCTGAGTGACTGAATGATGAGTTTGATAGTTTTTTTTTTTTTTTGACAGTCCTGGGTCTTGAACTCAAGGCCTGGGCACTGTCCCAGAGCTGCTTTTGCTCAAGGCTAGCACTCTACCACTTGAGCTACAGTGCCACTTCTGTTTTTTTCTGTTTATGTGGTGCTGAGGAATCGAACCCAGGGCCTCATGCATGCAAGGCAAGCGCTCTACCACTGAGCCACCTTCCCAGCCCAGAGATAGGGTCTTTATATATAACCCAGATTTGCCTCCACCTTGAGATCCTCCTGATTTAGCTTCCTGAGTGTGTTACCATGCCCAACTAAATTCACTTTTTTTCCCCCTGAGAATCAAAAGCAGGACTTAATATATGCCAGGTAAGCACTCAGATCTAGCATTCTACCAGTGAGCTACACCCCAAGTTCTTAAATGTGTTTAGTCTATTAAAATGTATTCAGTGTAACTCATATGGTATCCATGGCAAGTGTATAGTGTCACAGTAATAAAATATAAAAATATTATATCCCATAACCAGTGTTTTTTTTTTTTTTGGTCGGTTGTAGGGCTTGAACTCTGGGCTTGGGTGCTGTCCCTGCACTCTTCAGCTCAAGGCAAGCGCTCTACTGCTTGAGTCACAGTGCCACTTCAGGTTTTCTGGTGGTTTATTGGAGATAAGACTCTCATGGACTTTTCTGCCCAGGCTGGCTTTGAACCGTGATCCTCAGATCTCAGCTTCCTTGCATAGCTAGGATTCCAGGCATGAGCCACAGATGCCCGGCCCAGTTTTGTTTTTATGCTGTGATTTTTCTGACTTAGCCTCTTAAGTGCTAGGATTACAAGTCTATGTTGCCATGCCTGCTTATCCTGCAAGTACTCAATAAAAAATTATGATATGTGTAATCAGTTCTGTATGAAGGTGGCTCCCATATATAATTCTAGCTCCTTGGAAGTCTAAGATCTGAGGATTGCAGTTTGAAGGCAGTCTAGGCAGACAAATTTGCAAGACCAGCAAAAGCAAGAACTGGAAGTATGGCTTAAGTGGTAGAGTGCTACTGTGATCAGAAAAGCTAAGTGAGAGGATGAGGCTCTGAGTTCAAGACCAGTACTGGCATGTTAAAAAATGTAGTCAGTTATAATTTTCAGGAAAAGTTTAGTTTAAAATAATTTGCTTTTTGTTGGTCATGGGGCTTGAACTCTGGGCCTGGGTGCTGTCCCTGAACTTTTCAGCTTTTCACTTGAGCCACAGTGCCACTTCTTTTCTGGTGGTTAATTGGAGATAAGAGTCTCACGGATTTTCCTCCAGGATGACTCTGAACCACAATTTTCAGATCTTAGCCTCCGGAGTAGCTAGGATTGCAGGCGTGAGCCATTGGTACCGGGCAGTTTAATATAATTTTGGTTATTGTGTTCTTACGCTTTTTGTTTTCCCTATAACCATTAAACTGGGGATATCAGAGGAACTGTCATAGAGCATGTATTTGTATTGTGAAGTCAATGCAAATGCTAACTGGGAATGGACTTTTCCTGGATCATGAGCTGGCTCTGTGTGTGTGTGTGTGTATATGTTTGTGTGTGTACATGTGTGTGTTTGTGCATGTGCACATTATAACACTGGATGCTGATATGTGTGTGGCCAGGAATTTCCAGTAGTATAAGGAGGCTTTACTGATGTCAGCAGGTAGTAATCCTGGATAGACCAAACTGTGTTCCTCAGGGTTCTAGGGAGTTAGTTACAGCTGTTGAGAACATTTCCTGTCAACTTTTAAAGAATCAGTCATTAGTATTTCAAGAGGTTTGAGACTTGATAAGATAAGGTAAGTCTGGTACCACAAATGCTGTATATTACGAGACAAGCTTTAGGTTAGCTCAAAGAATATTTAGAGGCAAGAGGAATTTTGTTCGGCACCACATGTAGCCCATTTAAACATCAAAGTCTGTGTCAGTGTATTTCTCTTTACCCTGGGCCAAAGTGTTTCCCAGGTTTTTCCATACGTGCTAGATAGGTATGGGAGCAGTTGCTTCTGAGGACTCCATCTAGATGGTTTTAAGTGGATGGGTAAATTTTTCTTTGTTTTTAGGGTTTCTTTCGGAGAAGTATTCAGCAAAACATTCAATACAAGAAGTGCCTGAAGAATGAAAATTGTTCAATCATGAGAATGAATAGGAACCGATGTCAGCAATGTCGCTTCAAAAAGTGTCTCTCTGTGGGAATGTCAAGAGATGGTATGTTCCTGGTTCAAAAAATATTTTTAAAAGTGTCTGGTTTGGCATGTGTTTTTCTGCATAAAGCAGAGCTATACAATAGTTACTAATGGCTCTCTCATGTTGAAGGTAAAGCATATTTCAGAAAGCTTTAGAGGACACTAAATTCATTAAGGTCAAATTTTAGCAACATCATTTCAGAAAAGCTTTTTAAGCACACTTCTTTTTTTTGTTGTTGTTTCTTGTAAAATAATTTGAAGACTTATTCTAAAAAGGTCTTTTCTAAAAAAAAGATTGTTTTCCTAATGTAATTCTTTACTTTGTCTTCTTAGTGTTGATTCCTTATGTGAACTACCTTGCACTTTTTTTTTAGCTTGTGATGCTAAAAAAAGCCCATTAGTGCTTCAGGTCATACATTCTGAATACATGCATTATATGTGTATGTAGGTATGTAAAATTGAAAGAAACATTAGGGTCTGGCTTTTAGAGGGACTGGTCTAATACAGTAGTGTGAGTTCCAAATTATTGAGCATGAACTTCTAGTTATCTCTGTAAAGACTATTTAGGCAATCCTTTGGTTACTACTATACCTTGCTGCTACAGAAATAAAAAATTACAATAATGAGTTTCTAGAGTAAGATATTTCAGCAATTACTGTTTCATTTTTTCAGTTGCCTAAAAATTTTAATTTTATAGCATTAGTCAGACTAGTGCTATTGAAATGGTGGATGAATATTGTGCTTAACTCCAAAAGAATAAAACCAACAATCATTTGTGAAGGAAGAGAGGAATAGAAGCAAAGTATGAAACATGATAAGTTGCTTATCTTTGATAATGATATTGCCAAAGGTTACAACTGGATTAGTAAGGTTTTCTTGCTAGATTAGATGTATTGATTTTTTTTTAATCTTCCTATAAATATTAGAATAGAAAGTAGCTTTTCTTCGGGGATAGGATTATTGGAGACAGCATACCTTATATGACAACCTTCTTTAAAAAAATAAAAGATGTACGATCTAGTTTTTATTTATTGAGTTTAAATAAAATCTAACAAATTTATTTTCTAATTACATTTATAATAATTGTGTGTATGTATATTTTAAAGAGACTTTCTAGGAACAGAAAAGTGAGCTTAGGAACTTGAGGGTAAGGTTTCAGAAATGAATTGATCAAGAGTCAGGCCTTCTAGGAGTGAGTGTAACTGCTGGGTTTTGTTAGTGTTAAAGGATGTGGGTAGCTGGATGCCTACTTCAGAAGAGCTCTCAGCCTTGTTAAAGGCTGGGCTGTTTTAAACAGTCTTTTTTTGTTGATTATGGGGCTTAAACTCAGTACCTGGCTATTGTCCTTGAGCTTTTCTTTTTTTCTTTTTTTTTGTCCTTGAGCTTTTCTGCTCAAGGCTAGCACTCTACCACTTTGAGCCACAACTCCACTTCTGATTTTTGAGTGGTTAATTGGAGATGAGAATTTCACAGGGACTTTTTTGCCTGGGCCAGCTTTGAACTGTGATCCTCAGATCTCAGCTTCCTGAGTAGCTAGGATTATAGATATGAGCTACTGGTGCCTGGCTAGTATATGTTTTTTAAAATTTATTTTTGTTGGTCACGGGGCCTGAACTCTGGGCCTAGGTGTTGTTCCTCATCTCTTCAGCTCAAGGCTAGTGCTTTACCACTTGAGTCACAGCACCACTTCTGGCGGTGCTGAGGAACCTCATGCCTCATGCATACAAGGCAAGCACTCTACCACTGAGCCACCTTTCCAGCCCTAGTCTATGGATTTTTTTTTTT
>NW_012267228.1:27461710-27495691 GCF_000151885.1 Dipodomys ordii | reverse complement strand
GACTGGACCAAAAAAAAAAAAAAGAAATTTTGGGCTAGAGATATGTGGATATTGTTTACTCATGTGACTAGAGGCTATAACTATCAAGTCACTTTGTTATTTTTTTGTATAAACAGGTCTTATTTAGAATATAGATGTTAAATATCTTTTTCTTCAGTATATAGATGTTAAATATCTTTTTCTTCAATAGCTGTTCGATTTGGTCGTATTCCTAAGCGTGAAAAACAGAGGATGCTAATTGAAATGCAAAGTGCAATGAAGACCATGATGAACAGCCAATTCAATGGTCACTTGCAGAATGACACCTTAATAGAACATCATGAACAGACAGCCTTACCAGCCCAGGAACAACTACAGTCCAAGCCCCAGCTGGAGCAAGAAAACATCAAAAGCTCTCCTCCTCCCTCTTCTGATTTTGCAAAGGAAGAAGTGATTGGCATGGTGACCAGAGCCCATAAAGATACCTTTATGTATAATCAAGAGCCACGAGAAAACTCACTTGAGAGCATACAGCCCCAGAGAGAACGGATTCCCAAGAACATGGAGCAATATAATTTAAACCATGACCATTGTGGCAATGGGCTTAATAGCCATTTTCCCTGTAGTGAGAGCCAGCAGCATCTTAATGGACAGTACAAAGGGAGAAACATAATGCAGTACCCACATGGGCATGCCATTTGTATTGCAAATGGACATTGTGTGAACTTTTCCAATGCTTATACTCAAAGAGTATGTGATAGAGTTCCAATAGATGGATTTTCTCAGAATGAGAACAAGAATAGCTACCTGTGCAACACTGGAGGGAGGATGCATCTGGTATAGTGAAATCAATTTTTTGCTCACGTTGTATCAAGGAAGGTTTTCTTTTATTTAGGGATATACCAACGTGGGAGGTGGGTCAGAAAGTCTAAGAGGTTTCCAGAATCAATTTTCTATAGTATTTTAGGTGAAATAATTTGAATAATATTTGCTGAATGACCGAGTTTTACACAGGAAAAGCTTGTGGTTTATTGATACTGTGATTAGGATTAAGATTTATGTAAAATAGGATTCATATAGAATTGATCCTTTAATTATTGAAAATACTTTTAGAAATTTAATTACTAAGTAGTAGCTTTGAGACTTTTCTCAAAAGGGCTGATATTTTGTCTTGCCATAGTCAGAGATTCCTAAATTTCAGTGGAGAGAGATTTTGTTGCTCTCAGTTTTTTTGAGTCGAGATGCTGCTATGTTGCCCAGGATGGCCTCAAGCTCTTTGGTTGAAGCCATCTACTTGCCTCTCAACCTCCTGAGTATTGTGCCCAGCAGAGAGCTGTTTTCTTTTTTTAAAAAATTTAAAATTTTTATTATTATAAAGGTGATGTACTGAAGGGTTACAGTTATGTAAGTCAAATAATGAGTACATTTCTTTTTGGACAATATCAGAGATGTTTTCTTAATCATTACAATGCAAAAGAATCTGTGGATGTAGAATATAAATGTTCTAGTATTTAGGAATATTTTAATTCCAAGATTTTCTCAGACTACATCTTTTGAGATAGGTTAATATAATTTATATCATTCAAGCTTTTTTTTCATCAAGCACAATATTCTACATGAAAATACAGTTCACATTCAGCCAAAATCTCATCAAAAACATCAGTACTGCACCATTTCCAGTTTAAGCCATGAGGTCCTTTGATAGTGCTTGGTAATTTCTACTGTCAGGTAATTAAAGTCTTCTTTTTCATTTTCAAAATAGTTGACTCTGCTCCAATGTTTACATTCAGATTTGAGTCCATGGATATTTGAAGGGTGATCTTCTACTTATTAGCCTTTATGGCATCCTTAAGGAAAAATAATCAGTAAGCAATTAGGTTCTGATTTCATGGTAGTTTTCATGGGTTTAGAATCATCTTATTCCTGCATCCCGTATGCATTTATTGAAAATCTAAAGGCTAGTTTTACTAACAGTATATGGTATTTGTTTGTTTGTTTTGCTGTTTAGTCCAAGGCTAGTTTTACTAACAGTATATGGTATGTATTTACTTATTTATGGGTCTTGCTATGTAGCCCAAGCTGCCCCTAATACTTCTCCATCTTCCTGTTCTAGCCTCTTGATTCAGTCTTAGTGTTCCCTGGTGTATTAGGGTTTGATCTCAGGGTCTGGCATTTGCTAGAAAGGTACTCTGTCATTTGAGCCAGGCCCTCAATGCTTCATTTTTTTTTGTGCCAGTCCTAGGGTTTGAACTCAGGGCCTGGGTGCTGTCCCTGAGCTTATTTGGCTCAAACCTAGTGCTCTACCACTTGAGTCACAGCTCCACTTCTGGCTCTTCTGGTAGTTTATTGGAGATAAGAGATGGCTTTGAATCACAATCCTCAAATCTCAGCCTCCTGAGTAGCTAGGTATGACCTACTCATGCCCAGTACCTTAGTGTTCTTATAGCTTCTTAGGCTTCCTGTTTTTCCCTGCCTTATTACTTGTATCTGTAGTCATTGTTTCCCTAATCATTGTTTTTGAATAAAGGTCAGTGGCCTTCTTTTAATTGTTGTTACAAAGTGAGGTACTTTATTGCCTTCCTGTTGACATTGTTACTCTGTCTGTTTGGAAATAAATGAAGTCTGAAATTTGAAGTCAATGCAAATATGGGTCCTAAAGTTTGTGACTTCATCTCTGTTTGGACAAATCACTGAGCCTTTCAGAGTTTCATTTTCTCATCTAAGAAATGATTATTGTGACCTTAGATTCAATTCAGTGGTAGAGCACTAGTCTATCACATGT
Source organism: Dipodomys ordii (assembly GCF_000151885.1). Lineage (NCBI taxonomy): Eukaryota > Metazoa > Chordata > Mammalia > Rodentia > Heteromyidae > Dipodomys > Dipodomys ordii. The sequence continues at coordinate 27,492,930 of NW_012267228.1, read as the reverse complement.
GAGGGTTTGGAATCAATTTCTAACAGAGCAAAAAAAAAAAGGAAAGAAAGGAAGAATTACTGGCTTTAGCTGATATGGTTTAGAATCAAACAGATTTTGTTTGAAACAAGAAGACACTGTACACCAGAAGTATACACCGGTAAAAGCAGTTGTAGAGTCTTAAACCTGTACAATAGATTTGTCAAATAGTTGATTGATAGGGAGATTTTTTTAAATTTAATTTTATTTTATTTGTGAACATACTGTACAGAGGGGTTACAATTACATGGGCAGGATAATGCGTACATTTCTTACCAAGCATTGCAGCCTTAGGAAGATTTTTTTGCTTAGGCTACTTCTTTAATAGTGAGTTAGCAGATATTTAAATTAGGTTATGGCTTATAATACCAGGTACTCTGGAAGGGAAGAGAGGAGGATCACAGTTTGAGGCCAGCCCAGGCAAAAAGTTGGAACTATATCTGAAAAACTAAAAGCAAAAAAGGGCTAGGGACATAGCTCAGTGGTAGAGCTTATTTGCCTTGCAAGCCTGAGACCCTGGATTCAAACCCCAGTACTACAAAACAGAAAGTCTTCCTTTCCCTTTCCTTCCTCTGTTATCTCCTTTTCTTTTATGTACTTTAGAATACTTCCATTTTTATGTTTGTTCACCTTTCATTGGTTAGAAATTATTTTTGTATACTGACCATGTGTAATTGTATATATTGCTGTGAAGCTTCCGATATTAAAGTGAGCAGCAGATGGGGAAAGGGCTAATAATAGTGGTAGATTTTACTTGAGTTTGGGAGTTATTTTAATGTTGGTGTTTCCAGTAGGTTTGATGGTGCTTTTGAAATTACTGCCTTTCTCAGTTTAAGAGTTTTCCTGTTTTGTGTATACTAGGTTTGTCCAATGAGTAAGTCTCCATATGTGGATCCACATAAGTCGGGGCATGAGATCTGGGAAGAATTTTCCATGAGCTTCACCCCAGCAGTGAAAGAAGTGGTAGAATTTGCAAAGCGTATTCCCGGGTTCAGAGATCTCTCTCAGCATGACCAGGTCAATCTTTTAAAGGCTGGGACTTTTGAGGTAGGTTTGATTTATCCTGAATAATGTTACACATGTGAACGTAAATGGAATTGTTAAGCTCCCTTGTATCTTTAACTGATGTTAATAAAAAAGAAATGATACAGGACATACAGCATCTTGGCACTTTTGGTTTTTGCTAAGTATAGTTCAGAGTCAGAAACTACGGACAAAATAATAACTGCGCTAGGATTTTAGGAGGATGTAAGGTAAATCTAGTTATCTTGGACTAGAGGTCTATTCTGTATTTATAGCATGTGAACTCTCAAGTTCAAATGTTTCCAGTTTGGATTCGGTGTTTCCTGCAGATGTAAGGCACCTAAAATCCTAACTTGGTGTTTACTATGTTTAGCATAGAATAAGAAGGGAAAACAATATTTTTTATTTTTAGGAGATGATACAATATTTGAGGATTATCAGACATACCTGTGTGCCACCTAAGATTGCTGCATTTTGCTATCTTTCTTTTCCCCTTCCCTTTCCCTTTTCTTTCCCCGAGAAGTTCTTGTATATCATGCAAGTTATTCTCAAACTTAAGATTCTCCTACCTCAGCCTCCTAAGTGCTGGGATTAAGGTGGGTGCATCCATGCCCTGCTCTTGGCTGCTTTTTATATGCCAATGTCTATTGCAGAGAAGCATTATGTCTGGGCTTGGGACAGCCACAGCTACTTTTGTTTGGACCAACTGATCTATGGCTCTCCACTTAGGGACTTTTCATTTCCTGTCTGAGGGCTTTCATGTTGCTGCTCAAGCAAAATAAGGCCTGGTACCTGCTTGGAGCCTCCTTAAGCTTAACTCTGAAGTTTGGAGAGTGGTGGTAAATTGATGTCTAGTGAGTATCAACCTCAGAGAGGGGTACAAGCCATCTGTTTTCTTTTTATTTTTTTAATCGGTTGTGGGGCTTGAACTATGGGCCTGGGCACTGTCCCTGAGCTCTTCAGCTCAAGGCTAGCATCTACCACTTGAGCCACAGTACCATTTCCAGTTTTCTGATGGTTAATTGGAGATAAGAGTCTCACAAACATTCCTGCCTGGACTGGCTCTGAACCGAGATCCTCAGATCTCAGCCTCCTGAGTAGCTAGGATTGCAGGCGTGAGCCACTGGTGCCAGCTCATTTCCTTTTTTTTTTGTACCCAAGCATTGCACTATTTAGGCAAGTGCTTTACCACTGAGCTATGTCTTAGCTCTGTTGTTTCATTTCCCTCTGGGTGGTGGACCAGCTTATCAGTTCTTTTTTTTTCTTTGTTGGTCCTGGGGCTTGAACTCATGGCCTGAATGCTGTCCTTGAGCTTTTTTACTCAAGGTTAGCACTATACCACTTTGAGCCACAGCTCCACTTCTGGTTTTCTGGTGGTTAGTTGGAGATGAATCTCATGGATTTTCCTACCTGGGCTAGCTTCAGACTGATCTTCAGTTCTCATCCTCTTCAATAGCTAGGATCAAAGGTGTGAGCTTCTGATGCCCAGCTTTATCAGTTGTTCTTGATCCTGAGTGGTGATCTTTTGAGTAGTACACTCCAGATGTTTGCTCTTCTCTTTGTCTCATTTCCTTTTTCCCCATACCTGTTTTCACATATGCCACTACATAGCTTATAGAGGCTTTTGCCTCAGGCTGTATTTTGTGGAGCACCTGGTCTAGAACAGAGAAGCAGCCATATTCCTAAATATAGTAGCTATAGCATAATTAAGAGATCGTACGGGTCAGGCTTTTCATTTTTTTTTTTTTTTGTGCTGGGGCATAAACTTAGAGCCTACACTTCACTTGGCTTTTTTTTTTTTTTTTTTGCCCAAGGCTGAAGCTCTACCACGTGAGCCAAACCTCCATCTCTAGCATTTTGCTGGTTAATTGGAGGTAAGAGTCTCACAGACTTATCTGCCTGGGCTGGCTTTGAACTCGATCCTCAGATCTTAGCCTCCTGAGTAGCTAGGATTACAGACATAACTGACTAGTTTGCTCCTTTTAGAAAGGCAACTCTGGCCCAGAGGGGTGGAAAGACTTTTCTTGGATTACCAATAAATTCATAAAGCATCCAAGATTAGATCACAAATCCTCCACTCCAGTATTTTATTCTTTCTCCCTTGGGTTCGCTTCATTATCACTGTATCCTAAGGTTAGCACTGTTGCCATAGAAGGCTCATTGCCTTTTGAATTATCTTGAATACCACAGTTTTGGGAGTATTGCAACAGGAAGGTGTTAATACGGTGCTGCTTTGATTATGAGAGAAATGTATAACATCATCACCAGTTAGTGTAAGGGAGAGAATGCTGAAGGTAATTGTTGATTGATTTGGTTTGAATAGCAATTACAATGTGTTCTGAATACTTAATTGTGATTATTGTCCTTGAGTATAGTGTCTTTGGGTTATGACTTCTTGAAATAGTCTTAAATAAAATTCAGTTGCCATGTTGCCTTTGCTGGATTTGATGCTTTAATGTTTCTGAATACTGTTGCATTGAATGATATTTTCTACTTGGGCACCAAGACCATGTGAAGTGCTTGGTAGTCTAAAGTGTTTCTTTAATGCCTTTTCAACGGCCCATTTTTATATTCCTTGGCATTACTGCTTGCTCTGATTTTGTATTTGCATCCCAGAATCTTTTTTTTTTTTTTTTCCTCCTGGGGTTTAAACTCTGGGCCTGGGTGCTATCCCTGAGCTTCTCTTGCACAAGGATAGTGCTCTACCATTTGAGCCACATGCCACTTCTGGCTTTTTTGAGTTTATTGGAGATAAGAGTCTCACTGATTTTCCTGCTGGGACTGGCTTTGAACCCTGATCCTCAGATCTTTGCCTCCTAAATAACTAGGTAAGAGCCACTGGAGCCCGGCTGTATCCCAGAATCTTTTAAGAAAGTTTCAAGACTCAATTATTTTGCTATTCGAGGCTGGAGTTTCTTTTGATGTTCTAGATTGCTGTGGTAGAGAATTTGCCTTAAGAAAATGGTTCTTAGGGAAAAATAAACTCAGTTTTCTTTTTACTATGTTCTTTATGTGGAGCATTTCCTAACTGGCTTGAATACTAACATTGAAATATTACCATAAAACGTCTCCAAATACATTAAAGTCTTCCTTTTTTCCAGGTTTTAATGGTACGGTTTGCATCATTATTTGATGCGAAGGAACGTACTGTCACCTTTTTAAGTGGGAAGAAATACAGTGTGGATGACTTACACTCAATGGGAGCAGGAGATCTGCTGAACTCAATGTTTGAATTTAGTGAGAAGCTCAATGCCCTCCAGCTGAGTGATGAAGAGATGAGTTTGTTTACAGCAGTAGTTCTAGTGTCTGCAGGTAAGCAAGATAGTTTGAAATGGTGTCACATTTTGAATAATGACATTGTCTCAGAGAGACAATGGTAGTTTACTGGGTTCTAGCAAGCCATGTAAAAAGAGTAAGGTGTTAGGAAAAATGGACATGAACCTATTATTTTTCATAATGAAAAATTACAATACAAAGTCAAGAGGTTGTAATAGTTAAATAGTATTTATTAAGCCATGTGCTGGTATCCTAGCTACTATGAGAACTGAAGCTGAGATCTGAGGATTGTGGTTTGAAGCCATCATTCCTGAGCAGGAAAGTCTGTGAGATTCTTACCCCAATTTAAAGCCAGAAGTGGAGCTGTAGCTCAAGTGGTAGAGTACCAGCCTTCACCAAAAAATCTCAGAGACAGTGTCAAGCCCCAGTACCAGCAGGCATGCACACATATGTGCACACACATACACTATTGACTGCATCTGTTTCCAACCCAAGTATGCCAATTCAGACAACAGCAAGTAAAGTATAGATCATTACTTGTAGTAGTATGTTGAAAACTTAGTCCTGAATTTTCCTGGGGGCATCCAAATAAATACTATCTAGTTTCAGAAATCAGTTATTTAAAAATATTTGTTGAGATGGGCACCAATGGCACATGCCTGTAAGCCTAGCTACTCAGGAGGCTCAGATCTGAGGATCATGGTTCAAAGCCAGCCTGGGCAGAAAAGTCCATGAGACTCTTATCTCCAGTAAACTACTAGAATACTGGAAGTGGCGCTGTGACTCAAGTGGTAGAGTGGTTGCCTTGAGCTGAAGAGCACAGGGACAGTGCCCAAGCCCGGAGTTCAAGCCCCATGACTGACAGAAAAAAAAAATGTTGAGGGGCTGGGAATGTCTAGTGGTATAGTGCTTGCCTAGCATGCATGAAACCCTGGGTTTGATTCCTCAGTCCCATATAAACAGAAAAAGCCAGAAGTGGTGCTGTGGCTCAAGTGGTAGAGTGGTATCATTGAGCAAATTAAGCTTAGGGACAGTGCCCATACCCTGACTTCAAGTCCCAAGACTGGCAGAAAGAAACAAACAAAAATATTTGTTGAGAATTTTATATGTATAACTTTTTAAGTTTCCCATAAGCATCCTGCTCTACTTTCCCATAAGCATCCTGCTCTACTCTGTAAAGGACGTTGTGTTAGACACTGTAGAGTTATAAGTTAAGGCTCTTATTTATGTGGATAACTTTAGAGACCTTTACATCAGTGGGATAAATAAAGATTCATGCCATTTGGAAGCATTTTTGGCTGCCTTTTCAGGCCAGCTGTATCTAAAGACCGTTTATGTCACTGAATTAATACGAAAGGAGTAAATAAGGATGTCTGTTTTCTTAGCAACATTGTAGTGCCTCTTGCATTTTATCTAGCATTACAATCTCTTGATAAGTAATTCATATTAGAGTTGACATCAAGTTTGTTTTGTAAAGGCAGAAATAATTAATACTTGATAAAGTCTTTATTTGACGAATATGTCTTATGTGCCTAGGTACTTTGGGAAACAAAAAGCATTAAGTATCAAGTTTACTCTCCAACTATTTATCTTCTATTCTGAGAGACAAAAAGCTTTATGATGCTAAGCTATAATTGTGTTGGGGTAAGAGATAGTTACAGAAAGGAAGATGAAATAATGTGAGAAGGCCTTGTGGAAAGGGAAAAATGGAGCTTGAATTTGAAAGTTTGGATTATTAGATTTTCCTAACAATGAAAAGATGGAAAAGCATGGAAAAACCTGAGTAGGGCAGGGGAAAGAGAAGGTGGCTAGCACCTGGAGGAAAGTACAGAAAGAAGACTTTGAGCCTTATAGGCTAACAACTATGAGAAGTAGGTAGGGAGGTTTGAACTGAACTATGGGGTAGTGAAAAGCCAGTGTAACATCTTAAATGATCAAACATGAACAAAGGCATGTTTACTGTTCTCTATTAAATGTTCTCCATGTAAAATGTACCCCATTTATCTTGGGTGGATTAGATAGCAGGTCTCTAGAGCTGAAGAACCTGATTATGAGGCTGTTGAAATAGGAGTGGATTTTCCTGAAGTAAGGTGTGGGAACGGAGACTTTCTAAAGTAAGTTATCCTAGAAATAATTCAGATAAAGATGTGAAGGTAAGATGGGCAGCAATGGCTCACACCTGTAATCCTGGCTACTCAGAGAGGGGGACATCTGAGGATCATGGTTTGAAGCCAGCCCCAGGCAGAAAAATCTGTGAGACTTTTATCTCCACTTAACAAGAGAACTGGAAGTGGAGTTATATCTCAAAGTTGTATAGTGTTGAGTGAAAAAGCTTAGGGACAGCAGTCAGGCCCTGAGTTCAAGCCCCAGGATGGACAAAAACAAACAAAAAACACTGTGCCTGAAGCCATTATGCTGGAAGTCATACTGCTTACTTTGTGTTTTCCACTAGACATATTTTATTTTTTATATTTGAGATAAGGTCTCACTCTGTGTCCCAGACTGGCCTCAAGATCATCGTTCTCTTGCCTCAGCCTGATTGGGATTACTGGTGTGTGAAGCAGTTTGCTTTAATCATATCCTAAAAACCTTTTTTTCTGGTTATAAAATTAATATGGATTATTTTTGAAAATACATAAAATTCAAGGTGAAAAAAAAAGTTACCATTTCCAAAAGAGATCAGAGTTTTTGTTGTGTTAGTTTTGCTTTGAGTAGAGGACAAAATCTAACTCAGCCTGGCCTCAAAGTCAGGATACTTCTTCCTTAACCTTCTGATTGCTGGAATTGCTGTTGACTTCAACAGTAACGTGAGGGTTCTTACTCACTTTCCTGTTCATCTGTCTCCAGCTGTTTATTGCTCTGTGATATATAATTTTTTTGAAATAAGAACAAAAGAATTATTATAGAATAATAAAATATATTCTCATTATGTATTATGTTCTTATGTCTATTTATGAAAATAATATTCATGTATAAATGTACTGTTCATGTCACATTAAAATTTTTACTCATTAGCTAGCTAGGTGCCTAGCTAATGGCACATATCTGTAATCTTAGTCACACAGTGGGGCTGAGATCTAAGGCTTGTGGTTCAAAGCTAGACTAGGCAGGAAAGCCCATTAGACTGTTATTTCTGGTCAATCACCAAAAAGCCAGAAGTGGAGCTGTGGCTCAAGTGGCAAAAAAGTTCACTCTGGTCCTGAGTTCAAGCCCCAGGACCAGCACCAAAAGAAAAAAATTATTTTTCTCTTTAGAAGTCACCTGTTTATTTATTTATTTACTTTTTTTGGTGCCAGATCTGGGGCTTGAACTTAGGGTATGATTGTTCTCCCTGAACTTTTGTGCTTATAGAAAGTGCTGGGGTTTTTTTTGTTGTTGTTTGTTTGTTTTTTGTTTTGGTGCTTAATTGGAGATAAGAGTCTCAAGGACACTGTTGCCTGGGCTGGCTTCAGACTGAAATCCTTAGATCTCAACCTCCTGAGTAGCTAGGATGACAGGCATAATCCATTAACAATGCCAGACTATTTCTTAATTTAGACTGTATTCTGGTTTTGAACTCAGAAGCACCTTGTTAGGCAAGTAATCTATGACTTCGGCCATGCAATCTTAGCCTTTTTTTTTTTTGGCATTAGTTGTTTTTCAGTTAAGTTCTTGTGCTTTTGCTGAGACCAGTTTTGAACTGTAATCCTTCTACCTCCTACACCTTTGTAGCTGAGATTACATGTGTACTACCACACCCAGTTTGTTTTTTGAGATAGGGTCTTTATTTTGCCTGGGCTGGCCTTACAAACTGCAATTCTCCTGTCTATACCTCCTAACTAGCTGGGATTACAGGTGTCAGCCACTGCACCTTGATCATGCCTATTTTTTTCTTTTTGCCAGTTCTGGGGCTTGAACTCAGGACTTGGGCGCTGACCCTGAGCTGCTTTTGCTCAAGGCTAGCACTCTACCACTTGAACCATAGCCTACTTCTGTTTTCTTTCTGTTTATGTGGTACTGAGGAATTGAATTCCAGGGCTTCATGCATGCTAGGCAAGCACTGTACCACTAAGCCACATTCCCAGCCTTTTTTTTTTTTTTTCTTGGTGCTGGTCCTTGGGCTTAATCTCACAGCCTGGGTGCTGTCGCTGAGCTTTTTTGTTCAAGGCTAGCCTTTTACCACTTTCCTGCCTGGGCTGGTCTGGAACCTGGCTACACCTGTGTGTGTGTGTCCTGCGTGAGTGTGTGTGTCCTGCATGTGTGTGTGTGTGTGTCCTGGCTACACCTACTTTATTGTGTGTGTGTATACCTGGCTACACCTGCGTGTGTGTGTGTGTGTGTGTCCTGGCTACACCTGCTTTTGTGTATGTGTGTACCTGGCTACACCTGCATGTGTGTGTGTGTGTGCCTGGCTACACCTGCGTGGGTGTGTGTGTGTGTGTGTGTGTGTGTGCGTGTGCGTGTGTGTCTGTCAGTCTGTCTCTGTCTGTCTGTGTCTGTATCCTTAAACTCAGGGCCTGGCACTGTCACTGAACTTTTGCTCAAGGCGAGCACTCTACTAGGCTTTTTGGTAGGTTATTGGAGATAAGTGCCATGAACTTTCCTGCCGAGCTGGCTTTGAACTGTGATCCTCAGATTTCAGCCTTGTTGGGTAGCTAGGATTACAGGTATGAGTCACCAGTGCCTGACTACACCTGCTGTGTTTTTTTTTTTTTTTTTTTGGGTCCGGTCATGGGGCTTCAACTCTGGGCCTGGGCGCTGTCCCTCAGCTCTTCTGCTCAAGGCCAGTGTTCTACCACTTGAGCCACAGCGCCACTTCCCACTTTTTTCTTTTTTTGCTTATGTGGTGCTGAGGAATCGAACCCAGGGCCTCAGGCATGCAAGGCAAGCACTCTACCACTGAGCCACCTTCCCAGCCCAACACCTGCTGTTTTTAAAGCAGATGTTTGTAGACAGAAAATAAAATTCAAAAGCTACAGAAAACATCACAAAATAAAAAGTTTCCATTCTGATTCTCTACCATATTCCTCAAAAGACTAGATTTCTGTCTTTTTAATTTACTAATGGTGAGCATTTATAAATATAATGTTTCTACTTCTTTTTAAGTAGTATGTATATATGTTCTATTTTTTTCATTTTCTTTATTCACTTTTTTTGATTCTTTTACATTACTTTCCTTAGATAATTTAGGTAGAATTTCTTTATACAAAGAGTTATTATTGTCTTGTGTCATGGTTTCCATGTAATCAAGAGTTAAGAGTCTATATCAATTTCAAAATTGAAATGTCAGGGGTCATGTTTGAAGTCTTCTTATGAAGTGTTCACAGTGGGGTTGAAATAGCAGCAAGGGCAGTTTTTTTCCCCATTAATTTTTTAAAAATTGTTATTATAAAGTTGATTTACAGAGGGGTTACAGTTACGTAACTCAGGTAAAGAGTACATTTATTTTTGGACAATGTCACCCCTCCCCTCACTCCCAGTTTTTCCTTCCCATCCCCACCCAGAGGTTGTATAGTTCATTTTCAAAATAGCGTCTAGTGTCAGTTTCCAAGGGTAGTTTTTGACCTGAGCATCTGAAGCTTAAAGCAAAGGTGTTCCATGTATCAAGGAACAAGTGGATTCATGTATTTTTTCTATGTCAATTGTGTAGAATTAAGCAATATTACAGTTCAGAATATACTTTAGAAATTTTTTCTGTTTTTGGCTTTCCTTAGGATCCATAGTTGCCTTAAACAATTTTTAAAATTTATTTTGCTGGGTGTTGGTGGCTCACACCAGAAATACTAACTATTCATGAGGCTGAGATCTGAGGATCATGGTTCATAGCTAGTGAGGGCAGAAAAATCCTTGAGACTCTTATCTCCAATTATCCAGTAAAAAGCAGTTGAGCACCAGCCTTCAGCGAAAAGTTAAGGTTCAGCTCCTAGGCTATGAGTTTAAGCCCTAGTCCTGGCACACAAAAAAATTAATTTTGGGTTTGTCAAAAAAATGCTAAGTAATTCCTAAGTCTCATTGCTGTAGTCCTCACAGCAGAGCTGTTGTGAGTTAAGACATGTTATCCTCATTTATACAGGTAAGGAAATTGAAGAACAGACAGGTTAAGTAATTTGTTTAATATCACATTGAATAATTTCACATTCAGAATCATATATGCTAGCCAGATAATTGGACGTTAATTAATTTGGACATTAATTTGACTCTATATTGCTTGTGAAGAAATAGCTGTAGCTGATAAGGGACAATGGAAGGAAAATTACTCTTGAAAGGTAGGCTTTTTTCCAGGTCATATGAAGTGACAGAGTCATTTACAGTTGGAAGTTAGGGACTGGATTGTAGGTGTGAGGGCAAGATGGAGATTTCAGTTTTATTTATAGCAGTGTCTTAGAGTAAGTGAATGTGCAAAGAAATTTGGTGAGTGATGGGGTTGGGCATGTAATGAAGAACCAGCTAAGGATGAGCAACCTCCTGGCTATGAATGGTGAAGGAATATACCCTTGTTTATTAGTGTACTGCTGAGAACCTGGATTCTACCTCGGTCTGCATTCAATGTCAATCTCTAGCACATTATTGTCTATCATCCACATTTGGAATTTTGCATTCTTTGGCTTTAAAATTGAAAAGACTGGTTTTAGAAATGAAGGCTGAAGAAAAAATTTGTATGATTTACAATTTTAGGTATAGGCATTCATTTCCTTGAGGGTTCTGAATGTACAAAGCTTACCACATTTTATGACAGATCTAGTATGACAGCTAGTATTAGGAATACTAGCTCCCATTGGAATGCCCTTTCCCAGTTAGCATTTCTTTCTTTCCTTTTTTTTTTGTTCATTGACATTATTTTGAGAGGATTACTGACATTCTTTTCAATCTTTGGTATGCCAATCACTGATGATAAGTTTCAAACAATTACTTTCTGTCAAAATGCGAGCTCCTCAAAGGAAGGGGTTTTATTCACTCTTTGGTTTGCCAATAGCCTGGAGAATATAAGCCAGCACATATATTCAATGTTTGGATAATTTGATGAAATGCAAGGATTTTTTTTAAAAAGCTAATTACTTTTAATCTGGGTGACAGTGGCTCTTGTCTGTAATTCTAGCTACCAAGGAGGCTGAGATCTGAGGCTCTCGCTTCAAAGCCAGCCCAGGCAGGAAACTCCATGAGAGTCTTATCTCCAATAAACCACTCAGAAAACCGGAAGTGGCACTGTGTCTCAAGCGGTAGAGTGCTAACCTTGAGCTGAAGAGCTGAGGGACAGTGCCCAGGCCCAGAGTTCAAGCTCCATGACTGACCAAAAAAAAAAAAAAAAAGGCTAATTACTTTAAATGTGTCCAGGTAGCACATGTTTGCAATTATAGCACAGGGAAGTTGAGGTAGGAGGATAGGGAGTTTTAGCTTGGGCTACACAGCAAGAGAATCTTGCTGAAAAACCAAAGGCTGATTCCTTAGCATGTACAAGGTCTTGGGTTTGTCACTGGATCATGAATGAGAGGTTTACCTCACCTTTCTAGTTCCTATGTAAAATCACAGGTCCTTGAGATTCACTCTTGAAAAGCATTTCAAGATGTCTCACTAAAAGGATTATCTCACAGGTAATTATTTGACTTTTGTAATGAAGAGAACCTCCCAAAAGTGCTAATAAAAGCTTTTAGGGATGGGAATGTGGCTTAGTGGTAGAGTGCTTGCCTAGCATGCATGAAGTCCTGGGTTCGATTCCTCACTACCACACAAACAGAAAAAGCTGGAAGTGGCACTGTGGCTCAAGTGGTAGCGTGCTAGCCTTGAACAAAAGCAGCTCAGGGACAGTAGCCAGGCCCTGAGTTCAAGCTCCAGGACTAGCAAAAAAAAAAAAAGAAAAAAAGCTCTAAATATTTTTTAGAAGATTATTCTTATTGGTCAAAGTCAGATGTCAAGAGAAGTGATTTTTTTTTGTCAGTCTCATGTGTCTGTCAGAAAAATTTGATTGTATAAACCAAGTCAATATTCAATTTGTTTCTTTTCCTAAACAAATTAGCACATGGTTGTAAATGTTAGATTTTTTAAGCGTAAGATAAGCCTATTTCTACCATTTTTGCTGCATTTGATCACACGTGGTATTTATTTTGTCCTTGTTCTGAGTGCTTGTGTGCTGGCCTTAACGACTAACAGTCTTATTTTTTTTTCTTAAAAACTGTTTATATTGTCCTTTACAACAGTGAAAGGGTATGAGTTGGTTCTTGTAAAAAACACCTCTTCTTTTTTTTTAAACAGTTGTAAAGAATTTATTTAGTAAAGAGAAAGTAAAGGCCACTTAGGAGAGTGAGCAGCAGGACCCAGAAACCAGTTATCCACCAGACCAGCTGTTTTGTACTGTCCCTCCCCACAAACACTTCTTTTTAAGTCAGAATCACACTTCCCTATACTGGGGCCATCACACATTTCTTGTGCACGACTGCCTCCTTTTGTAAAGAGAGGGAATAACTGCTGATGAGGAAAGTTAAGGGAAAACTATAGGGCTGATATTAAGATATTTTATTGCTAGTTTGTGTGAAATAGTTAATCTGTTAACATTTTGTGTGAAGAAATATTGTAGACAGTATAATAAACGAGAGTGAGTAATATAACTAGTATGATAAAAGTTAATGGTGTATTGTTATCTATTACAGCATAATAATTTACTGCAAAATTTAGCTTAAAAATGCTTCAATTTTTTTTTTTTTTGTGTGCCAGTCCTGGGGTTTGAACTCATAGCCTGGGCACTGTCCCTGAGATGCTTTTGCTCAAGGCCCGTACTCTACCAGTTGAACCACAGTACCACTTCTGGCTTTTTCTGTCTGTGTGGTACTGAGGAATCGAACCCAGGGCTTCCTGCATGCTAGGCAAGCACTCTACCACTAAGTCACATTCCTAGCCCAAATGCTTCAAATTTGAGAGAAGGTGTGACATTGTCCAAAAAGAAATATACTCATTATCTGACTTATGTAATTGTAACCCCTCTGTGCATCATTCTTATTACAACAATAAAAAATAAAATTTTTTAAAAATGCTTCAAACTGAAGTTGAAGGCATGGCTCAGTTGGTAGTATGCCAGCCAATGAGTAAAAGTGTCACATACTGAGTGGACCAAAAAGAAAAAGAAAAACGTTTCTAATGAAGAAAAAAAATGCTTCAAGTGTTTATCATTTCACAGTTTAGAGGAGATGTGGGTGTGGTGTAGACACATACTCCTGGCTCAGGGCTTCTTAGGAGGTTGTGGCCAAGCAGTAGACAGGACTTTGCAGGCATGAGGAGGGAAAACCTGCTTCCTGGGTTATGTGGTTGTTGGTAGGAGTCAGGTACTTGAAAAGGTATTGAGCTGAGCATCTCAGGTCCTTCAAGTGGCTGGAGACTACTTGCAATTTCTACTGCGGTTCTTGCTACAAGGCTGCTCAAAACATGGTAGATGTCTTTTCTCAGTGAGTGAATGAGTATCTAATAATATAGGAGATACAGGTGTTTGTGTGTTTCCTTTTTGTATATATGTGTGTGTGCTGGTCCTGGGGCTTGAACTCAGGGCCTAGACTTTGTCCCTTAGCTTTTTGCTCAAGGCTAACACTCTACACTTGAGCCATTGCACTTCTTCTGGGTGTTTTTTTTTTTTTTTCTTAATTCGATAAGCATCTCTGACTTTTCAGCCCAGGTTGGCTTTGGACTTCAGTCCTTACATCCCAGCTTTCTTTTTTTGTTTTTGGTCCGGTTGTGGGGCCTGAACTCTGGGCCTGAGCACTGTCCCTTAGCTCTTCAGCTCAAGGCTAGTGCCCTACCACTTGAGCCACAGCACCACTTCCGGCTTTTTTCTTTTTGCTTATGTAGTGCTGAGGAATCGAACCCAGGGCCTCATGCATGCAAGGCAAGCGCCCTACCACTGAGCCAACTTCCCAGCCCCAACATCCCAGCCTTCTGAGGAGCTAGGATTACAGATGTAATAGGAAACTTGCCATTGAGATTTTAAAAAGAGTGATAGTTATATTTGCCTTTGTTTCTAATGTGTAAAACTTTTAAGTCCATAGTGAGATTAAGGTGAAAGGATTGCATTTATGAATGTGCATTATAATGTGTCCTCTGTTTTATATTTCTCTGTCCCTCGATTTCTGTTAGATCGATCTGGAATTGAAAATGTCAACTCTGTGGAAGCTTTGCAAGAAACCCTCATTCGTGCACTCAGGACCTTAATAATGAAAAACCATCCAAATGAGGCCTCTATTTTTACGAAACTACTTCTAAAGTTGCCAGATCTTCGATCATTAAACAACATGCACTCTGAGGAGCTTTTGGCCTTTAAAGTTCACCCATAAGGCCTTTGTTTATTTGAACATGAACTGAGGCTAACTGTACATTTTGTGCTAACTGCTTATTTATATGTGTATACCACATGTGGAAGTAGGACAGACCTTTAAGACAACACAAGATTGTAGGCTATCTCTGTAATCACGCAGTAGCTATTTGGACCGAGAGCTCTTCAGCCATGAGTAGACATGGACTGCATCTCCCCAAAAGACCAATCAGCTGTGTTGCACTTAAGACTGGAGAAGTTATACTGAGTTATCACACTGAATGTTAGACTTTCTCATCTGCCAAAACCAAAAACCATTTTATCTCCCTGTGGTATAAATACAACACACAATGACAAATATAGGAAGACTTAGAAATTGATCACTGTAGTAGAAGTTCTGTTGGATGATGGAAATCTTAGTATCACTACAAGACTGTATTTGAAGACCTGGGGAGCTGGAAAATCTCCCATGTTTGTGTTTTATTCTGCCACTGTTAAAGTGTATGATCTTCGACAGTTACTTGGTTGTGGAAAGTACAAATTAATAGTGTCCCCAATGCCCCGCCTCATAGAGCTACTAAAAAATGTTTATAAAAAATATTTACCTCTTGAGAGATAGGCACTATGTAAATAAGGTAACATTTTTGTTATTGTAATTACTCATAATAACATTCTTTTCTTCTTTATAAGCATTTCTGAGAAAGCATTTCACAGTCTACACCAATCTATTATTTAGAGTTCCTGTATATGTGTGGGGTCACTGGTTCACACAATGTCCAAGTTTATGGACACATCAATGCATAGTATGTGTACATAGTGAATATAGTTATACATAGATATATTTCTTCACAATATTTTAAACTGTGAAGAACTTTATCATATGATAAACTTAAAGGGTGTCAAAGGACCCACATTAGGTGCATTGAACCTGTTGATGACATAACCATTGCTTTAAAATATAGACAATAGAATATTAAATTTATGCTTTTTGTTTATTTAAGCAACACTTAATGTAAAGGTGCAACAGGCAGTCCAAATTTCAAAATATATTTATCACAGAATTCTTCTTTGGTAAAAAAATCAAGGTACTAGTTGTTTAGAAGTTCACTCAGATTGTTTTATCATACTAAGAATGAGCAGTTGTGTTACTTACCCCTTATACATAGGCTGCAGCCTGATGAGATTCCTTCTGGAGAATCAGTTCATGTTTAAGGAAACTGTTTACTATGTTTGCACCTATGTGTGCAAATGTGCTATTCTGAGTCAGCATATTTCTCCCTACATAACACTACAGAGATTTTGTCAAGTTAGATTTAATCTGTCATTTGAATAAATCAGGTAGTGTGTGACCTACAGGCTTAGAAAAGGTATAGTTGAAGACTTCACCCACATGCCGGCCTTACTAAGTAAGACCAGCACTGTTTGTAACAGTGGGAAAAAATAATTGGTGATTTTATGTATGTTTTTCTGGAATACAGAAATTGGATATTCTGGTAAGATTTTCATCAACATAATATTTGGACTGTTATGAAAAGTGCAGAAATGTTCATTCATTTTACTCCACTAAGCCTGTTACTTTTATGACGTGAACAGAATGCCTTATTTTATAGTCTTATTCTAACTTGTTGCTGCTGGGATTTGAATTTCTGTGGCACTAGTTAAGGAGGCTTAAAGAAGAGAAACCTCTTTTAAAAGAGGAAAGGAGATGGTGATACCTTTGGGGCTTATCTTAAGTAGGTGTGACTTATGGGATATACACTTGTAGTTTTTATGACTTCTTTACACAATAGCATTATCTTTTTTTAAAATATTTTTTTCCTAGGATAAACAATGCATAGTTTTCTTCTATGGGAGATAGAAATGGCTTTTGAAGTAATATTGAAAACCTCAAAAGATTATGTTAATTCTTAATTTTTGCCTTTTGCATAAGCGTCTTTATAACATGTATCTTTAAAACAATTATGTCTTTAGGAATATGTACCCAGTACAGTGTTAGTATTGCTTAATAAACTTTAGTTAGGTTCAATATATACGTGTGTACATCCATATGTAGACATAGATTTGTGTATTGTCTTGTGGCATTTTATTTGAATAGATCTTCCTGTAGCTAATGGAAAACAAGGTTAATAGTTCATATGTCACTCATAGTATTTTTACATTTTAAAATAGCCCAAACATGAATTCTAAAATTAAACCAGCAGCCTATTACAAGCACATTCTTTGATTGAGACCTGGTTACAAAGGCAAAGAAGATAACCAGGTTAGGGAACTTCTGAGTCGGTGGGACACTGTTGATTAGTTAATGTACTGTATGTATTAAGTGATGCTTTAACTCTGGTTTTATATTTTCAAGTTTAAATATGGGCATTATGTCAGCAAACTTAAGGGCATTATGTCAGCAAGCTAAGCCATTTTTTTCCTGTGCTTTAAATGTATCTCTACATGATAGGAGAGGAGATTCCAGCTTTTAGAGAGAAATAGCTGAGGGAAAGGGGAAACATCTTACATTGAAGTTTGTCCTTTTGTTGATGGTTAAAGATAAATTAGAATGAAATTTAGTGGGTTAAAGTACATAGTTTTCACATCTACATTTCAGGAATTGCCATTGTAATTCAGTAAGAGATAATTTATTTTATGTGAACATCATTGCAAAGTAAGGAGTAGAAGCTCAGCTACATTTATTACTGTGCATGAGAGCAAATGCTATCTCAGTTGTTCTTTTGCTTTTTCCAGTATAAAGTTTGCTGAATGTACAAGAAGAGTTTATCACTTAGGATAGTAATTTTTTTAGGGGTTAGGGGGAGGGACTCTGTCAGGAAACCATTACCTATAAACTAAAATGATCTTAGTTTGATCAAAAAAAGAAAACTATTCAAAACTAATACAGAAAAATAAAATGGCTTATTGTTTAAAAAAGTGATAGAAATATATTGCTGACAGGGTATTAGTTAAGTTTATTTTCTACAACTGTAATTGATGAAGACATGGATAAAATCTTCATGTCTCTGTGAAGTCATCTGTACATGGGGGGAGAGGATAATAAAAATTATTTCTAACCAAGAATGAGTTTTGTTGTCTCTCTGCATTGATGTGTTTATAAAGCCAGGTAGAGTTTAATTATCTTCCCCCTGAGCATAGCAAGATCTCTCATAAAAATCTTTGATTCAGCATGGAGTCATGTTTGACTCCAGATGGCACATCTGCAATCCCAGCTACTCCCAGTAGAGAACAGGAGGATTGTTGTTTGGTGTCAACCAGGCAAAAAAAATAGGCCCTATTTCGGCCAACAAACTGAACACACGTATGAACTAGACATAGGTAGGATCATGCCAAAAAGTGGAAGGCTCCACCGCTCAAGTAGTGAAATGCTCTAAGTACTTCCCTGTTCATGCCCACCCCCTCCCTGCTCCCCCCCCAAAAAAAAAGTTTTGCTTTTTTTTTTTTTAATAGTTTTAGACATTCTAGAAAGGACTATAGCTGTTTTCTCTGATGCTAATGGTGGGTTTGGTTTTTTTTTGTATGCCTTTTAGAAATATAGATATATTTTATTTTCTTAACGTTGTTATTATAGAGCTGATATACAGAGGGGTTACATTTACATGTGTCAGGTAATAAATACATTTCCTTTCAGACAGTGTCATCTGTTCCCTCATCTATCATTCCCTCTCTCCCGTCTCCACCCATGAGTTGTGTAGGTTACTTTTATCAATGTCTAGTGCGCTCTACTGCTGTACTTTTTTACCCACTTTCCTCAGATTCTGTCTCCCCCACCAATTTCCCCACAGATACACATGTGGATACAATGTATATAATGCAAAGAATACAGAGACATCAGAAATAGAACATTGAAAAAGTCCTTTGCTTCCATATCTTGGGAGTTCGTTTCAGTATGTATATTTTATGTACATATGAAGAGGTGCTTGGGTATTGCAACTTTGTGATTCTCTCAAAACTATCCCCTTTTGGTCTCACTATGTATCTAGAATCATGTGTAACTTGTCATATCTCAGTGTGTTTTAGATCTAACCAGCATATCTGAGAGAACATGCTCTGTCTCTCTGATCTTGGCTTACCTCACTTAACCATGATTTGTTCTAGTTCCATCCATTTCCCTGCAAATGACATCATATCTGTTGGCTCTGTAAAATTCCACTGTATATAAGTACCACATTTTTTTTTTTTTGGATCCACTCATGTATTGTGGGACATCTGGGTTTTCAAATCTTGGCTATTGTGAATAGTGCAGCAGTGAACACAGGTGTATAAGTGTTCTTATGATATCCTGGTTCATGATGCTCAGGGTAGATGTCTAGGAGAAATATGGCTGGGTCATAGGGTCTATGTTTAGTTTTTTGAGGAACCTCCAGACTGCTTCCAGAGTGGTTCTATTAGTTTCCATTCTCACCAGCAGTGCAGTAGGGTTCCCTCTTTCCGCATATCCCTGTCAGCATTTGTTGCTTGAATGAAAATGTTGACCAATCTAATGGGGATGAGATGGAATCTCAGGGTTGTTTTGATATGCATTTCCTTTATGGCCAGGAATGATGAGCATTTCCTCATGTGTTTCTTTGCCATTCACAGAGACTTCTGAGAAATCTCTCTATAGCTCCCTGGCCCATTTAGTAATTGGTGTATTAAGTTTGGGAGTGCTTAGTTTCTTGAGCTCCCTGTATATATTGGATATTAGGCCTTTGATTTATTGCTGGTAAAGATCTTATCCAAATTGGTTGGCCATCTTTCTAGTTTAGTAGCTATGTCCTTAGCTGTGCAGAAACTTTTTATTTTAAGGTAGTCCCACTTGTTGAGTCTCTCTCCTATCTGTTGAGTTCCTGAGACTATTCAATAGGTTCCTGCTTATACCTATAAGTTCTAATGTCTCTCCTACTCTCTTCTTGCAGTAGTTTAGAGTTTTGACTCTGATGTTGAGGTGTTTGATCCACTTTGAGTTGATGTTAGTGCATGGTGACAAGCAGGGATCCACTTCTAGTTTTCTGCATATGGCTACCCAGTTTTCCCAACACCAATAGTTGAAGAGGCTGTGTTTTATTCCCACTGTATGTCTTTGGCTCCTTTGTCAAATATCAGGTGACTGTAAGTATGTGGTTTTATTTGAAGGTCTCTTGTAGTCTGTTCCATTGATCTTTGGGTCTATTTTTGTGCCAATACCAAGCTGTTTTCTTGTTGTTGTTGTTTGTTTGTTGTATTTTACTGTGGCTCTGAAGTAGAGTTTGAAATCTGGTATTGTGATACCTCCTGCACTTTTTTTTATTTGGCCTAGAATTACTTTGTCTAGTCTTTGTTGTTCTACGTGAATTTTTGGATTGTGTCCTCTATCTCAGTAAAGAAGGTTTTGATGGGAATTTGTATATCCTTTTTTGCAAAATGGCCACTTTTACAATATTAATTCTACCTATCCATGAACATGGAAGGTCTTTGTATTTCCTGGTGTACTCTTTGATTTCTTTCTTCAGATTTTAATAGTTTTTGCTATAAAGATCTTTTACATCTTTGGTTAGGCTAATGTTAGGTATTTTATTTTGAGGCTGTTGCCATGGAGTTCTTTTCATGATTTCCCTTTTTTTTTTGTCGGTCGTGGGGCTTGAACTCTGGGCCTGGGCGCTGTCCCTCAGCTCTTCAGCTCAAGGCTAGTGCTCTACCACTTGAGCCACAGCGCCACTTCTGGCTTTTTTTCTTTTTGCTTATGTGGTGCTGGGGAATCGAACCCAGGGCCTCAGGCATGCAAGGCAAGCGCTCTACCACTGAGCCACCTTCCCAGCCCTGTGGGTTAATTTTGTATCCTGCTACTTCGTGGAAGTGGTGGTTGATCAGCTCTAGGAGTTTGGGGGTGGAGTTTTTTGGGTCCTTTAGGTATTAGATCATCTCATCTGCAAATAGGAATAGTTTAATTTTTTCTTTCCCTGTGTGAATCTCTTTTATGTCCTTTTCTTGCCTTATTGATATGATTAAGAATTCTAGAACTATATTGAGGAGTGGAGAATGGGCATCCTTGCCTTGTTCCTGATTTTAGGGGAAGTGGTTTTAGTTTTTCCCCACTTAAGGTGATATTGGCTGTTTGGTCTGCCATACATAGCCTTTATTGTTTTAAAGAATGTTCCTTCTATTCCTAGTTTCTCTAAAGCTTTTAATATGAATGGATATTGTATTTTGTTGAAGGCTTTTTCTGCATCTGTTAGATGATCATGTACTTCTTGTTTTTCATTCTGTTGATGTGGTGAATTACATTTATTGATTTGGATTTGTTAAGACAGCCTTGCATCTGTGGGATGAAGCCTACTTGGTCATAATGTCTGATTTTTAAAAAATTTGTTTCTGGATTCTGTTGACTAAATTTTATTGAAGAGCTTTGCATCTGTATTCATCAGAGAAATTGGTCTGTAGTTCTCTCTCTCTCTCTCTCTCTCTTACTTTTGACAGTCCTAGGGCTTGAACTCAGAACTTAAAGGCATGGGCACTATCCCTGAGCTTCTTTTACTCAAGACTAGCACTGTACCTCTTGAGTTGTAGTGCCACTTCCAGTTTTTTCTGTTTATGTGGTACTGAGGAATTGAACTCAGGGCTTCATAAATGCAATTCAAGCACTCTACCACATTCCCAGCTCATTCCCAGCTAGTCTATCTTTTTGTTGTTGTTGTTGGTCATGGGGCCTGAACTCTGGTCCTGGGTGCTGTCCCTCAGCTCTTCAGCTCAAGGCTAACACTCTGCCACTTGAGCCACAGTGCCACTATGTGATGCTGAGGAATCGAACCCAGGGCCTCATGCATGCAAGGCAAGCACTACACCACTGAGCCACCTTCCCAGCCCCTCCTCGTGAATTTTTAGTGTTCTAGTTCTAGGATCATATTTTGTACTAATAGGAATGACCTGACTTCTTCACCCAATAATTACATGCTAATCATTAGAGTAGTGAGAATGGACATCCTGTCTTCTTCCTGATTTTACAGGAAATACTTTCACTTTTTCTCCATTCAATGTATTGGCTATGAGTTTGCCATTCATAGCCTTTATCCTGTTGGCATATAGTAGGAACCTACTATATCTCATTTCTTCAGTGCTTTTTATCATGAAGGGAAACTGAATTTTGTCCAGAATTTTTCTTACATCGTTTGGACCATTTGATTGTTTCCTTAATTGTATTATGTGCTATTTCATGTTTATTGATTTGCCTATGTTGAACCATTTTTGTGTACCTGGAATGGAATCAACATGGTCATAGTGTATGATCTCCTTAATATGTTGTTGAATTTGAGGATTTTCATGTCTGTGCTCATCGAGGATAATTGGTCTATAGTTTTCCTTTATGGTTGTGTTCCTATCTCATTTTGGTATCAGGAAATAGTTGCTTCATAGAATTAGTTTGGAAGCATTCTTTGCTTTCTTTTTTTAATGGAATAGTTAGAGGAGTATTGATGTTAGTTCTTTTTTAATGGTCTGGTAGAATTTAGCAGGGAATCCATCTGGCTCTGGGTTTTCTTTGTTGGGAGACTTACTGCTTCAGTGTCATTGCTTTATTAAAATCCATGTAGGTTTTTTTTTTTTTTTTTTTGGTCAGTCCTAGTGCCTGAACTCTGGGCCTAGATGCTGTCCCTGAGCTCTGCAGCTCAAGGCTAGTGCTCTACCACTTGAGCCAGAGCACCACTTACAGCTTTTTTTGCTTATGTGGTGCTGAGGAATCGAACCCAGGGCCACATGCGCGCAAGGCAAGCACTCTACCACTGAGTCACCTTCCTAGCCCTGTTTATATTTTATGATACTGGGTATTGAAATCAGGGCCTTCACTTATTATGCAAGGGCTCTGCCACTTTAGCAACCTGACCAGTAGTCCTGTTTAGGTTGTTTATAGTCTCTTGGTTCAGTTTTTCTAGATCAGATGTCTAGATATTTACCTATTTCTTTCTAGATATTCCAACTTATTTGGATTTAAGTTTGCAAAATATATCCTAGTGATTGCTTGGATTCCAATGAAATGTGTCTGTTATCCCCCCTTTTTCCCTCTAATTTTATTAATTTGGGTCTTCTCTCAGTTTGGCTAATCAGTCATGTTTATATTTTCAAAGAACCAACTTTTCTGTTATTTGTCTTGTTTTTTTTTATAGTTTTGTTGTTCTTTTATAGTTTCCAGTTCATTAATTCTTGCCCCAAACTTTGTTATTTCTTTCTGTCTACTAATTTTAGGTTTGGCTTATTCTTGTTTTTCTAAGATGTGGCATATCAGTAAGTCATTTACAGGCAGCAGTAGGTCTCTAATTGTTTTTTTAATAAGTATTTTGTTATTTTAAAGGTAATATACAGAGGGATTACAATTACCTAAGTCAGGTAATGAGTGTCTTTTGTTTCTTCATACTCTCCCAGTTCCTCCCTCCTATCTCCACCCATGAGTTGTATAGTCCACTTTCTTCTGTGTCCCATGGACTTTACTGCTTCTAATCATTTTTAATGTAGAAATTTATAGCTATACAGTTTCCTTTCAGAACTACTTTAGTTGTATCCCACAGATTTGGGGTGTGTGTGTGTGTGTGTGTGTGTGAGAGAGAGAGAGAGAGAGATCTATCTATCTTTCTATCTTTTTACTGGGGTTTGAACTTATGGCCTGGAACTTGAGAGGCAAGCAAACACTTCATCATTTGAGTCACACATCCAGCCCAATATGTTGTGTTTCTGTTTTCATTTGCTTGAAGCAACTTTTCATTTTCCCTTCTTATTTCTTCAATAACCTACTAATCATTCAAAAATAAATTGTAATCTCTCTGTGTGTGTGTAGGTGTGTGTGGTTTCTGTGTTTACTCTTGCTGTTGATTTCTAGTTCAGCTCATTGGAATCTGATAAGATGCAATAAATTATTTAAATTGTTTTTGTATTTGTTAAGACTTTGTGGCCTAAAATATGATCTCCTTTGGAGAATGTTTCATGAGTGTGTATTTTGCTGCACAGTGTGTATTTTGCAGTTATTGGAATATTCTGTAGATGTGTATCAAGTCCATTTTACACATCATGTATTTTAACTCTAATTTGTTTAGCTTTTAGATGGCCTGCTTATTTGTGATATTTAAGTCACCCATGTATAGAGACTTGTCTTATCCTTTATTTCTAGTGGTATAGGTTTTATGAAGTTATATATGCTGATGCTCAGTGCACATATATTTGAAATAATCATATATATGTATAAATATTGTATTATTTTCTTTACCAGTCTGTTTTTTTGTTTTTTGTTTTTATTTTTTGTGCTGGGGCATGAACTCAGAGCCTGGGCGCTGTCCGTAAGTTTCTTTTGCTTAAGACTAGCACTCTTCCACTTGAGTAACAGAGCCACTTCTGGCTCTGTGGTACTGAGAAATGAACCCAGGGTTTCATGCGTGCTAGGCAAGCATTCTACCACTGAGTCACATTCCCAGCCAGTCTGTCTTTTAACTGAAGAATTAAGACCATATTCAGGATTATAATTGAAAGATATAAACTAATTCCTATCATTATGTTGTTTTTCTAATAGTTATTTCCCAATTCTTATTTATTTCTCTATTGTTCTAGAGGGTTTTATTTCTTCCTGTGTTCTTGTGGTTGCATTTATCTCCCTCTTTAAGGTTTCTTTCTGCAATGCTGTGGCTTAAGTTGGAAAGTCTTTATTTCTGTTTTCATTTGGAAGGATGACTTTACTGCAAATAGTAATTTTGGTTGGCAGTATTGTTGATGACAGAATATATTAGGGCACACTCTATTCCTCTGTGTGGTCTGAAAGGGCTGTGGAAGAAAACTATAGGTTGGCCCCATTTAAAAGTACAGAGTCCAGTCTTTGTTGTTTCTCTCTGCTGTTGCTGTAAGGTTTGATAACCAGGAATGGGTCTTCAAGGCCTCCTAGCTATGCCTATGTGGATTTGGGTCATGACTGTTTTTTTTTTTCTATCTCTATTCTTTTAGTTAAAGCATTGGCTGAAGTTTATGTGAAGATGGATTGTGCGAGGGGTGCTGTTAGCTGCACTGGGAATGTATTCATAACACTTAGCAACTACAACAGGAATGGGGAGGCTAGACATCATATAAATAAAAAGGTTTTGAAAGATGACAAAAGAAAAAACAAGAAGAAATGGAAAGCAATAAAAGGATTAGTCTAGAAGTCAGTAGGGGGCTGGGAATGTGGTTTAGTGGTAGAGTGCTTGCCTTTCATTCATGAAGCCCTGGGTTCGATTCCTCAGTACCATATAAACACAAAAAGCTGGAAGTGTGCTGTGGCTCAAGTGGTAGAGTGTTAGCCTTGAGCAAAAGAAGCTCAGGGACAGTGCCCAGGTCCCTGAGTTCAAGCCCAGGACTGGCAAAAAAAAAATTAAGTAGGGAGAATGTAGAAGAAAGGTGGAACATGATGGCTATAATTAAAAGTAGAGACTTAACAAAATCTATCATTAGAAAAGGAGGAAGAGGGCTGGGAAGGTGGCTCAGTGGTAGAGTGCTTGCCTTACATGCCTGAGGTTCAATTCCTCAGTACCACATAAACAAAAAGAAAAAAGCCAGGGGCTGGGAAGGTGGCTCAGTGGTAGAGCGCTTGCCTTGCATGCTCAAGGCCCTGGGTTCGATTCCTCAGCACCACATAAGCAAAAAAAAAAGGAAAAAAAAAGCTGGAAGTGGCGCTGTAGCTCAACTGGTAGAGTGCTAGCCTTGAGCTGAAGAGCTGAGGGATAGCGCCCAGGCCCAGAGTTCAGGCCCATGACCAGACCAAAAAAAAAAGAAAAAAAAAAAGAAAAACACCAGAAGTGGTGCTGTGGCTCAAGTGGTAGAGCGCTAGCTAGCCTTGAGCTGAAGAGCTGAGGGACAGCGCCCAGGCCCAGAGTTCAGGCCCACAACCGGAGGCCCCCCCCCAAAAAAAAAGAAAAAAAAAGAAAAGGAGGAAGAGACAGTAACAATGATGGTGGCAGCACCACCAGCAGCAACAAAAACCACCTCTCAAAAGCATAAAATGTGCTTGTAATCTCAGCACTCAGGAGACTGAGAATGGAGGATTCTGAGTTTGAGGTCAAACCTGGGTTACATAGTAGGATCTTGTCTCCCAAGCCCAAAAGAATAACAACTACATCTGATTCTGAGAAAACACACATACAACCCTCTCCCCAAAAGACAAAATGAAAGGGGAAAAATATATAGGAACCAGACAGCAAACACAAAAAAGTTTTTTCTTTTTTTAAAAATTGATATTAGGTGATTACATACATTTCTTTTTTTCTTTTTTTTGTTGGTTGTGGAGCTTGAACTCTGGGGTGGGCGCTGGCTGTCCCTGTGCTCTTCAGCTCAAGGTGAGCACTCTACTACTGCTTGAGCCACAGCACCACTTCCGGTTTTCTAGTAGTTTATTGGAGATAAGAGTCGCATGGACTTTCCTGCCCAGGCTGGCTTTGAACCGTGATCCTCAGATCTCAGCCTCCTGAGTAGCTAGGATTACAGGCGTGAGCCACCAGTGTCAGGTAATTACATAAATTTCACATATTTCACAGTATTGCGAATAGTGAGAGTTAAAGTCAAAACACATTAACCTTCACAAGGCAAATTGTCATTATCATGGTCTATAAAGTTTGTGAATTCTATGAGCTTTGACAGTACAATTATTTCTTCCACATCAGGTGATACTTATGTTTCTTTCCTTTTGCTTAGTGTAATCTGTTTCTTCTTTCCCTCTCATTCCTCTCTTCCCATCACTGTCCTTTGGTTGCTTAGTTCATTTTCATCGCTGTCCAGTGCAGCTGATGGCCCCTCTGTTGTATGTTTTCCCATTTTCCACTGATTCTGTGTCCTCCTCCTAGCTTCCCTCCGTTGCGTGCATATATATACACCATATATGTGGTCAGTAACGTAGAATCATTTAGCAATGATATGACAAAATGAGTGGCAATCCTTTGTTTCTGGAGTCCTGCTTACTTTGCCATCTGTCCTTGCATTTTGGCTTCAGCATCCACGTATCAGGGAGACCACATGCCATTTGTCTCTTTGCTCTTTGCTTACCTTGCTCAAAATGATTTGCTCTAGTTCTATCCATTGCCCTGCAGATGCCATTATTTTGTCCTTTCTAATGGCTGCATAATATTCCATTGTATATAGGTACCACAATTTTTGGATCCACTCATCAGTAGTGGGACATCTGGGTTGTTTCCATATCCTGGCTATTGTGAACAGTGCTACAATGAACATAGAGGTGCATGTGTCCTTGTATCCTGGTTCCTGTTGCTCAGGGTAGATGCCTCAGTGGTATATGGCCGGGTCATAGGGGACATCTATATTTAGCTTTCCGACATACCTCCAGACTGTTTTCCAAAGTGGTTGTGTAAGTGTACATTCCCACCAGCAATGCAGTAGAGTTCCTCTTTCTCCGCATCCCCTCCAGCATTTGTCTTTGGCTGAATTGAGGATGTGGGCCATTCTGACTGGGGTACAAAAAAAGTCTTTTTTTTTTTTTGTCATGGTGCTTGAACTCTGGGCCTGGGTGCTGTCTCTCTCTCAGCTCTTCAGTTCAAGGCTAGTGCTCTACCACTTGAGCCACAGCGCCACTTCCAGTTTTCTGGTGGCTTATTGGAGATAAGAGTCTCATGGACTTCCCTGCCTGGGCTGGCTTTGAAGCATGATCCTCAGATCTCAGCCTCCTGAGTAGCTAGGATTATAGGTGTGAGCCACCAATGCCTGGCTCAAAAAAAGTCTTTTAACAATGTGTTTTCTCCACTAGCTGGGTATGGGGCAAGAGTGCACTTGTTCACTACTTCTGCCAGTCTGTATGCACTCTGTGTGTGTGTGTGTGTGTGTGTGTGTGTGTGTGTGTGTGCGCGCCAGCCAGTCCTGGAGCTTGAAGTCAGGGCTTGGCGCTGTCCTTGAGCTTTTTTTGCTCCTGGCTAGCACTCTACCACTTCAGCTAAGGCTCTACTTCTGGCTTTTTGGTAGTTAATGGGAAGTAAGAGCCTCACAGACTTTTATACTCAGGCTTGCTTTGAACCACAAGCCTCAGCTCTCAGCCCCTGAGTAGCTAGGATTACAGGCATGAGCCACCAGTGGCTGGCCAATCTGCATTTCTTGTGGTCTTCTTGGGACAGAGCAAAGTCTAGGCGATAAAGATTCTTGGGATCTGGATGGCTGGAAGGCTTTTTCTTTTTCTTTCCTACTCCCTAGCATGAGGTAGTACAGAACCCAAATTATGTCTTCTGTTTTCTCCGGACAGATTAGCTGGATGGACCTGCAGGCCCAATTAGCATCGTGTTCCATCTGAGGCACTGCGGGCCCCAGCTGCCAGCCACCTTAGCAGGGTGGAGGATGCCCCTGGGCTTATCTGTCCCACGGCCTGTGGCTGTTGTTTCTGGGGTGCAGGCCCCTGCACCCAGCCACCTGTTCCTGTGCTGTGTCCTTGGCTGCTGGTCCTCAGTCTTAGAGAGGAAGTGAACATCACTCCTTTGTGTCTCTGACCTGCTTTCAGTGTGCTTGCTTCCGTGGCATTGGTTCCACTGTGCCAAGAGGTGGATTCTGGCCGGGATACCACAGGAATGCTTGCTGTGAGTCTCCAGGAAAGGAAAATGGAAGGATGTTCCCCAAAGCAGCGAGGCTGGGCCCGGTGACCCTCTCAAGATGACTTTCTTATGGTATCATTTGACCACGAGGAATGCAGAGGCCTTCCCAAGTTCCAGCGGGCCTTGCAGCGACCCGAGCAGCTGTAGGCCAGTCTGTTCTGTATCTGTCCTGTGCCCATTTTGCCCACTCTGTCTCTTCTTCTCTGTTAGCTTCTTTCTCTCTGCCATTCCAGCTAGGCTTCTGTGTGCTGTTTCTCATCTTCTGGGCCAATCACCAGAGTCCCTGGGTCTCTCCAAGTCTGTCTGTCTGTCCAATATTAAACTTCACTGTGTTCCCTCAGTTGCCACCTTGTAGAGGTGCTCATTTCTCTGTCTTACGATAGTTTGTAGTAGGCCATCGTGGCTCTGGCTGCTCCTTTTGAAAGCTGTTTTAGTTAATAAGATTTTCAAGGAATAGATGAATGGTTTACTTATTTATCAATGTCATCTTTGTTGAATAGCTAGGTATCAGTGTTTTTTGTTGTTGTTCATTTTCAAAATAAGATTGTGAGGAAAGCCAGGGAGCTATCTAGATAGTGTTGGTACAAGAAGTGCTTAAAATCTGGCTCCCCCCCCCCCCCCAAACATTGACTCCTTACTTGGGCTCATCAAATAACTAGGAGCAGGGTGAAGGCTAGGCATCCCAGACTCTTAACTCAATACCATCTCTTAATTCAAGCAGCAGTAGCTCACCTGCTAGTCATCAATGATATATATATATTTTTTTGGGTCCGGTCATGGGGCCTGAAGTTTGGGCCTGGGCGCTGTCCCTCAGCTCTTCAGCTCAAGGCTAGCACTCTACCACTTGAGCCACAGTGCCACTTCCGGCTTTTTTTCTTTTTGCTTATGTGGTGCTGAGGAATCGAACTCAGGGCCTCTGGCATGCAAGGCATGCGCTCTACCACTGAGCCACCTTCCCAGCCCCTCATCAATGATTTGTAACGAGGCTTACCCGACCCATCTTGTCACACTAGATTGTCAAGCCATCTGATTCTGACCAACTCAGAACCTTACTCAAGACTATTTTAATTATGCATACCTTTCTTATAACCCTCCTCCCCCCCATCATTTCTCTATAAAACCTAAAGCTACGTCTGAAACCCGAAGATACTCTAACATGGCATGCTTGTGCCATATAGTAAATCTCTTTCCTCTCCTCTCCCCTCCCCTCCCCTCCCCTCCCCTCCCTTCCCACCCCTCCCTTCCCCTCTTCTCCTCTCCCTTCCCCTCTCCTCTTCTCTTCTATCTCTCTCTTTCTCTTTCTCTCTCTTCTCTCTCCTCTCTCTCTTCTCTCTCTCCTTTTTCTCTCCTCTCTCTCTCCTCTCTCTGTTGTGGGGTTTGAACTCAGGGCCTGGGCGCTATCCCTGAGCCTCTTGTGCTCAACACTAACACTCTACCACTTGAGCCACAGCACACTTCCTGTTTTTGAGTGGTTAATTAGAGATAAGGTGTCTTGCATCTTGTATATACATTTTTCTAATTTGGGGAGGGGAAAGGAAATAACAAAATGTTGAAATAAGGATACAGGATGACCCATTATAACAATGAGACGTACAAAACAGTAGGTAAAAATGAACTTTACAACTTTGCGGGGGTGGGGGTGGGGGTGGGAATTGGGGTGGGAGAGGGGAGGGAGGCGTTGGGGAGGTGGGGAGGATAGGGATGGTAGGGAAAAAATAAAGGAGAGTGTAACAATGCTTGATAGGAAATAGACTCATTACCTTGCTCATGTAACTGTAACCCCTCTGTACAGTATCTTTACAATAAAAAATATATATTAAGAAAAAATTTTTAGAAAAGAGTCTCATGGGGACTTTTCTGCCTGGGCTGGCTTCAAACCGCGGATTATAGGCATGAGCCACCTGTGTCTGCCTACCATGTCTCTTTATTTGCCACACATGGTGAGAGGCCAGACCTGATATGTGGAATTCCTGGCATTTGGGCCTGGGGCTCCAAACTGATTTCCTTAGGGTGGAGAATTGTGTGCACATGGATCATTGGACCCCAATTACAGCACCTTCAAGAGTAATTTTCAGGCACTGATGTTCTAGGCATTGTGTACTACAGTTGACTTGTAAGGGCTCATGAGATCTGTAACCTTTCCAGAAATTTAGGAAGCCAGTGATAAAAGCAGCCATTAACAAAGATTAAGTTATATAAGCTTCCAATGTGATGAATTAAAGAATTTAAAATAATTCTTATCACTTCATAATTATTGCGCTCAGCTTTTCTGTTATTTGTGTGTTTTTGAGGATGACACTGTGTGTGTGTGTGTGTGTGTGTGTGTGTGCGTGTGCGTGCCTGTACTGGGGTTTAACTTCAGGGCCTGGGCATTGTGTCTGACCTCTTGTGCTCAAGGCTAGCACTTTGAGCCACACATTTCCAGCTTTTTGATGGTTAATTGAAGATACGTGTGTCAAGGACCTTCCTGTCTGGGTTGGCTTTGAACCATGATCCTCAGATCTCAGCCTCCTGAGTAGCTAGAATTAAAGGCACAGACCAACAGTGACTGGCGGGGATAACTCTTTATCTGCATAGTGATAATATTTCATAGTATGGTGTTCCTGCACATCTCTTTTTTGCTGGTGATGGTGCATTTGTGGCTTAGAATTGGTCAGGGTTAGGTTATTTATACCAAGGAAATAAAGGTTTGGTTCATTATTTTGATTGTGTTAGACTTAACCTGATGACAAAAATGTTAATTCAGGTTAAACATTAAATTGTGTGTGTGTAGCTGCAATATTGTGGACAGCACAGAAAACTGAAAAAGATTCCAGTATTAGAAAATTTGGTTTTGTTTACATATTGATAAATAAGTCAAGTGCTAACATATTCATTGTTTCATGTTGTGTTTTACTAATGTACATTAAATATCAACCTGTGAAAGCAATTGCAGCTTTGGCAAAAATCAACTATTCTATGAGAATCAAAAATTAGTTATATAGGGCTGGGAAGGTGGAGCGCTTGCCTTGCATGCCTGAGGCCCTGGGTTCAATTCCTCAGCACCACATAAGCAAAAAGAAAAAAAGCCGGAAGTGGCGCTGTGGCTCAAGTGG
>NW_012267228.1:27442328-27459330 GCF_000151885.1 Dipodomys ordii | reverse complement strand
TCCTTCCTTCCTTCCTTCCTTCCTTCCTTCCTCTCTCTCTCTCTTTCTTTCTTTCTCTTTCTCTCTCCTCCTGTCTCAGCCTCCTGAGGACTGGGACTACAGGCATGGCATAAGTGGGAATTTGAATATCCAGAGCTTGATTTTGGAAAGGGTATGGATTTTGGGCTGCTGTGTTCTCCTGGCACAAGGAGAAGGGACAGCCAGAGCAGGGCTAGAGTTGGCGATTTAAAGTATGGTCCCACAGGAGCATCACTAGAACAGTAGTTGGTATATCAACCTCATAAATTGTGGCCCCAGACAGGGCCCAGAAGTGTGAGTTGTTGAAGGGAGGTAAAGTGGAGCTTCTTAGTCCTACATCTTTGACTGGTATGAATGAATACCTTTACCTTTTATTACTGCCTAACTTCTCAGAAAAGGAGAGCCTCTGATGTAATTGAACAAATCCCAGGATGCTCATTCATGGGCCATGATTTAGGGTAGACAGAGTTGCTGGACCTTCCAGTTGTGCGTCTGCAGGGTGCAGCTTTGATGGCTGTGTTCTCTGTGGGGGCATGCACACTGGGCAGCCTCCCTTCCCTAGCTCTTTTGGCAGTTCCTCATATGGGAGCATATAGAGGCCAAAGACTAGTCATCAAGGGTTTCAGCTGTATCTTCCAAAATAAATGCCATTTGAATGAATATCATTCAAATTGATGTATATTTTATTGGGATTATAATCTTACATGCTTGTGTGTGTGTGTGTATGTATGTATGTGTGTGCGTGCGTGCATGCGTGCGCATGAGCATGCACCAAGCTCCTTATTTTGAAACCTATTAGGGTCATAGGCCTTTTCCAAGCAAGTGGACGTGTTCATCCATATGCTGCAGTAAAGTCTGGAATTGCTTGCCTGCCCTTGCTGCTTTATGGGATGTGTGGCTAGTGGGAGAATTCAGGGGCCACTGAGGAGGCTTGAAATTGAACTCCCTCAGAAACTTTTTGTCTTTTCCTTTCTGAGGGCTTTTAAAAGTAGCCCTGTTTTATTCCAGCATAGGGAAGGATTCTGGGTTTTTGGATTTTTAAGCACTCAAAGCTAGACCATATAAAAGCAGATACTTGTTATCAAGAGGTAGCTCACTTTGCTAGGGACTTTCATGGTTGCTTTTCCATTCAATAGATAGTGAATTATGAGTTACTATGGAAACCTAACTATTTCCAATGCTGCCTGGACCTTAAAGACACAGAAACCACATTTGCTTGTCTCTCCTAGAACTGACATTGTCAGCAAAAGTGAATGCTGTGCTGGCCTCTTTACCCTTGTCTACTTGCATGTTTCCTGTTTACCAGACTCCTGAATAGGCCAGTTTCTTACACTTTAATTTGGTCTCTGGAGTTCTTTCGAGAAAATAACTACATTTCTGAGTCCCATGCAAGTTTGTCACTTTTGTTGGAGAGGTAAAAACTTTGCCACGATGGCATCTATGTAGTTAATGACCTCCAAATGTATGGTGTGACAAATGACAGACTTTATTCATTTAACTTGAAACCTCAGAGGGTTTAAAAAAAAAACCTAGAAGTTAAATTCTTTTTTTTCTTAAAATTTAAATTTATTTTTAACTGATTCATGAAACAAAAAACTGTACATATTAGTGGGGTATAATGTGATACATGTATAAATTCAGTGATTTTCAAATCTGCTTAAACCTCTTTGCCTCTTCAAACATATATTGCTTCTTTATGGAGAAACTCATTTAAAGTGCTTCCTTCTAGGTTTTCATAATCTGCAGGACCTTATCATTATCAATAGCCTGCCAGGAAATAACACACCAGAACTTTATCAGGCATCATGGCCAGTAAGGACCTTTACCTCGTAGCAGGCTAGGACAGACAAACCACTGTTACCACTGACCGCCAATGTTTATCTGGGTCTTTGAAAAGAGGTGTCTATTCACTCACAGTTTCCTGAGAAGGCAATGTTGAAGTATACAGAGTTTAGGTCAATTAAGGAATTTAACAGTGCCATTTACTTATGACTCCTAAGACTTCACTGTATTATGTATATAATGTATTTCAATGGAAAAATTATGTCATGTGTCTTTGAATCTATCTCTGGCATTTTATTTTCTTACTAAAGCTTTAAATATGTTAAAAAATAAATAGAAAACATTACCACATTCTAGGAAATCTACTGTGTAACTTACACTCTTCCTATTCAAATTCAAATACTTATAAAAACATAAAATTAATACATTCTTGAAAATAAAGTAGATACAAAGGCCAATCATCCATGCTAAGTGAAATGAACCCCAAGATAGGGACACAAGTTGTTATTTTTTCTTCCTTGCTATTGTTTCTAACATATTTATAAGGTACCATGTGATTTTTTTGTTGCTTTGTATGTCCGTCCCCCATGGTATAACCCCTGTTTTCAGTGTATTTGATATTGGTATAATTTGGGGAGGGGAAGGGAAAAAATAAAATGTTTAAATAGAGATACAGATTGACCCATTGCAACAATGAGATGTATAAGACGCTATGTCAAAAAACAAACTTTACAAGGTGGGGGCGCTGTAGTTGAGGAGGTAGGAGGGAAGGGATGGTAGGGGAAAAACAGAGGAGGAGGCAACAATGCTGGATAAGAAATGTACTCATTACCTTGCTCATGTAACTGTAACCCCTCTGCACAATATTTTTACAATAAATTGTTTTTAAAAAGGCCAATCATCCATAATGTGCCAATGTTCATAAAGTCATTGGACATATTTTTTTTTTTTTCTTTTTGGGCTGGTTCTGGGGCTTGAACTTAGGATCTCATGCTCTTCTTCTTTCCCTCAAGGCTGGCCCTCTGCCACGTGAGCCACACCTCTACTTCCAGCTTTTGTTGTTGTTGCTGTTTTTGTTGTCTTTTCCTTTTGTCTTGTTTGTTAGTTTGTCTTTGGTCGGGTAAGAGGGAGCACAGAAAAGTTGGAACAAAAGGTGACCAAATACAACAGGGGTTCTGGCTAGACACTATGTGAAAAATGAACTATACATCTTGTGGGTAAGGACAGGAGGGAAAATCTGGGAGACAGTGAGGGAAGGGGAGATACAGTTCAAAAAGAATTGTACTCATTACCTGACTCATGTAACTGTAACTCCTCTGTATATTACCTCTACAATAACAGTGATTATATATTTTTTTTTCACATAGTGTATAGTGAGTACCCTTGTTGTATTTGTTCACCTTTTGTTCCACCTTTTCTGTTTTTTTTTTTGGTCCAGTCGTGGGGCCTGAACTCTGGGCCTGGGCACTGTCCTTCAGCTCTTCAGCTCAAGGCTAGCGCTCTGCCACTTGAGCCACAGCGCCACTTCTGGCTTTTTTCTTTTTGCTTATGTGGTACTGAGGAATCGAACCCAGGGCCTCAGGCATGCAAGGCAAGTGCTCTACCACTGAGCCACCTTCCCAGCCCCCTTTTCTGTTATTTTAAGGTAGGGTCTTGCTTAATGTCAGAGCTGGCTTGGGCTGCAATCCTCTGATTTGTGTTTGCCTTTGTTCTTGGGATGACAGATGCACACCACTATGCAAGACATTGATTGTAATGGACTATCATGAAGTTCTCTTTGCCTGGGCTGTCTTTGAATTGCCTTGTTCTTGAATTGTCCTAATCTCTACTTTCCAAGTGGCTAGGATAACAGACTTGAACCACTGAACCCTGCTTGCACTAAAGAAATTAAGAACCTAGTATTCTAAGGGGAGAGTTATGTTTTGCAAACGTTAGGGGTATTTAAGAGTCTAGGAGGAGAAAATTGTTAAGAAATTTAGCCTAAGAATCATTTGACCTATGAAATACCTCCTATGAAAAAAAGAATGTTGCTAAGTACAATGGCTCATGCCTGCAATCCTAATTACTTGGGATGCAGGGATCAAAGGATTGTGGTTTGAAGCCACCCTAGATTGGGACTCCATCTCAATCAATAAGCTAGGCATGATGGCTTATGCCATGATCTTAGTCAGGTATGAGGGCATAGGTAGAAATTTTATCTGTAAAATGACTGAAGCATACAAGGACTGAGAGCATGGCTCACGTTTTGGAGAGCTTGCCTAGCATGCACAAGGCCCTGAGTTAAAATTCCAGTAACAACCTTCCTCAAATAAATAAAAAGAATGTCAGTGTCATGAGGTGTAATGGATGGAAATATACTTGATGGAAAGTGAATTCCATTTTCCTTGGGCTTAGAAATGAAGAAGAAAAACTTAAGACAATATTAAACATTATAAACTCCCAAATATATTGGTTAAAAAGAATTTCA
Source organism: Dipodomys ordii (assembly GCF_000151885.1). Taxonomy (NCBI): domain Eukaryota; kingdom Metazoa; phylum Chordata; class Mammalia; order Rodentia; family Heteromyidae; genus Dipodomys; species Dipodomys ordii. Next base: position 27,455,063 of record NW_012267228.1, on the reverse strand, counting down.
AACCCCTAAGTCATTCTCGACACCAGATGACTCCAAAATCCTGTTATGCTTTTTCATTTCGAGTTCATATCACTAAGGCTAATTTATTACCTGACTCTTGCTGAAGGTGATTATAAATCCTTCCTTATGTCAGTGAGAATAAATATTTTCAGATGAAAAGTAGACATTTTGATGGCTTTCCTTTACTATGAATAAATTATAGAGACTGTACAGCAGGTTTCATAAAGTGACCCCTTAGAAAGATTTTAACTGCTAGACACTGGTGGTTCACACCTGTAATCCTAACTACACTTGAGGCTAAGATCTGAGGATCATGGTTCAAAGCCATTCTGGGCAGAAAAACCTGACTCTTACTTCCAGTTAACCACCAAAAAGACAGAAGTAGAGCTGCGGCTTAAGTGATAGAGTGCCAGCCTTGAGTGAAAAAGCTAAGGAGCAACACTCAGCCTCTGAGTTCAAGCCCTATGAAGGATATACACACACAGCGATCTAACTGAGAGGTGAACGTGGCTAGACTTCAGCATCTGAAAAGTATAGCTTCATGTCTTCCTTAAACAGAACCCTGGAAATAACTGAAACAGCACTGTCTCTGGGACAATGCTTTGATCTTTAAAGACCTTTTTGATATCAATTCTGGCTTTAGGAACAGATGAGGAGAAATGATAGGCTGTCCACAAAGTTGTCAAGAAATTCTCTAACCTAACCCATTAAAGAAAGAAAGGAATCACCTTTACCATATATTTTTTTAAAAAAGTAATGTGTTTTGTGTGTGTGTGTGTGTGTGTGTGTGTGTGTAACTATATCCACCTGCTGTATTCCAAAACAGAAGCCAGTCTGTTCTTCTATCATTTTTTCTGAAACTGGAAGTATGACTAGAAGTTACTTATTTATGATTATAATACTCAATAGTTGTAGACTGGTATGGTAGCTGTTTATTTACAACATTCCCCCAATTGTTGTAGACCTGTATAGTAGGTTATTTATTTAACTCATGATTCTGAAGTTCATATTTTGATGTGATCTGGGCTTAATTGAGAAGATCTGGTCTAGGTGGTCTGGCTGGGCTAGCTGGGATGCCCCAAATCTCTCTCCTTGAGGTCACTTACCCTTCCTTTCATGGACTGTTTGGGCTCAATGTATCAGCTCAGTGGGAGAGCAGAAGGAGAAGACTTTTCTACTTCTCTTTTTTTTTTTCCAGTCCTGGTGCTTGAACTCAGAGCCTGGGCACTGTCCCTGAGCTTCTTTTGCTCAAGGCTAGTGCTCTATCACTTGAGCCACAGTGCCATTTGTGGCTTTTTCTGTGTATGTGGTACTGAGGACTCGAACCCAGGGCTTTATGCAAGCTAGGCAAGCACTCTACCACTAAGCCACATTCTCATTCCCCCCGCCCCCCCACTTTTTGTCACGGGCTTTGAACTCTGGGCCTGGGCATTGTCCCTCAACTCTTCTACTCAAGGCTTGCGCTCTACCACTTGAGCCACAGCACCACTTCTGGTTTTCTCATAGCTTATTGGAGATAAGAGTCTCATGGACTTTCCTGCCCAGGCTGGCTTGGAACTGCGATCCTCAGATCTTAGCCTTCTGAATAGTTAGGATTATAGGCATGAGTTACTGGCACCCTGCTCTGTATGTTTTTAATTTTTTTTAAATTATAAAGATACTGTACAGAGGGGTTACAGTTACATGAGTAAGGTAATGAGTACATTTCCTATTGAGCATTGTTACCCCCTCCTTTGTTTTCCCCCTACTATCCTCCTGGCCAAACCCCCCTTCCTGCCCCAAGTTGTTTTCAACAAACTGCTAATCATTGATTTTTTTTTTTAACCTGCTAGGTAGCTAGGATTACAGGTTTGAGCCTCTGTGCTGGCTTTGTTTTTGTGATGATAGCCATTCTAAGGTGAGTTGGAATCTTAGTACAATCTTGAGTTGCATTTCTTTTATGGCTAAGGTTAGTGAACATTTCTTCAGATTTGCTATTTACACTTCTTTTGAGAAGCATCTGTTCATTTGCTCCCTAATTGGATTATTTGCTCTTTTGGTTTAATTTTTTTCTGAGTTTTTTATATATATTCTAAAGATCAATCCAGATGAATAGATGTCAAAGACTTTCTCCCATTCTGTAGGTTGTCTCTTCATTCTGGTCATTGTTTCTTTTCATGTGTAGAAACTTTTATTTGTTGTTGGTTATAGGGCTTGAACTCTGGGCCTGGGTGCTGTCTCTTCAGCTCAAGGCTAGCACTCTACCACTTGAGCCACAGTGCCATTTCCAGTTTTCTGGTGGTTAATTGGAGATGAGAGTTTCACGGACTTTTCCTGTCTGGGCTGGCTTTCAACCGTGATCCTCTGATCTCAGCCTCTGTGTAGCTAGGATTATAGGCATGAGCTACTGGCACTCAGCTAGCAACTTTTTTTTCTCTAGTCCTGGGGCTTAAACTCAGAGCCGGGCACTATCCCTAAGCCTCTCTGTGCTCAAGCTTACTGCTCTACCACTTGAGCCATAGCACCAGGTTTGACTTTTTTGGTTTATGTGGTACTGAGGAATTGAACCCAGGGCTTCATGCATTCTAGGCAAGTACTCTACCACTAAGCCACATTCCCAGACCTCATGTGTAGAATCTTTTTAATTTGATGTAAATGAAATTTGTCAATTTCATTTGGTGATACTGGAGTTTGAATTTGAACTCAGGATCTCATGCTTGCTAGACAGATGTTTTACCACTTGAGCCATGCTCCGGTCTTTTTGTGCTTTTTTTCCCCTGGAATTGTCATGGTCTGTGATCATCTTACTTGTGCCTGAGTAGCTGAGATTACAGGTGTGAACCGTTGCATCCTGCTCCATTTGTCAATTTTTGCCCTTATTTCCTGAGCAGTTGTCATTCCTGGCTTGTTTTGTGGTGTTGAGGATTGATCTCAAGGCATACTGACATGCTCACAGCATAGGGGCTTGGTCATGGGTATACTGCAAGCTGATAATTAACAAAACACTGAGCAAGCTCACAAGCAGCCAGGCTGGAGGACATGCGGACTCCACCCATAGTCAACATGCTCTACCCGTGGACCAGATGGCTCAATGACCTCATCCAGGGTGCACCCCCCTTTCCCTCCCCTCCCCAGCCTCTTGAGTGCTAGAGTGTGCCATGCCAGGCTTTTATCTAAAAATATTTTTTGAATACCTATTCTATGCAAGGCATTTTGCTAAGTAATTGATAGATGGTAAAAAAAAAAAGTTGTATCATGCTATGGTGTAGTTCTTAGTGATAATGAAGGATGTCTGGTTGAGGAATGGTATCAAGAATGTTACGCCAAAGGGCACTGGTGGCTCACCTCTGTAATCTTAGCTACTCAGGAGGCTGAGTTCTGAGGATCATAGTTTGAAACCAGCCCAGACAAGAAACTCGGTGAGACTCTTATCTCCAAGTAACCAGAAAAAAAAACAAAAAAAAAAACAAAGTGAAGGTGTGGTTCAAGTTTTAGAGAGCTAGCCTTGAGAGAAAAAGTCAGACAAGAGTGTGAGCGAGGCCCTGAGTTCAATTCCCATTACCAGCACACACAGACACACAGACAGACACAGACACAGACACAGATCCCCCCCCCCCACAAGGATGTTACACCAGTCATTTCTGAAGAATATATTGGTAAGACAATGCCCCCCAAACCCAATTCAACCTCTGCTGCCAAACTAGAGGCAGCTTGACCTGCTAATTCTCACCCAGCAGGCGGTGCTGTAGCACCAGGGATTGTTTCCCAAGTACCGACTTAGCAAAACAAGGACTTTTTTGGTTAATGTTTGTTTTCCAGGCTAAAAAGGAAAGCTGTTAGGAAAAATAAACAGTTTATCAGGCATTGTGACAAAGACATTTGAGGGGAAAGACAAGCTGTCACTTCAAGGACAGGAAGAAAAATCCCTACATCTGTAGAAACACAAGATCTGTGCCTCATTAAAAACAGCAACAACAAAACATGAATGAGGAGAAAAAGAAAAAAAAATCAGAAATGAAAGGGACAATTAAGAGAAGAGAAGACAATTGAAATCATCCTCAAGCAAAGCTTGGGGTGTACAGCCTTGGAGGGATGTGAGAAGCGCTGTGGAAATTGGAAAAAGAACAGAAATGGGCTTGGAGACCATCTTAGTATTCAGATCGCTGTGCACTCGCTCCAAGCACCAGGCTCCAGTAGACTTCAGTCCAGCCCTCCTACAGTTTGGTAAATGTCTGTAGTTTGAGGTCCTTCAGCACCTATGACAAGTTCCAGATTTCTGGATCCAAAAAAATGTTTCCTAGCAAGCCAAATTTAGTAGAATTGGGACAGCTGAAATAGGAATTAAGTTTTAGTTAAAGGGACTAGGGGTAGGAGTTATAAAAGGAAAAACTAGTCAAAAGAGAAAGCATGTACTGTGTAAATCATGGAATTTTGGAAGTATTGCTTGTGATGGGTTAGGATGGTTGCTTCCAAGTTAGGCTTACCTTCTTCTACTTTTTTTTTTTTTTTTGCCAGTCCTGGGGCTTGAACTCAGAGCCTGGGCCCTGCCCTGAGCTTCTTTTGCTCAAGGTTAGCACTCTACCACTTGAGCCACAGCACCACTTCTGGCCTTTTCTGTTTATGTGGTGTTGAGGAATCAAATCCAGGGTTTCATGCATGCTAGGCAAGCACTCTACCACTGAGCCACATTCCCAGTCCCACGTAACAATTAAAATGACTTCTTTTCAGCTAGATGCTGGTGACTTGTGACTTGTAGTCCTAGCTGCTCAGGAGGCCAAGATCTGGAGGACCAGCTAGACAGCCAGTAAAATCTATAAGATTTCATTTCCTAAACAACTAGCAAAAAGTTAGGATGGAGGTATAGCTCAAAGGGTAGAGTACCAGCCAAGTGTAAGGCCTTGAGTTCAAGCCCTAGCACCAGGGCTTGAGAAAAAAAAAAGGCTTTTCTCCAGAAGAACTTTTCTACATTTTTCTTTCTGTATCAGATTGCTAGCAACCTGTTGGCTGTGATCCTTAACTACACTGGAATTGTGGGGAAGTGAGGAGAAGCTCTTTCAGTACTGGCAATCCAGAGTTTGAGTGCTCAAGGCCCGGGGGCTAGCATAGCAGACCTTGAGGCTTACACCCCTGAGGAGGGTAGGGGGAATTGCTTCATGCTTTAGAAAACAGAGACTCGTGGCTCTAGGCAGTCACAGGCTTTTTGCTCTGGGCTTTAATCTGACCCTTGGCAGCTATTGTATTCCTTGGCTCTCAGCAGCAGTGGGTGGTGGAACTGGACAGCTGCAAACACAGCAAGTGGCTCCTTCTAGTGTTGTTGTATTCACAGGCCTGGGGCACAGTAACCTTCTGCCATGCAGTGAAGAGTATTGTAGCTCTTGGGCTTCGGGTGCCTGAGACTTTGGCCCTTAAGGATTGGCAACTCCCTGGAACTTTCCCAGCAACCAGGCCTTGCGTGCGTGCATGCGTGCGTGCGTGTGATTTCTTGCTAGCCCTCACTGTCTCTGTGATGCAGACAGGGTGTCGGCTCCCTGTTATTCTGCTCCAGCTGTTCTCTCGAGTTCTTCAGCTGTCCTTTAGTCCTTACTGTCACTATCTTTTTGCCACAGCTGGGAGGGTAGCTTTGGCTACCCTGGCTGCTGCCATCACTTGCTGTGGCTACCCCTCGGTGCCATTTCTGCCTTCTGTTCTTTTGTGCTTTCAGCTCAGCCCTCTACTAATGAGAAAGATCATAGCAGGTGAGGAAGCAACAACCCCCTTCCTCCCCCCCCCCCCCGACTTCCAGCTCTTTTGGTAGCTAATTGGAGATAAGAGCCAAAGAATAAATCTATGTCCAGGCTGGCTTTCAGCTACGATCCTCAGAGCTCAGCTTCCTGAGTAGCTACAATGATAGGCACAAGCCACCAGTGCCCAGCTACCAATGGGCCTTTTCTTTTTTAGCTTTTAATTTTAAGTAGTCGTACAAAGAGGCTACGATTCCATTAGTCAGGTTATGAGTACAATGCATATTGATCAATGTCATCCCTTCCATTGTTCTTGCTCATTATTCCCCTTCCCATTCCTACGCTGAAATCACTTAGTTCATTTTTTTATACAATGTGCACTGAATATAATGCCTTCATTTGCTTCCTCTTCCTTCTGCCCTCATACATTGATCTTCTTGGTCTCTACTTCTTCAGTAGTTGTGATAACATTTGGCAAACATTTATTAGTTCCTTTTTAAATTTTAATTTTTCTGGTTGTGGAGCTTGAACTCAGGGCCTGGGCACTGTCTCTGAGCTCTTTGGCTCCAGGCTAGCACTCTACCACTTTGAGCCCCAATGCCACTTCTGGTTTTCTGGTACGTAATTAGAAATAAGAATCTCAGGGATTTTTCTGCCGAGGCTGGCTTTGAACCAAGACCCTCAGATTTCAGCCTCCTGAATAGGATTACAGCATGACCCATTGGCTCCATTTATTATTTCTATATGGTGAAATACTTAAAATCCTTTCTGTTATTGACATGTATAGTACATTGTTATCTACAGTTCGCCTCCATATGAGTGCAGATGCAGTCAGGTGACTGGAGCTTTGGAGCATGTGCAGTGCTTGCTCAAGGTGAGGTGATTGATACCTGTGAAGACAGGACAGGAACAAGGGAGACAGGAGTTGGGCCATTTGAGATGTCTATGCGTTAACCCAGGATCTATAATGTCAGCTCTTCTTGAGAGAAATAGTCCACTGATGTGCCCATTCTAGCCTTTCTGCTTCGTGTTAACCAAAGTATGATTTAGACAGATGAGGCCTTCTCCTTGTAGCTTTTCATGGGCTGACAAATCACTTCCTTTTCTGCTCTCTGTCTGGGTAGGTGTATATTTCTATAAGTACATTGAGAACCAAAGAGTAAATTTTGTTCAGAGAAAGTAAACTAATTAGTTTGGGAAGATAAACTCATGACACTCGAGCGCAGTAGAGAGTGTCATTCATTGCTTGGAGACCGAAGCTAAAGGAATCACTTGAAGGCATAACTGTTAATTAAATATTTAGAGGGAAAGTGCTGATTTTTTTTTTGGGGGGGTTGGTTGTGGGGCTTGAACTCTGGGCCTGGGCACTGTCCCTCAGCTCTTCAGCTCAAGGTTAGTGCTCTACCACTTGAGCCACAGCACCACTTCCAGCTTTTTCTGCTTATGTGGTGTTGAGGAATCAAACACAGGGCCTCATGCATGTAAGGCAAGTACTCTACCACTGAGCCACCTTCCCAGCCTGAAAGTGCTGATTTTTAAGTCAGGCCAGATCATAACCAGATTGGATTGATGTATTGGTCTCCTTGAAAGCCACTAGCCAAGTGGGGCTATTTCCCAATAACTTCTCGTATTCTATTTATTACTAAAAAATAAATTATTAAAATTATTTAAAAATTAAATTAAATTATTATTAAAAATACAGCAGAGGGGCTCATCAACTGCACTGGTCCTTGATGAACGTGAATTAAGCAACTCAAGGGCTGCGATGGGAGGGGGAATGGGAAAGAGGGAACAGCTGATACAAGCAAAAGGAAAAAAATGTACATATCACTCAATTTGTAAGAAAGAGTTTTACTGTTTTTCTTTTTCTTTTTTTCTGTTGGTCGTAGGGCTTGAACTCTGGGCCTGGGTGCTGTCCCTGACTGAGCTCTTAAGCCCAAGGCCAGTGCTCTACCACTTGAGCCACAGTTCCACTTCCAGTTTTCTGGTGGTTAATTGGAAATATGAATCTCTGCCTGGGCTGGCTTTGGACCGAGATCCTCAGATCTCAGCCTGCTAAGTAGCTAGGATTACAGGGTGAGCCACCCTAAGCCCGGCAGAAAAAGTTTTATTCTTAAAGTTCATCGAGTTCATAAGTTTTGTAGAGTAAGATAATGATGATGATCACTGTGAAGGTTAAAATGCGTTTGTGACTTTAGCTAAGTATAACTATGCCACAGTACTGTGAAATTTATGTAGTAAATCTCAGTAAAGAAATATTTGGAGAAAAATTAAATTTATTTCATTATTAATATGTCCTCTGCTTATCTAGCCTCTTAGTCCCATTCTTGGAAGGCATTCCCTTTATTCATTATTCTTTCTTTCTCTCTCTTTCTTTCCTTCCTTCCTTTCTTCCCTCCTTCCTTCCTTCCCTCCTTTCTTCTTTTCTGTCAGTTGTGGGGTTTGAACTCTTTGGCACTGTCCCTGAGCTCTTCAACTCAAGGCTAGTGTTCTACCACTTGAGCCATAGCTCTACTTCCAATTTTTGAGTGATTAATTAGAGATGAGATTCTTATAGGCTTTCCTGCCTGAGCTGGCTTTGTACTGTGATCCTCAGATCTCAGCCTCTTGATAGCTAGAATTATAGGTGTGAGCCCCCAGCACCCGACTTATTTATTTATTGACTTTTTTGTGCTCTTCCTGTACCTTGATCACAGCTCCACTTTTGGCTTTTTTGTTGCTTAATTGGAGAGAAGAGATTTTCTTGCCCATATCTTCCAACCATGATTCTCTGGATCTCAGCCTTCTGAATAGCTAGGATTATAGGTGTAAGATACCAGCACCCACCTGGGACTCACTTTTTATTTATGTAGCTGTTATTTCTAGGATTCCTAAATGCTCACATTTCTTAGTACTGTTCAGGTTCATTTCTGTCTCCTGATTCATCCACTTTGAACTTTTTTAAAAAAAAGATATTTGAGCCAGGGTATGTAGTCTGGTTTGGTCTTGACTTTTCAGTCTTTTCTTCCTCTGCCTGCTAGGATTACAGGCATATACCACTATACCTCCTTAGACATTTACTTTTTCAATTATTGGTTCAGCTTTTGGTGGATAAGCATTTACTCTTTTCCATGACTCTCACTCACTTTCCTGGGTCTCGCAAGGTTTCTGGTACTAATTTTCAGTGTTTGTATAGTTATGGCTATGTAAATTGTGTTTACTATTGCATCAAATACTGCACTAAGACTGTGTATTGGGGAGGGGAAGGGATCTCTTCAGTTCTCCCTTAGTGTCCACTCCCCCTCCCCCCAGGGATTGACCCTAAGTCCTGTGCATGCTAGGTAAGCACTTTACCATTGATCTATATCCTCAGCCTTTGAGTTTTTGTGACAGGGTTTCAATAGGTACCTTAGGCTACCCTTGAACTTGCTGTGTAGACCCCCTTAGCCTCAAACTTGTGATCTTCTTGCCCCCAGCTCCTGAGTGCTAAGATAACAGGCATGTGTGCCTGGCTACCGCTATGAGTTTTTTCCTAAGACACAAATTAGCAAGAGGCAACTAACAAAGGAAAAGCATGAAAGTTTAATCCATTTTATATGCACATGAGGATCTTCATAGATGAGTCAAGTCCAAAAAATGGCTAAAGCAAGATACTTCGATAGGTTTTGACAAGAATGATAGGTCATAGAGACAAGATGCACAGGGATGCTAAGGACAGTAGTAGACTAGGGAAGGCAAATACAGGGAAGAATGTAATGGAGCCAGGTGTGCAGATCCCTTTGGTGCCTGGCTCTGAGCTGATAAATACTGTCTATATTGATGCCCAGCCTTTTGGCAGACAGAACACAAGGATAGAAAGTCCTTCTGAGTTCTAGCCTTTAATATGAACTCAGTATTCTAGACCAAAACAATCTGGGTTTTGGTTCCTTTATTATTGTCTTTTTTTTTTTTTTTTGGTCTGTCATAGGGCTTGAACTCAGGGCCTACGTGCTGTCCTTGAGCTTTTATGCTCAAGGCTAGAGCTCTATCATTTTGAGCCACAGCTCCACTTCCTCTTATTGTCATTTTTAGCTTAATTTCATCAACATTTGCATAGTTCTCCTTTTGTTCTTGCTGCTTTTTTTCCCCTTACCTTCAGGCAAATGACTTACCAGTTTCTCCTCCCCCGTCTGGACCACCACTTTCTGCTTGTGCCCAGATTCTAGTCTTTGACCTAAAGTCTTCTCATGGATTTTTTTTTTTAGGAGGGTGTAGGTCCTGGGCTTGAACTCAGAGCCTAGGAGCTGTCCCTGAGCTTATTGCTCAAGTCTAGCACTGTACCACTTGAGCCACATCTCCACTTTTAGCTTTTTTGATAGTAAATTTGAGGTAAGAGTCTCATGGACTTTCCTGCCTGGGATGGCTTTGAAAGATGATCCTCAGATCTCAGCCTCCTGAGTATCTAGGATTACAGGCGTGAGCTACTAGCACCTGGCTTCTTTTTATCCTCGAAGTTTTCCCTCTTCTCCACTTTCCTGGACCCAGTGACTCCATTTTTTTTGTAAGTTAGCTTCATTTCTCTCCAGAGACTTCCATGATCTCTTTATTCTCTGTTATTCTGAAACTGCACAAATATGGTGAGGATCCTTCACTTCCTGTGCATGGTTCTAGATGGTTATTATTATTTTTAATCCATAGACTCCCAAGTTCCAACCCTAGGAGTGTTTGTATTCACCCATTTTCCCATTTCTTTCATGTCCTTTCCATCTTGTTAATTCCTAGAACTCAGTTTATTTTTAAACTCTTTTCTGTCCTTTTTACCTCCTCTGTTCTCCTTTTATCTATTTATCACTTGTGAGATCTCCTTGATTGACTTTTCTAAATTTCCTAAGGTATTTTGAATTGTAACACTGTAGTTTTACTTTCTAACAACTCGTCTTCTTGTTCTGCCTTTGGTTTGTGACTGTGACAGGGTCTCTTGTGACCCTGTGTGTATGATTATAATTTTTTAATAGGTATGACACATAACTTTGTACATATTTATGAGGAATAGTGTGGCAATTGGATACATGTGTACAACGTGTAATGATCAAATCAGGGTAATTAGCATTTCCATCCCTAGGGTTGCTCAATTTCTCCTGACAAGAATCTTTTATCCTCTGCTTGGCGATTCTGTAACTTGGCTTTGGGGTTTCTGGGAAAGGAGGCTTGGAAGGGTTCTCACTCAGGAGGCAGACTGTCCCTCAATCCAGTCATTGCCTCTACCTCAAACTTTCCACTTTCCTGGCCTTCCAGGGTCTGGAGCTTCCTTGCCACCTGCCTCTAGAGGACAGAAAATTCTTTGAGGGAGCAGAGTGGGATAGGCTGCTGGGATTGTACCCTCTTGTTTGTGTGTGGTGTTCATGTGGCTTCTCTTCCCCAGTATCCCCCATCAAGCAGAGTCTGAGAGTAGGCTGATGCCCTTCCACAGTGGTCCACAGACAAAGACTGCTGGCATTTTGGGTATGGAGCCCTGGCCGATGCTCACCTACCAGGGACAACGCTGAGGGGCCCGCTTGGCTCCAGAATTTACCATAGGTTTAGGGTAGGCTCTGGTTAGACCTGATTTCTACGACTGCCTTGGCAGGTCCTCTCTGCCTCCTTTTCATGGGTGTTGGCCCCAGGGCTGCTCTGTAATCTGTGCATCCTGCTCACCAAACTCCATCTCAAGACTCTGCTAACCTGGGAGGAGACAGCTCCGGCCTTATCTCCTCCCTGTGCAGCCAGAGCCATCCATGTGGAGGAGTTCTAGCAGCCCAAGCTCTGGCTGTCCTTAGTGGGGTGTCTAGAAGGAAGAACACCCTTTTCTGCTGGCTTCATTCAGGAGAAGCCAACATGTGTCCACATGCGGACGCTTGCGCACACATATGTAGGCATACATGTAGATAGAATTTGCGTCATCAACGGGCCACTTAAACACTGAGTTTACACAAGGTTTCCCTGTCCTATTAGATTTCACTCGTGAAATGTAAAAATTAACATTCATGTCTTAGTGCTGTTGTGAGAATTAGTCATTTACAAAATGTCCCTAAGAACAGTGCCTGGTACTACATGTCTTTTGTCCCTTCTTTCCTCTCAACTCTTTCTTCCCTTCCTTTCTGTCTACCTTCTCTTCTTTCTTTCACTCTCTCTGCCTCTCCTCCATATCCAACATAGTGTCAAGTGAGTATCACTTGGTTCATCCATTGTCCCTCTGTTTCTGTGATTCCCTTTCCACATATTGCATAATATTATGCGCAAAACACGAGGTACCATAGACTAAGAGAAATGAAGGAAAAAAGGATAAAACAATAGAAAAAAAGAACAAACTATATACAGGGTCTAATAAGAACTTCTTGTTTCCATATATTGGAGTTCATGTTGGTATGCTTCATTGTATATGGTCCTATACACTAAACAGTTGGGTTATTGAGATCCTCTCTTAAGAATAGCATATACATATTCTAGTTCTTACAAATGAGGGAGATCATGCAACCTACTTTTCTTTAGGTCTGGCTTACTTCATTTAATATAATTTTTCTAAGTCTTTCCATTTCTTCTAGTCCTGGGTGCTGTCCCTGAGCTTCTGTTGTTCAAGACCAGCACTCTACCACTTGAACACAGCAACACTTCTAGGTTTTTTGAATAGTTCATTAGAGATAATTACCTCTCAAAGTTTCTTGCCCAGTCTGGCTTCCAATCACAATCCTCAGGTCTCAGCCTCCCTAGTAGCTAGGATTATAGGCTTGAGCCACCAGCACCCAGCTGAATGAAATTTTTGTCGACAATCTCTTAGCTTCATTACAGTTACCAATTTAGTGTGTTTCTTCAAAGCTCTTCTAAAATGCATTTGTAGAACAGGGAAACATGGATTTTTGCTTTTATAAATATGACATTCCGGGCTGGGAAGGTGGTGTGGTAGAGTGCTTGCCTTGCATGCATAAGGCCCTGGGTTTGATTCCTCAGCACCACATAAACAGAAAAAGCTGGAAGTGGTGCTGTGGCTCAAGTGGTAGAGTGCTAGCCTTGAGCTGAAGAGCTGAGGGACAGCACCCAGGCC
>NW_012267228.1:27432349-27438438 GCF_000151885.1 Dipodomys ordii | reverse complement strand
TTTTTTCTTTTTGCTTATGTGGTGCTGAGGAATTGAACCCAGGGCCTCAGGCATGCAAGGCAAGTGCTCTACCACTGAGCCACCTTCCCAGCCCCTACTATATACATGACTTTTTAAACTGTCATATATATTAATATATGTGTAATTTTTTTCTTAGTTTGTGAGCCAAAATTTCACTTATGACAACTTTTGCCTACTAAATACTTAGCATTTTGATGTATAGTCAAATCTGTGGACATAAAGAAGTCTTCTCTCTTCTGGAATTATAAAATATTTTCCTACTTTTTCTCTATTTCTATTTTATTTTAAATTTAAAAAACCTAAATAATTTAGCTGATCCATAAAAATATGAAAAAAATCATGTTAAGTAAGTCAGACCTAGAGAGACAAAAATTACCTGTTTTCTCTCATATATGGAACCTAGAATTAATTTATAAATACATAGTAAACACTTCAGGGTGGTATCCAAGTATACATAGTATATTGGCTGAACTATGGTAGAATTAGCAGAGAACTCAAATGGTGTGATTCCTTAGAAAGGCTAACTCACACTCCAACAAAATAAACACCAGGAAACAGGTACTCAAAAGGGGGAAGTGGGTCAAGAGGAGGAGGAGGATAGCTGAATGCAGGCAGGAGGCCTTGCAGATCAACCTATATTCACAATACATATGGCCCTCACATACACAATACTTAAAGTGTGTCCATGTGGTTTTACTTCTCTTCACTGGCAGGTGGCATGGAAGGGGTTAGTCCTTCTTTAGAGTCCCCTTACCTGAACCATGGCGTTTCTGGTGATACCAATCTGGTGTTTGGGGGCTTGATGTTTGGGGCTTCCCTGTGGCTGCATCTTTGAATTACATGTATACAGAAGTGTGTACATTGTGCAGATATTACTCCTTAGTGTAAACAGGATCATAATATTAGTCTTTGCTAGATTAGGAACACGGGGGAAAAAAAAGCACAAGTTGTTAAGCTATAGACCCCAAGGAAGTGGTCGTACTGGCGAAAGTTGGCTTTCTCCTTGGTGTTGGTACAGAATGCAATTATTTTTAGAAAACTATTGCTAAGGCAAAAAGATGCCCTTGCTTTTGTCTGCTAGGCACCAGACGCAAACTGCGGAGTGGAATTTGCCCTCTAGCCCTGCTGCCACCGTCAGCCTCATTGGCTTCTTCCAAAGCCATACTTTTTAACCTTCAGAGATAATCTGAAAGCCTGAAGCTTTGCCCAGATCAAGACAAGCAACTCTACCCTTCCCATGTTGGCTTAGTTCTTATTTTGGATTATTTTCAAACACAGATCTCTTTCTCTTCTGCTTGTTCTCATGAAAGAGTTTATAATTCTCTCAGAGTTTTACAGGGAGATGTCCATATGCCATGGTTTTAGAGGAAAAATATTTTGAGCAGTGAGATGAGAATGGGTTATGTTCCAGTCCTGTTGCCATTGGAGAACTTGGCTTTGAGAAGATAATCATTGTCTAGCAGTATGGCAGGGGGCTGAAAATGTGGGCACGATTCTCAGGCAAATGAGCTGTATCTCATTTTGTTCATTTTTTTCAAATTAATCTTTGCAAAATTACTTATGATTAGTTTTTTTTTTTTTGTAGATTCTCAACTGAGGTACCTGGTTATCTCTGGTTGACCAGGAGGTCATCTCTTGTTTACCAGAGGCAGGACTTGTTTTGAAAGTTAAATGGCTTCAAGTACCTAGCTCCTCCCTAGCTAGGTCCCAGCTAACATCCCTAGCTGGCCTCCCTTTCCTGCTCTAGATCCTCTCTCCAGTGGGCCTCCTCCTCTTTGCTGTGACCTTAAAGGCTTGAGGTTCAGCCAGAGGAGGCAGGATGTGTTCTTCGTCACCTTTCCCTCTAGATTCTGATAACCATACTTCCTTGCCTTTATCTCTGTGGTCAGGGCAAATATCCCCAGCTAGCCCAGGGCATGTAGTGTCCCAGCTTTGTCTGCATGGCTAGGCAACTGAGAACAAATGACATGTCCACTTCTAGATATTTTCTTTGTGTGGAACATTCCATTCTCTACCTAGGAAGTCTTTACCTGGTCCTTCAGGGAGGAGTCCATAAATAGAACTGGGTTTCAAAAACAATTGATCTTCTTTCTCCTCGTATATTTTATTATATGCTTAAAAAATACAATTCTGGGCAGGGCATTGGTAGCTCATGCCTATAATCCTAGCTCCTCAGGAGGCTGAGATCTGAGGATTATGGTTTGACTCCAGCCTTGGTAAGAAAGTCCATGAAACTCTGATCTCCAATTAAACACCAGAAAACCAGAAGTGGAGCCGTGGCTCAAAGCTAGCCTTGAGTGAAAAAGAGGGACAGAGCCCAGGCCCTGAGTTCAAGCATCATGACAGACAGCCAGACAAATAAACCATATATATATTTCTGAGAGGGGATTTATAGACTTCACCAGACAGTCAGAGGGGGTCATGGCACAAGCAGGATTAAGATGATGTTAGTCTGCCAGTTATGTCCCACCTTGATGAGCACCAGTGAATCTTTCTGGGTGGCAACTTAGTTGTGGGGTGATTGACCAAGAAGATAAATAGAGAGCACTAGGTTTCCCTATACTTCTCAAGACCAGGCCCTGTGTTATCATTATGGTATTGTATCCAAACTACAAATGTTTTAGGCTCACCACTTTTATTTAAAGCAATGAGCTCCTTAAATATCAGAAGATGGGGAAAAGGTCTCTTCCTTTACAGTTTCCCCAGCCTTTTTTGGGTGCTGTGTTCTAGCTGCTCTATTACTTGTTTGCAAGTGGTCTAGTTAGGTCATCTCTTCTTTCCTTTTCCCAATCCCATCGTACAATATGACTTCCAGCCTCCATCTCTGCCTCCCCTTCCAAGACTCCAGGGCTGATGCCTGCTTGTGGTAGTGCATGTCCCAGCTGAGATTTGCTGTTTTGTCCCAGTCATATGCTTAAGGATGGAACCTTTGACCCAGATTTCATCACTGTACTATTTTATCCATCTGTAGTAAGTTGCCATAGGTGCTACTATATTTCTGGATTGTTATTTCAAGCCAGAATGATATTATGAAAAGTTGAAATCTGCTCAGGAGAAAATTGGTCAATAGATTAGGAGGGAGGGTCGATTACTTATAAAAGAAGACAAGGAAGTAGATGAAGAAAAATTGATTTCAACTTGAATTAGACAAGGCACAGAGAAGCACATTTGAACTAAGAATAAGTTCATTTTTGTCCAGTTAGAATTTTTATGTTGTTTTTATAGTAATCATTTTGTTGAGTTTTGTTTCTTAGAAGTTAAAGGACGGATCAAATGGTGTCTTATGAATTCACAAAGTGGAAACTGAGTGTTTTGCTCAGTTGATACTTAAGCTGACTTCTGTTGTTTTAAACTTTGTCTGAAGCACATTTTACAACTGAATAAGATACCTGTGGGCTTGATGGAAATAATTTTGAAAGTATTTTGTGTTCAGAATGACGCCTTTGCATTGATAGAGGGCTAGTATTAATGTTCCTTACTGGGAACTTTTAGTTTGGTCCCAAGACATTAATACTGGCTTTATACCCCATCATGGTTTCAGAAGCCAAGTAGTGTTTATATTTATACTACCTTGAGCTTAATAATTTATTTTTGTGTATATTGGTCCTGGGGCACTTTTCCTGAGCTTTTTTTGCTCAAGGCCAGCACTCTTCCACTTGAACCACAGATCCACGTCCAACTTTTGGGTAGTTCATTAGAGATAAGAATCTTATGGACTTTCCTGCCTGTATTGCCTTCTAACTGCGATCCTCACATTGCAGCCTGATGAGTAGCTAGGCTTACAGGCATGAGCCATTCATTGGCCCTGGGCTTTTGAGCTTAATAAACTTTAACAAACGAGGCAGCATCTGAGCTGAAGGGATACTTCTTGGACCTTTGAAAATCTCCCCAGAGCTCTGGGGGAACTAAACCCACATTCTCTTTACCTCTCAAAGCATCTCCGACCTGCAACAACACTTTCTAGTGCTTTGCTTGAGTTCCAAAATATAATGGCATGCATGTAGACTTTGTTGTCAGCAGGCTCGGGGGTCAGATGTTTATTCTGGGTTTTATTAGCAGTTAGCAGTGTGATCTTAGCGGGTACATAAGCCCCCTGTGTCTTGCTGTACTCATTTGCCATGTGGGAACCGCTAAGGCCTACATCAAAGGCTTGTTTTCAGGATTAGAGGGGGTGACTGTCAAGTTCCTTGTACAGTGCCTGGCACAGATTCAGCACTAAATATATAGCAGATGGTGTTTGATGATGGCACTAAGAGGATATTTGGAAAAGAGATTTTCCCGATAGAAGAGAACTCTTAATCCCATTCTCCAAGCTCACCAAAGCACTTGTAATGATGACATGAGTTTTGAAGTGATCTCCGAGGTGGTGCCCAGGGTAGCAGTCCCCAGAGATTTCTTCAGCATAGGAGGACAAGGGAACAAACAAGGGAAGAGGGGACAAGGCTGTCAGGAAGCAGAAGCAGAGGGGTTTTTGAACAGTCAGCATCTCAGCATATTGGTGTGCTGACTGGGCTGATCCTCGAGATTCCAGTAAAGAACTGGTCATTTGATGTATGGTTACTTAGCAACTTCTTACTTATCCTGTTGGGAAGTTACTCAAGTCTGGAGATAAATGTTCTGGCATAGTCTGAAAATCAAAGGGTTTGTGACATGGGAGTCTGGTCTTTGTGGTCTTTTTGGGATATTTCCCCAGGCATTATCTATTCCTGGACAGAGCTACTACTCCTCTAGGGGTAGTGTATCTCATTTAACATCTAGAAGAGAAGGGCAGAATGGAAAGAATGCAAGTCTTCTCATTCTTGAACAGTTGATTCAGTGTCTTTGCTGTACTAGTGACTTTTTTCAGTCTTATTTCCTAGTTCTGTCTCAGCTCCTGAACTGGCCTTCAGTTTTGATCTATTATCTAATTTCCCTGTAAGCTTTCCCTAACTATATCACTTCATTTATCTATATCTTCTATTTCTAAGAAACAATTTTTTGATGATTAGTGTATTTCATAAAGGAATCAACAATATAAGAGCCCAGAATTGAGGCACATCATAGCACAGAATGAATACTTGCTCAATTAAATCGGATGCATCCTTTCCACTGTTAAGTGATCTCCAGTGTTCTATCCTATACCTATCTTTCCTGTCCCTGTTTGGACAAGAGAAGTCAGCTCTGGGAATGGCAGTGTTAAGTACACAGCTGTGCTTGTGGATGGAGGTTTGTCTTCAGGTGCTTAAGGGAGAGGAGGTAGGAGAGTGTAGTTCAGCCTAGTGTCTTCTCAGAGCTAGAAGTTTATTTGCATCCAGTTCAGAAATGGCATCCATGAAGGGAATACGTTTGTGGGCTGTCTATTATGAAAAAATGATTTGAGATAAAAGGGAAAGAAAACATGTAAGGATGTGGAGTCACATGTTTGTACATTACAGGTAGAAATAATACCTCCCTCCCTCCCTTTTGGAGTTGATGATTTTGGAGATAGGATCTTGCTTTATACCGGGATGGCCTGGACTGTGATCCTCCTATTTGTGCTTCTCTATGTTAATGGGAGGATAGACACGTCATAGCACCTAGCTGAAATACAGCTCTTGACAGCTATTTCTGGAGCTCAGCTGTGTATTAGTAAGTGCATTCCTTTTGATCCTGGCATTCTGCCTTTAGGAACTGATCCTCAGCAGGTGTTTAAACAAGAACAGGAAGATATGAAGATAGATGTATATTAGAAAACGAATTTGCACACAAGTACATGTACCACACATATATGTGTGTATAACATTGTTTATAATAATACATGAATGGTAACAGTCTACATTTTTTTTTAATCATTCATGGGCCTTGAACTCTGTCCCTCAGCTCCTCAGCTCAAGGCAAGTGCTCTATCATTTGAGCCACAGTGCCACTTGCAGTTTTCTGGTGGTTAATTGGAGATAAGAGTCTCACAGACTGGGGCTGGGAAGATGGCTCAGTGGTAGAGTGCGTGCCTTGAATGCCTGAGGCCCTGGGTTCGATTCCTCAGCACCACATAAGCAAAAAGAAAAAAGCCGGAAGTGGCACTGTGGCTCAAGTGGTAGAGTGCTAGCCTT
>NW_012267228.1:27412958-27432299 GCF_000151885.1 Dipodomys ordii | reverse complement strand
AAACAGAAAAAGCTGGAAGTGGTGCTGTGGCTCAAGTGGTAGAGTGCTAGCCTTGAGCTGAAGAGCTGAGGGACAGCACCCAGGCCCAGAGTTCAGGCCGCACAACCGACCTCCCCCGCACCAAAAAAAATGACTTTCCACTTTATCGTTACATGTATTCTCTTAAGTTAACATCATGTTTTTAAAAAATGTTGTATTTATTTACTGAATGACTTCCTGTTTCCCTTCTACCCCTACTCCCCACTGGTTCTGTTAGGGGCAACAATAGGGGGATTCCATAGAGGGGTTCCAATTTTCTCTGGACAAGTTGTTTTGGTGATTCTTCATATTCTAGTTCTCATGTGGACATGTGTCAGGGCTTCTCTGGAATTGATTCTGAATAATGCAATTGCTGGACAGAAAAATACTGTTAAATTTTAATGTATTAACCAAATGGCCTCCCAAGAAATCTATAGTCACTGTAATGATGAATTTCTTGCTTTAGCCTTGCTTCTAAAACTTTCCGAATTATGTGAATCAAATGCTCCTTAACTAGCTTCTCATTGTCATTTAATTTACATTTTATTGATGACTAGTGAAACTGAATGAATCTTCCTGTGTTTATTTCTCATTTGCTTTTCTAATTTTGTGACTGATATTTTGTATTGAGTTGTTTATCTGGAATGCTTAGTTTATCCTGGAAAGCAATCTTTTATTATAAACATTGTAAAATGTTTCTATAATCTGTATCCTTAATTATGGTGTTTTGTGAAATGGAAAATTCAAAGTCAGATGTCAATTTTTAAAATGTCTTAATTTCTAATTTTATAACTAATCTAAAAAATCTTGTTTAAAAGGAATTTAGATTTCAAGCATAATTTCTTCCAATTTTTTTTTTTTTTTGTCAGTCATAGGGCTTGAACTCTGAGCCTGGGTGCTGTCCCTGAGCCTCTTTGTGCTCAAGGCTACCACTTGAGCCACAGCACCACTTCTGGTTTTCTGGTGGTTAACTGGAGATAAGAGTCTCACAGACTTTCCTTGCCCAGGCTGGCTTTAAACTGTGATCCTCAGATCTCAGCCTCTGGAGTAGCTAGGATTACAGGTGTGAGCCACTGGTGCCTGGCTAATTTTCATGGTTTTTAACTTCAAATATTTAATCTGTCTAGAATTTATTTTTCTAAATGGCAGGAAATTTAATTTCTTCCAAACTGATAGCCATGATATTGCTAACTGCATACTTCATCATACTTTTTCTGATGATTCAATCTACCATATTTAAAAAGACCATATCCTAAATCCCTATCCTAAAGACCATCATATTGGTATCTTTAGGGTTTTTCTTTTTTTTTTTTTTGATCATTGTATCATCTATCTAATTGTCTGTTCATTCTCTACTGCCACATTTTACTAACCGTATTTTTTCACCCAGATACATTTATTTAGGATCAGTGCATCCTAGTCCACTAAAATATTTGGGGATTTTTGATTGAGATTTATTTGAATTTATTAACTAATTTTTGGGGTATATTGAAGATTGCTTTTATTCAGAAAATTCATCAAAATTTAAATTTTTTTCTTTATATGGGTATATCTTATTTTTTTCTTCCATAGTCTTTTTCTGGTTTAATACCAGTATTTTGATAACCTCATATTAATTAATAAGCTTGTCACATTTATCTGTGACTTAGACTTCTTTATGTAACATAGAAATTGTAATCTTGAAGGGTTGACAGAATCAACATGTAACATTATATGAATCTCATGCTGTTTCAAGGAGGAGCTTTTTTTTTATTATTACCTTTGGGGTTTTTTGTGATTAGTTTTCCATTAGTTTTCACTATAGGAGTTCTTATGTGGATAGATTTTTTTTGGAGAAGGATATAATTTTTAAAAGTGAGTTTTAAGGGCTGGGAAGATGGCTCAGTGGTAGAGTGCTTGCCTTGCATGCATGAGGCCCTGGGTTTGATTCCTCAGCACCACATATGCAGAAAAAGCCGCAAGTGGTGCTGTGGCTCAAGTGATAGAATGCTAGCCTTGAACTGAATTGCTGAGGGACAGTGCCCAGGCCCAGAGTTCAAGCCTCATGACTGATTTAAAAAAAATGAGTTTTAAGGGCTGGGAAGGTGGCTCAGTGGTAGAGCGCTTGCCTTGCATGCCTGAGGCCCTGGGTTCGATTCCTCAGCACCACATAAGCAAAAAGAAAAAAGCCGGAAGTGGCACTGTGGCTCAAGTGGTAGAGTGCTAGCCTTGAGCTGAAGAGCTGAGGGACAGTGCCCAGGCCCAGAGTTCAGGCCCCACAACTGGACCCAAAAAAAAAAAAAAGAGTCTCACAGACTTTCCTGCCTGGGCTGGCTTTGAACCTTGATCCTCAGATCTACCTCCTGAGTAGCTAGGATTACAGATTGAGCCATCAGCATCCAGCGCATAGTCTACATTTTTATTTTTATTTATTTTTTAATTTTTATTTTTTATTGTGAACATAGTTTACAGAGGGGTACATTTTTTTTTGTTGGTCATGGGGCTTGAACTCTGGGCCTGAGCACTGCCCCTCAGCTCTTCAGCTTAAGGCTAGCGCCCTACCACTTGAGCCAAAGCGCCACTTCCAGCTTTTTCTGCTTATGTGGTGCTGAGGAATCGAACCCAGTGCCTCATGCATGCAAGGCAAGCATTCTACCACTCTGCCACCTTCCCAGCCCCAGAGGGGTACATTTTTAATAAGTGAAGATCACTCAGTAAATTGTGTTTTGTGCATATAACAGGATACGGGAAATCACGTAAATGCTGTTAGATATCTATATTTAGTGACATGTGAAGAAATTAACAGTTCAGTTTTAGCTGTTACAAATATTCAGCCACACATTCAGGAAGGTGAAAACAACACAACTTTTAAAATTTCATAACCCAAGCTTCTCAACTTTCTCTCAGTCCCTGTCTTAAACTCCCAACTGATTAATTTCTG
This sequence comes from Dipodomys ordii, assembly GCF_000151885.1. Taxonomy (NCBI): domain Eukaryota; kingdom Metazoa; phylum Chordata; class Mammalia; order Rodentia; family Heteromyidae; genus Dipodomys; species Dipodomys ordii. The sequence goes on along the minus strand of NW_012267228.1, from coordinate 27,429,361 downwards.
CACAAATTCTGATGTTTCTTCACATATTTCAGAATCTAAGGTGATAAATTCTGGGTTCCTTTTCCCACTCCTTTTCAGCCCCTTTCTTTCCAGGATAGCCCTCCATTTGGATGCTGTAGCCCTCCATTTGGTGGCCTGTAGGGCAAGACACAAGGGAAATAGCAATGTTGTTTCTGTTCTCTACCTATGGACCCTATGACACAGAAAGTGAAGCATCCTCTACCAAAATACTGTGGTGAGACAGGCAGAGGTTAGTGTTATAGACAATCCTGTACTACAGGAGAAAAAGGAAAGTTGAGAGGGGCCACTCACTAGTCTCAAGCAGAACTTAGCAGAACAAATTCCCTTAGGCTTCTAAAGTTGGGACTCATTCTTCTGGTGGAATCCTGCTCTCTGGCCATGGGCATGGACCTCGGGTGACGTCTCAAGCTGAAGTGGGAGACTTCTCTGCAGGCCTGGCAACATCTGGGTTTTCATCTGGGAATCCTGGTTCCCAGCTCTGTCCAAATTCAGTCTAAAGCAAGCTTCTCTACTTGGAGGGGTTGTGAAAACAAAGTTTCTCATTCTGGAGTTCTAGGGTTGAAGAGTTGGTATTTCTAAGGAGTTCCCAGATGCTGCTGACACTGCTGGTTTAGACACTAAGCTGTCCTCTCAGAACCAATGGAAACTTAGCCTGAGATCCAGGGACCAGGGACAGATACTTCTCTCTCCTTCCCTAGATCATGGCCACCTGCCTCTGCCGGTTTATCTGGCCCCAGTCTCCAGCTCTGTAACTTCTCTTTCCAGGTGCCTCTTTATGGTAAAAAAAACAAATGAACAACTCATATTCTCAAAGGTAGACTTTTAGTACTTGATAGTCAAGTCTAAGCTTTTGGTTTTCTTTCTCAAAGGTAAAACAGACCCTCAAGTTTTTCCTTTCAAGACTATTGTCTTTGCCATCCCCTTCCCCACAAGCCAATTTAGAAATTAAAAAGCCATTCTTTATTTTACTTCAAAAATTTGACAAAGATGCATATATTCATCATGTACAACAAAATCTTTATTTTTTTCTTCTTTCATTGCCTGCGGTTTTAGACACATATTAAAAAAAATAATTTTCCAGCGCTGGGTGTGGTGGTGCATAGCTGTAATCTCAGCTATGTGGGAAATGGAGGTAGGAAGATCATGATCTGAGGTTGACCTGGGCAAAAGCAAAGGACTTTATCGGAAAAACAAACCACAAAACAAACATGGCTCAAGTGGTAGAGAGCTTGCAGAGCAAGAATGAGACTCTTAATCCTCATACCATACACACATACAAAATTGTTCAGACCAACATCATGGAGCTTTTCCTGTGTTTTCGTTTAGCACTTTTATGATTTCATGTCCTATATTTAAATATTTTATGCATGGTAAGGCCCATTTCATTCTTCTGCATGGGGATACTCAGTGTTTCCAACATCATTCATTAAAGACTGTTTTATTAATTATATACTCTTTTACCTTTGTTGAAAATAAATTGGTGGTAAATGTATGGATTATTTTTGGGCTCTATACTGTTCTATTGTCCTCTGTATCTGTTTTTATGCTAATACCATGCTGTTTTCTTTAATGCAGCTTTATAGTATATTATGAAGTCAGGTATGATTCCTCTAGCTTTTCTTTGTTTTGATCAAGATTTCCTTGGCTACTCATTGTCTTTTGGTTTTATATGGATTTTAGGAGCATTCTTAGTGAAAATTCAACTGAACTTTTGAATTTGTATATTATTTGGGGTATGGATGTTTTAGCAATATGAATTCTTCTGATGCATGAACATGGTATATTTTTCAATGTATTGTATCTTCAACTTCTTTGTCAGTATTTTACAGTTTTCAACTCATTAGTCTTTTGTCTGTTTAGTTAAATTTATTCCTAAGGGTTTTTTGGTAGCTATTATAAATGGGATTGTTTTTTGTATGTTGATTTTATTTTTTGTATGTTGATATTATTTTTTGTATGTTGATTTTACATCTCATAACTTTACTTAATTTATTTTTTTCTAACTTTTTGTGGCATCTTAAGAGGTTTTGGTACATAAGATCATGTTATCTATAATAGGATAATTTGACTTGCTCCTTTTTAACTTGGACTTTTGTTTATCATATCTAGTCAGGCTAGCTTAGATATCTAGTATTGACAAATACCAAGAGGGAATGTCTTTGTCCCATTTTAGGTCTTAGAGAAAAAGTTTTCAGTTTTTACTGTTAAGTAAGATTTTGTCTGTGAGTCTGTCATACTTTGCTTTTAACAATTTTAATGAATAGTCCTTCTAAGAGTTTAAAAATCTTTATCATGAAAGGATTTTGAGTTTTGTCAAATGTTTTTGCTGAATCTCTTAAGTTATACATATGGTTTTGTTCTTCATTCTGTTACTATGGTATATCACATTTGTATATGTTGAATGATCCTTGTTAGTCTGACATACTGAAAAATCGACTGATAAATCCTACTTGGTCCTGGTGATATGCTATCAAAGTTGATTTGCTAGTATTTTGTCAGGAATTTTGGCATCTACACTCATCAAGAAAGGGGCTAATTATTTTCCTTTTTAGTAGTATTACCTGATTTTGTTAAAATGAAATTGGCATTATTCCCTGCTCAAAGCTTGCATTTTTTGCAGTGCTGGGGATCAGAACCAGAGCCTCATTCACTAGGGAAACAGTCTACCACTGAGTCATGTCCCTGGGCTTCCTTCTCTTCAATTTGTTTTTGTTTTTGTGGGGGAGAAGTTTAAAGTTGGTGTTCTTTAAATATCTGATAGAATTTTATAGTGAAACTACCAGATCCTGGGAGATTTTTTTTTTTTTGGGGTCCGGTCCTTGGGCCTGAACTCTGGGCCTGGGTGCTGTCCCTCAGCTCTTCAGCTCAAGGCTAGCACTCTACCACTTGAGCCATAGCACCACTTCTGGCTTTATTGTTTTTCTGCTTATGTGGTGCTGAGGAATCGAACCCAGGGCCTCATGCATGCAAGGCAAGCGCTCTACCACTGAGCCATCTTCCCAGCCCCCCTGGGAGATTATTTTAAAATTGTTTTTAATTGTGAAAATACTGTACAGAGGGGTTACAATTACATGGGCAAGATAATGAGTACATTTCTTATCAAGCATGTAATCAAACAAAGGAGGAGGTTACAATGCTTGAGATTTTTTTTTTTTTTTTTTGGGTCCGGTCGTGGGGCCTGAACTCTGGGCCTGGGTGCTGTCCCTCAGCTCTTCAGCTCAAGGCTAGCACTCTACCACTTGAGCCATAGCACCACTTCTGGCTTTATTGTTTTTCTGCTTATGTGGTGCTGAGGAATCGAACCCAGGGCCTCATGCATGCAAGGCAAGCGCTTCACCACTAAGCCACCTTCCCAGCCCCAAGAGATTTTTTTCTTTTTTACTCAATCTTCTTACTCATGATTGATTTGTTCAGATTCTTTATCTTTTCACAATCCAGACAGCATATGTCTACCAATGTATCCATTTCTTTTGTCATTTATTTTTGTGAGTATGATTATTCATAGTAGTGTTATGATTCTTTGTATTTCTCTGGTATCGGTTGTAATGTTTTGATAGCATTTATTTGCAATCTCTTTTTTAAAATCTAGATTAAGTTTTATACATTGAATTTAAAAAACCAAAAGCAAAAACTAGAAAACCTCACACAGCAGGGCTGTAGCTGTAGCTCAATGATTGATTGCTTACCTAGCATAAGCAATACCTTGGGTCTGACCCTATCACTTCAAAAGAGCAATAGTTGTTTCATTTTTTAATTCTTTATTTCATTTATTTCTGCTTGTTATCTATTATTTCCTCTTTTCTACTAACTTTAGGTTTAGTTTGCTTTTTTTCCTAGTTCCTTAAGGTATAATATTAGGTTGTTTATTTGGGATTATTTTTCTTTTCTTTTTTTCATATAGGCATTTATTGCTATAAGCCTTCTTCTTAGCGCTAGTTTTGTTGCCTCTTGTAAGTTTTGTTTATTGTGTTACCATTATTCTTTTAAGACATTAAAATTTTTGACTCTTAATTTCTTTTTGCCTGTTGGTTGTTTAGGAGTATGTTACTTAATTTTCATGCAGTTGTGAATTTTCCAAAATTCTTTTTGTTATTTATTTCTAGTTTCATACCATTGTGGTTAGAAAAGATACTCAATATGATTTCAGTCTTCTTAAATTTGTCAAGATTTGTTTTGTAGCCTAACATACGATCTGCCCTGGAGAATGTTCTGGGTATACTAGAGAAGAATGTGTATTATGTTATTATTGGATGAAATGTTCTGTATATTTCTGTTAGACATATTTAATCTAAATTGTAGTTTAAGTCTGATGTTTCCTTGCTGGTTTTGTCTAGATAGTCTGACAATGAAAAAGCCAAGTATTTTTGAGTTTTTGTCTGTATTGCTTTTCCCCTCAGGCCATCAAAAAAGTATCTGTCTCCTAGTCTAATTTTAAAGTGGAATGTATTAAGGCAGTGAGAAAAGAAATTAATAGAAACAAAATGACAACTCAGTTACTATATATACCTATCACTTCAGTAGATATTATGAAATCAAAAGAATCAGATTATATGGCAATATGACAGTTGGTTCCCTTGGTATAAAAATAGTTACATGTGTCTATATTTTATATGCACATATTTACATAGGAAAAAGTCTATAAGGTTAGGCCACAATATTAATGGAGCTTATCACCAAGTAATGAGATTTTCTTTTTTGCTCATATGTGTATAAATATTTTTCAGAAAATAACCCGACTGAATACTTACATGTGAATATTAAAAACAGAGATGCAGGGCTGGGAAGGTGGCTCAGTGGTAGAGCGCTTGCCTTGCATGCTCAAGGCCCTGGGTTCGATTCCTCAGCACCACATAAGAAAAAAGCCGGAAGTGGCTCTGTAGCTTAAGTGGTAGAGCGCTAGCCTTGAGCTGAAGAGCTGAAGGACAGCGCCCAGGCCCAGAGTTCAGGCCCCATGACCGGCCCCCCCCCCCAAAAAAAAACAAAACAACAACCAGAGATGCACATGTGTATTGGAAGTAGCCTTTTTGGCTTTTTTTTGAGCCACATTCGTATATCCATCCTCCTGGAGAACTGTATGCAGATATCTAGTTAGATGTCTCACATCAAATATGGCCTGTATCTATTGGTTACTGCCATTAAAATGCAGCCTAAGCTACTCTCAGACAGAGCTTTACAACAACATTTCTGTACTCATGACCTTAGGAGCAGCAAGGGCTGTCTGACATAGACCAGGCTAGACAGATGCAACTATGTCCCACCCCTGGCCCACTCTCATAATGAAAGTCTCAGGATAACTCCAGGCTGATGTCAGAGAGGCACTATCAAGTCCTGTGTAGATCCAACTTCGAATCTCTGCTTTTCTCACTTCCGTTAACAAGTTTTTGGCCAAAGCAGGCAGTCCAGGTCTTTAGAGAGAGAAACTAGTCATTTGACAAAGGGTCTGGCTTGCAGGGAAGGGCAAAGTAGTGTAAGTAATACATTGCTCCCCTCCCATTTCTCAGCATTGCTCCTGCTTTCCTTATCAGCTCCAAATTGTTTCCAACTAATCCACCAATTGTAATTTACTGCCCAGTTCTTTGGCCCTGTATATAAAAGATGACTTATTCCAGTCACTTCTTACTAAGTCTCCACAGTAGGAACAACCCTCTGCTTTCCTGGAGTTACATTTTTGTGGAGTTGATGGTAGGTGGAGACAAAGGCTATACAGAGAATTAGAGCAAGGTGAAAGCAACTGGAAGTGAGGGGGTGGGGGTGGGGAGAGAGAAGGCAAAACTTGAGGGTGTGGGGGAAGTTGTGATCCTGCAGATCTCAGTTAGGAAGTTAGCAGACTTGGCAGCAGGAAGTGTGGACTGGGTAGCAATCAGACCCTCAGGCCAGCTCAGGACTGGTATTTCAACCAAGTGAGACAGGAAACCAGTGGAGAGTTTAGGGAGAAGGTAGAGTGATGGAGTCTCAGGTTTTCATTGGTGGTCAGCCCAATAATTTTAGCTTTGGTTTAAGAAATAAGTGTTAGAATATATAATTTCCCTCAAAGTTTTTATATGGTGCATCCCACAAATTTTAATTTATTCTAAATATCTTTGTGTGTACAGCTTAGAAGAGGGTTAACCAGTATTAAGTGTTGGTTTTTCTAGTTGTCTCTCTTGATACTGGTTTCTAACTTAGTACTATTTTGACAGATTGAGGACTATATGTTGCCAGATGCTTCTGACATTAAAAAATATCTTTAATCAAGCGTAGTGGACTGGTTGGGGATAACCAATCATAGGCTGCTCCAAATACAAATAGCAGGTAACAAAGGCAAGACTGTAACTTAGAAGGTAGACAGGTATGGACATTAGGAGGGCAAGCAACTATTTCTCATGATCTCCTGGCTCTGATTAATTTTGAAAGGACAAGTGTAAAGTGACTCCATTTAGAAGGTTATTTCCTCTTACTCCTCTCCATGGTTTTGTTGTCAGGACTAACCTCATCAGTGCTCATGGCTGGGATAGCTTGTCCCAGTTGGCATTCACAGAGTATGAACTCAAGGCCTAGGCACTGTCCCTGAGCACTCTGCTTGAGGCTAGTGCTCTACTAGAGTCATAATGTTACTTTGCTGGGAAAGGGGGCTGGCAAGACTCCTCTCACAAGGGAGAAGTGGGAAGAAGCACCAGCTATTGTCAGGGGTGACCTATATAACCTAGGAGGCTTAGGAGGAGCTAAATGGGGCTAGGAGGCGGAGACCCTGGTGTGGACATGTGGTCCAGGGGCTTCATCATGGAAGACTAGGATTTATGGCTGCTGCCCAAATAGTAGATAAGGGTTCTGCAACTGCCCAGACCTGAAGGTCACTCTAAGGGACTCTTATTGCTTTATATGGTAGTAGCCATAAAAGTGCCTTCCTGAGGTAAAGGGGGTTGATTATTTACTGCCTTTACTACCTGGGCCTGGTGCTGCCTAGGAAGGGAGGCTGCTAAGCTGTGGAGAGGGGAAGGAGTGGACGAAGCTATGGGAAGGGAGCTCATTTCACTAACAAGAATGGCACCTGGGCTGGTTGGGGAGGCTGGGTCAGGTCAGGGGGAAAAGGTGACAGAATTATGAGTCAAGTCAAGCTAAGCAGCTCCAGAATTCAGGGGGGCAGGGTCACTAGGAGCTCGAGATCATATCCCAGCCTCTGCCTCTAGGAACTCGGGGTGGGTGTGACTCCACCTTTCCAGCTTTTTGGAGATTTATCACAATGCCAAGACGGTGCCTGTTAAAATTCTCTATTATCTGCCATATGGTCAATGCTAGAGGGAACTCAAGAGTTACAGAAATTAACAGAATATCCATGTTTAACAAGTATAGAAAACTTTTAGCTAAAGTTTCTTTTTAAAACAATGCAGTAGTCCTTTGAGACCTTTTATAATGCTCAAATCTCCATTTTTTTTTTACATTTTGCCTTAACAAGTTTACATACATATATTTTCTTGTGCACAAAGATCTTAAGAGTGTGCAAAATGAATACCGGCCTACATTTTCCTGAAGTTTTTAGTGGCAGTTGATATGTTTGCCAGTCTAAGACAAACTTAAACAAATTACGCTCAGCAATATTTTTCCAGGGCTTGCTTGCTAGCAGGTATATTAGTATATATATGCTTTTATAAAATAGCTTTTGTTGTGGAATGCAGGAGTTAAATTCATCCTACCCAGTACCTTTAGTTGGAAGAAGGGAGAGGTTACCTGAAGTTGAGTTCAGCCCTTACCAGCAGGCAGGCAGGCAGGCAGAGTTTAGGAAGGAGGGGGTGGGGGAAGTGTGTGTGTGTGTGTGTGTGTGTGTGTGTGTGTGTGTGTGTATGAGAGAGAGCGAGACAGAGAGACAGAGAGAGAGATTGATTTACTTGCCTGAGTGTTCACAGAAGTGGAGTTTCAAATTTGGGGCCAAATTTGTTTGTTTGGTTTTCTTTTGGGTCTGGTCATGGGACCTGAACTCTGGGCCTGGGCGCTGTCCCTCAGCTCTTCAGCTCAAGGCTAGCACTCTACCACTTGAGCAACAGTGCCACTTCCGGCTTTTTTCTTTTTGCTTATGTGGTGCTGAGGAATCGAATCCAGGGCCTCATGCATGCAAGGCAAGCACTCTACCACAGAGCCAACTTCCCAGCCCATGAGTACCATTCTTCTTGGCAATATGTCACCCCTTCCTTTGCTTTTCCCTAGTTTCTCCCTCCTGTCCCATACCCACAAGTTGCAAAATACATTTTTACGCAGTATATATGTCTATATTTGCTTATCCTTCCTCCCTCCATTTCTATGCTCTCTCTTTGCCTTCCATAAGAAGACAAAAACATCTTCCCAAACTCTGAAACAAACAACAACAGCAACACTACCACAACCAACAACAAAAACTATGTTTCCATTTCCTGGAATTTGTTTTGATAAATAATATTTTAGATGTTCAGAGGAGTTAGGCCCTTGGGTTCCTCCCCTAAAGGTACGCTTCTTTTTTTGGGGGGGAGGGTCTGGTCGTGGGGCCTGAACTCTGGGCCTGGGCGCTGTCCCTCAGCTCTTCAGCTCAAGGCTAGCACTCTACCACTTGAGCCACAGCGCCACTTCCGGCTTTTTTCTTTTTGCTTGTGTGGTGCTGAGGAATCGAACCCAGGGCCTCAGGCATGCAAGGCAAGTGCTCTACCACTGAGCCACCTTCCCAGCCCAGGTACCCTTCTTTAGTTTGTTTGTGTGTGAATGCCTAGAGACCTGTATAAATGATCATTTTAGGTCTAGACAAGGAAGTGTCTTTTTTCTTTTTGGTTGTGGGACTTGAACTCAGGGCCTGGGCACTGACCCTGAGCTCTTTCCCTCAAGGCTAGTGCTTTACCACTTTGAGCAATAGTTCCACTTCTGGTTTTCTGTTGGTTAATTGGAGATAAGAGGCTCTCAGATTTTTCCTTCCTGGCTGGATTTGAACCTGATCCTCAGATCTCAGCCTCTTGAGTAGCTAGGATTACAGGTGCACACTACCAGTGCCCAGCTTTTGCTTTGCATGGAACATTTCACTTTCTACCTAGGAATTTTTTACTTGTTTCCCTGGAGTCGAGTCCATGAATACAACTATGTTTCAAAGACAATTGACTTCCTTTCTCATCTTGTATATTTTATTATATGCATTTAAAAATATGATTCTGAGGGCTGGGAAGGTGGCTCAGTGGTAGAGTGCTTGCCTTGCATGCATGAGGCCCTGGGTTCGATTCCTCAGCACCGCATAAGCAAAAAGAAAAAAAGCTGGAAGTGGCACTGTGGCTCAAGTGGTAGAGCACTAGCCTTGAGCTGAAGAGCTGAGGGACAGTGCCCAGGCCCAGAGTTCAGACCCCATGACAGGACCCCCCGAAAAAAAAATATGATTCTGAGCTGGGCACAAAACAAAACAAAACAAAACCCCACAGTGGTAGCCATCAAGATTTCAGGATCCTGTATGTTTTAAAAATATTTACCCGGGTGCCAGTGACTTGTGCCTGTAATCCTAGCTACTCAGGAGGCTGAGATCTGAGGATCAGGTTCAAAGCCAGCCCGGGGAATAAACCACTCAGAAAAGCGGGAGTGGTACTGTGGCTAAAGTGGTAGAGTATTAGCCTTGAGCTGAAGAGCTGAGGGACAAGGCCAGGCCCAGAGTTTAAGCCCCATGACCGACCAAAAATAAAAAAAAAATAAAAAATCTGTTGGGCAATGATGGCTCATGTCTGTAACCCTAGCTACTCAGAAGGTTCAGATCTGAGGATCTAGGTTCAAATCCAGCTTGGGCAGGGAAGTCAGTGAGACCCTTATCCCCAATTAACCACCAAAATGCGAGAAATGGAGCTGTGGCTCAAAGTGGTAGAGCATTAGCCTTTAGCACAAAAGCTTAGGGACAGTGCCCAGATCCTGAGTTTAAGCTTCAAGACTGACACAAAAAATAAAACCCAAACCCAAATTAAAAAAATTGATAAATAGGCCAGGTGCTGGTGGGCTCATGCCTGCAATCCTACCTACTCAGGAGGCTGAGATCTGAGGATCAAGCAGGAAAGTCTGTGAGACTCTTATCTCCAATAAACCAGGAGAAAACTGGAAGTGGTGCTATGGCTCAAGTGCTAGCCTTGAGCTAAAGAACTGAGGGACAGCACTCAGGCCCAGAGTTCAAGCCCCACAACTGACCAAAAAAAAAATCTATACCTATACCATAATAGTCCTGCAGAAATGGAGTATGGAGAAAAGAAATGAACAAAATCATGTTATTTCTGGGGGTGGGGGCGGGGGGGGACGTCCAACACTTATCTGTATTTATTTTCTGTTTTCTGAATTTGTTTCTAGGTAAGGTCTCATCTGGAGCTCATTCTGTAGTCCAGGCTGGCCTCGAATTCATGATCCTTCTGGTTCAGCCTCCCAAGTGCTGAGATTACGGGAATGTCCTACCATGCCCAGTTCCCAGTCTTCTGTTACCCAAGAGAATAGTGCCCCCCCCTGTGCCCTGCCCCCACCATGGATGGATTAGAGAGAGTTGACAGGTAGAGAAAGCAGAAAAGAGGGAAGAAGTTGAATTAATTCCCATCCCTGTAGATAACAGCTTCCTCACTGGAGAGTGAGTTCCGCAAATAACTTTGATAGCTGATGAAGCACAGACACACCCAGTGCAGAGCCTCAAGCTGTTCCTCAGCCTTTCCTCGGTGTTTAGATCTGAGAAGTACACTGTAGGCATTTGGAGATAAAGGGTGCCATGGAGACGTTCTGTTCAAAGACACCGAAAATAATCCACTTCCTTAGAAGTAAGCGTCTAACCTAAGCCATTAGGAATTTCCAGTGAGAGACAGAAATAGCTTCCGTAGTCCCCGTGGCTCGTTAATTCCTGTTCCTACCATTTTATTATTCATGTGGCGTTCACTTTGTCTATTTATTTAAAATGTGATTCCAGACAGCAGGCAACAGGCCCAGTGTTCTCTGTCTTGCCCAGCCCTTTCCGCCCTGAGAAATGAGAATTATATAACTTGTTTTCAATTGTGCAGACAGCCGAGGATTCACATGCTCAGGCTGGTGAGCGTCCAGGAAATAACTAAACTGTTCATCAGAAGTTTATCCAGACTTTCTTGATCTAAAAGTTAGACAGGAAACCTAGCAGAGGATGGAAAGAAATCAGGGTCTGACAAGAGGAAGCATTACATGGACTTACTCAGCCAGGACACCCCAATGTATTCACTTCCCAGGAGCAAAGAGACTGTTTCCAACAGTATGTCATTATTAATATTTTTCAGGCATTGTGATGCATGCCTGTAATTTAAGCACCCTGGAGGCAGAGGTAGGAAGATCACAAGTTCAAAGCCCATCTTGTCATGATAGAGTTTGTAGGCCAGGCTGGGCTGTTGAGACCCTGTCTCAAAAATGCAAAAATGGAGACACACAGAGAGAAAGAGGAAGTTCATTAATATTTAATATTTGCTGCTGTTTTGACTGTTCATGGCTCTGTTTTCTGTTGCTGTGCAACCAGCCATCTCAGTGTGTCATGGGAGACACCACAGTGTTTGCTGGTGATTTTGAGGGTGAGAAGTCTGGAAAGGGCTCAGGTGAGCGGCTCCTGCTGGGGTTTGTGGTCAAAGGCTCACCACTTCCGGGCTTGCTGGGCTGAATGCCCTCGCTGGCCCCGCCCATGTCAGGCACATGTTCACTGTCTGCTAGAGCTATACTGGGGTTGTGCCCAGGAGCATCTCCTTGTGGCTTCCCAGCGAAGCACTGTCTGGTTAGGAAGAGGTCACATGGGAACTGACCTCTCCTGGAACAAGCCTCCCAACACACAAGGAGGGACCCAGAATGCCATGTTCTGACCTAGAATGCCGTGTGGTCATGTCTCTATACCTTGTTGGCTGCAGCAGTCACCAGCTTTCCATACAACAAGAGAGAAGTCATATACTCTCAATGGGGCTAGGGGAAGGAATTATGGTCATTAAAATAAACAACAACAACAACAAACAAACAACCGAATGCTGGTGGCTCACACCTGTAATTCTAGCTACTCTGGAGGCTGAGGTCTGAGATCATGTAGTAAAGCCTATGTAGTACAGTCCATGAGACTCTTATCTTCAATAAACACTCCCTCCAAAAAAAAGACAGTAGTGGAGCTGTGGTTCAGTTGGTAGAGTGCTATCTTTGAGCTAAAGGAGCTTAGGGACAGTGCCCAGATCCTGAGTTCAAGCCCCAGGACCAGCAAAACAAACAAACAGCAACAAATAAAAACCAAACCCTACAGCTGGGCATGGTGGCTTAACCTTGTAATTCTAACTACATGAGAGGCCAAGATTAGGGGATTGTGGTTCTAGGCCAGCCTGGGCATAAAAGTTTGTAAGACTCTATCTCTACTAATGGCTGAGCCCAGTAGTACATGCTTGTTATTCCAGCCATGGGGAGAAGCCCCATGGCTGGGAACGATGGCATTCTTGTTATCCCAAATGACTTGGAGAAGCACACATAGGAGCACCTAAGCCTAGGCTTGCCAGGGCATAAGAAAACAAGACTGTACCTCAAAAATAATCAGTGCAAAAAGGGGCTGGAAGTGTAGAGTTTCTAAAGGTAGAACACTTGCCTAGCAAGTATAAGGCATTGAGTTCAACCCCCAGTACCGCCACTACCTCTCCCCACCCTCCAGTATACTCACATAATACATAATCTTATAAACCCTATAAGTGCTATTATTCATGTTTTATAAATGAGGAAATGTAAATTCAGATAGGTTAAGAATTTGCCTTGGGTAATCCAGCTAACACGTGGCTGAGATGGTATATGAACCTATAATTGTCTCTAAATATCTACTGTCTCTGTAAAGCTGCAGTGTTTTTTATTTTTATGTTTTGGCCAGTCCTTAGGCTTCTACTCTGGTCCTGGGCGCTGTCCTGAGCTTTTTTGCTCAAAGCTAGTACTCTACCACTTGAGCCACACTCTGGCTTTTTGATGGTGAATTGGAGATGTGTTTCATGGACTTTCCTGTCTGGGCTGCTTTGAACCACAATCAGCAGATCTTGGCCTCCTGAGTAGCTAGGATTACAACTGTGAGCTACTTCAGTCTCAGCCATTGCAATTGTTCTGGATATTTTAGAGAATTCTGCTTGTTATAGAACATTAGCTCATGAAGAAACCATAACGGTATGCTGCCAGGTGCATTTGCCTTTACATATGAAGCCTCCGTCTCTGGGGATGAAATGTGGGCTGGTGCCACTCAGGAGTAGACTAAGGCAAAAAAGAACTGTGTGCTACCCAGGGGTCCTGGTGGCTCCCGTGAGGTGGAATAAATGAGAACAGATGGATAATTTTAGGAGAAGCCTCCTACAGCAAAGGCGTGATCTGGTTCATTGGCCAGGCAGTGTGGCTGTGCCAAGTGCCTGTGTGGACAGATGGAACCACACAGAGTATTTGGTGCCTGTGTGTCTGGGCATAGATGCTGCCCTCATGGCCTGAGCCAGGCGGCAAAGCTAGGCACAGAGGAGAGCAAAGCAGGTGCTCAATGAAGAAAGCAACGACCAGGAGGCCTCATGGAGGCCTAGCTAGGGATAGCAGAGACAGGAACAGAGCTTAGAGGAGAATTCAGCTACCTCTCCCCCCACTCTGCTTTGTTCTTCTCTAATCCTTTTCTCTCTTCTTAGGGAGTATTTCTACAAATGTCCTAGATCCCAGAGATGGACAGGTGAACTAGCTAGAGGTCCTTACCCCTTGCTAGAGGGAAGAATTCTTTATAATCATGCAAATAATGACTTAATTAGCATGGCATAGTTCATGCAGAGGCTTGAAATTGCCATCCTTAACTCCTTTTCACAGAAAGAGCCTTCTGGAGTGGGAACTTGGATGTGGCTAGTGAGTCCATTTCCCAGCCTCCCTTGCAGCTAGCACAGCCATACATACCAGGAGATTTATGCTGCCAGCAGCCATGTATTTCTTCCTGGTCCCATTCTTAATGTGAAAACTAGTCCCTCCTTATCTTTTCCTCCTCCTTTCCCACAAGCAGGTAAATGGCAGACACCTTGGACATAGAGATGGAAGTTATTGACTGACAGCAGCCTTGCCAGTTTCCCCCCACTGTGATTAGGACAGATGAGCTGCTACCCCAAACCCATATGTCGGGGTCCCTGTAAGGAGGCTTAGCATGCTGGGAGAACCAATAGAAACCATTGGTAAAACAAGCAGAGCATAGTTTGGAATGAATTCTCTGCTTTCAGAATGTCTCTGGCTGAACCCTTTTTAACTCTCTCTCTCCCTCTCCCTCCCTCTCTCTCTTTCTCTCTCTCTCTCACACACACACACACACACAGATCAGGGTTTCCAGAAAAAATAAAGGATGTCTAGTTAAGTTTGAATTTCAGATAAACAAAATATTTGCCTGTTCCATGTACTATTGAGGCTATAAACTAAAGTTTTTTTCATTGTTTATTTGAGTTCAAATTTAACTGAGAGATCAAGTATTTCTATTTTATGTTTCTCTTTGTGTGTGTGTGTGTGTGTGTGTGTGTGTGTGTGTTTGTGCCAGTTACAGGGGCTTGAACATAGGGCCTCATGCTCTTCACTGTTTGTTTTTTTTCTTTTTCTTTTTCACTCAAGGCTGGTGCTCTACCACTTGGGCCACACCTCCAACTCTGGCTTCTTGCTGGTTAATTGGAGATAAAAGTCTTACAGACTGCTAGGTGCCAGTGGCTCACACCTATAATCCTAGCTACTTAAAAAGCTAAGATCTGAGGATCATGATTAGAAGCCAGCCAGGGGAGGAAAGTCCATGAGACTCTTTGCCTCCAATTTTAACCACCAAAAAAATCACAGTGGTAGAGTGTTAGCCTTGAGCAGAAAAGCTCAGGGACAAGACCCAGGCCCTGAATTCAAGCCCTAGGACTGACATAACAAACCAAAGAAAACAAAAAAACTCTCTCACAGACTATTTTGCCTGGGCTGGCTTTGAACTGCTATCCTCAAATGTCAGTTTCCGAAATTGTTAGGATTATAGGCATGGGCCAGCAGCACCTGGCCATTTTCTACTTCTTAAGCTGAATGTATGAAACATCAGACCCATAGGTTGATTTAAGATCAAGGTTCCAGATCTTTCTGCTTATGTGGCCATCTGCTATAGTCTTTAGTGATGTCCCTGTTCTTTTTCATGGCTTTTCTTCACAATTGAAACCCAACTCTGTTGTGGCTGGAAGTGAAACTACTTGAGGATCTGGAACATGAACTTTTGCCCTTATTCATGCCATATATATACATATATATGTATACATATACATATATATATATATATGGTTGGTTTATTGTAGTTCAAATACATAAACAGAACATTCAGATATTTTAAGATTAAACTTTCGAAACAGAAGTTCAACCTTCAAACAGGAGGAGAGTTTACAGAGAACACCCAGAAAGGTAATTTTGGTTGATATTGGTGAAGATCATTCAATGGCGAATAAAAGATGTTTAACCAGTTCTACTCTGGCTAACACATTAGTTATGAATGTGGTTCCATGCCTGAGAAGAAATGACTAAATATATCTTCTCTTAGGCTAAACCACAAGACTTTCATGGCCTGTTTTCCATGTTTCTATGTCCTTCCTGCTGCTGGCTTTTCTTTGTGTCCTTATTATAACTTGGCCTGTGGTACTTTCCTAGTGTCTCTGAGCATTGTCTTTTTCCTGCTGTTGTGCCATTCCAGCCCTGTCACTCAGTTGACAGTGCCCAGGCCTGGCTGCCTGTTTTATTTTTCTGGCAAAACCCAGATAGATTGCACCACAAACATCTGCTTTCTATGCTCAGGTTAAGCTTGCTGGTGTTTAGCAACGTTCTAACATCTTGATGCCATATTGCATTGTGTTCAGTGGCTTCTCTAAGCCTTCTCTCATTTCTATAACCATGGATCAGAACTTTGTCCTGACCCTTTTCTCTTTACCTTCTCCTGCCAGTAGTTATGAGTTCTAGCATCAACCACCATTTCTATGTTCTCTTTCTTTGGCCTTAATCTCTATTCCAAGATGCAAAGTCTCCTAGTATCTTTCTTAACCCTTCAAATTGGCTACTTTTCCTTCCCATTTTTTTTAAACTGATGTGTTTGATGCAAACAAACTTGCAGGATTTACTTTTTTACATTCTTTTATTTTTTTTTCAATACTACTTGAATTCACAGCCTTAAACTTGGTAGGCTGGCTTGATACTGCTGAGCCATGCATGCCCATAGCCATATATATATATAAAATATATGTTATGCATATAGTATATTTCATATATACATATATGATATATGCTTATATATCAAATGTGTATACATACACACACAGGTGTGTGTGTGTATATATATATATATATATATATATATATATATATATATAGTGACTTGATTCCCACACAGGAATACAGCTGAGCCTCAGTCTGCCTACTTTAGGCTT
>NW_012267228.1:27404389-27410393 GCF_000151885.1 Dipodomys ordii | reverse complement strand
AAGGGATGTGAAGGGTAAACAAAGGAGGATGCAATGCTTGGTAAGAAATGTACGCATTATCCTGCCCATGTAATTGTAACCCCTCTGTATAGTATGTTCACAAATAAAATAAAATTAAATTAAAAAAATTTTTAAAAAAAGTCCCAGCCTCCTAAATAGCTAGGATCACAGGCATGAGCCATGGGTACCCAGCTTATTATTTTTTTTAAAGCCCTTTCCAGTGAGTGCCTCACCTTCTGTGAGTATGGCAGGTTGAAAATTCTTCTGGTCTTTGGAACATAATAGAAAGTAAGGTCACAAAATATAGTCTCAATATAAAAATTGAATGTCCAGGGCTGGGAAGTGGCTCCGTGGTAGAGCGCTTGCCTCGTATGCATGAGGCCCTGGGTTGAATTCCTCAGCACCACATAAGCAGAAAAAAGCCAGAAGTGGTGCTTTGGCTCAAATGGTAGGACTCTATCTTTGAGCTAAAGAGCTGAGGGACAGCACACAGGCCCAGAGTCCAGTCCCACAATCGACCAAAAAAAAAATTATGTCCACTTTCAGCTACTAATGTATCAGCTTTCCTGTAAACACTGTTTTCAGTTTTCCTTTCCTTACTGGACTCTTCAAACAATTAGTCCAAAATCTATTGGGATGAGAGGTTGGCAAGGAGAAGGTACAAGTGGAGGATGGAATAGCCCCCCCCCTTTTTTTTTGGGTCCGGTCCTGGGGCCTGATCTCTGGGCCTGGGCACTGTCCCTCAGCTCTTCAGCTCAAGACTAGCACTCTACCACTTTAGCCACAGCGCCACTTCCAGCTTTTTTCTTTTTGCTTATGTGGTGCTGAGGAATTGAACCCAGGGCCTCAGGCATGCAAGGCAAGCACTCTACCACTGAGCCATCTTCCAATAGCACTTTGCTTTGAGACATCTCCATGCTGTCTAGGTTGTGTCCATGTTTAAATTGGGCTCTTTCTCCTGCACCTTTCTGGCAAAGTCCATCCAGAGCAGCTTTGTGACCAGGGTGGGAATTGTATCTCTGCATCGGTGGGTGGCTGGTGCTCCCTTCTTGGCCTCTGCCTCTGCAGTGCATCCCCCAGTTCATTGCTGGGACCCTTTGAGGTGGACGATCCTGCTCCTCCAAAGCAGGTTCCCCTTCATCATGACCCGGACTCAATTTCCTACTATGGGTTCCACATCTGATACCTTTGCACACAGCTCTTCACACGGTTGCTACATGAGTCCTTCACCTGCCAGGATCACAGCCCACACTGCATCATCATCATCATCATCATCATCATCATCATCATCATCATCATCATCATCATCATCATCATCATCATCATCATCTTTACCATTCCTGGGGCTTGAATTCAATGCCTAGGCACTGTCCTGAGCTTCTTTTGCTCGAGGCTAGTACTCTACCACTTGAGCTACAGCTCCACTTCTGGCTTCTTTGGTAGTTGAGTGGAGAGAAGAGTCTCACAGACTTTTGGACTCTGGTTGGTTTCAAACCATGATCCTTAGAATTCAGTTTTCTAAGTGTCTAGGATGACAGGCATTAGCCACTAGTGCCCAGCTTCCTTTTTTATATTGATGAACTCTGGTTTGAACTCAGTGTCCTGCACTTGCTAGGCAAGTGCTCTACTGCTGAGCCGTGCCTTTAGCCCTACTTTACTATGGCTCTTATTGAGATTATATCTTGCTTCCTACTTGGGCCAATGCCTGTACCACAGTCTTCCTATTTGGCTTTCCATAGTAGTTGGAATGACAATTGTGCACTACCATGCCCAACTTCTTCCACTGAGATGGAGTCTCATGAACGTTTTTGTTGGGGCTGACCTAGAGAACTATGATACTTCTAAATCACCTCCCAAGTAATTAGTATTACAGGCATGAGCCAATGGTGCCTAGCTTCACTTCGGTCTTCTATATCCTCGATTTGAGTGAGGCTCCCCATTAGTTATATAATTGCCTGGTACTTTACTTGAAATGTGTTTGACTTTAGCTAAGTTAATTTGTTTTGCACTTAATCTGGTCTATCTCACATCTCGCCTGTGGTATGTAGTACCTCTGCTAGCTGGAGGTCTCAATCAAAATTCCTAATTTAACATCTGGCTTCACATACTTTCCCTTGCCATGCTGGTTTGCGGTCTGAGTCATCTTTGAGTCATCCTTCTTTCTTACCTCCCACACCCAATTAGTAGTAAGTCTACTGATTCTACCCTTCAAGAACTCTTTCCATGCACTGCTATTGTGGTCAGCAGACTCTCATTATCACAGTAGCTTAGAGGAGGTGGCAGCATGGCTGGGTGGGTTTTTGTGCTCTAGACTCAGATTGGTTGGTTTTGAATTGCAATTCTGCTAATTATTAGCGGAGTGACCTTGGCTAAAGTTACTGAACTTCTCTAAGCCTCAGTGTTCTCACTTGGCCAAGGAAGATGATAACTATGTCCTAGGGAGGGGTGCGAAGTGCCCGTGGTAACAGATGTGGAATGCCTTGATTGTGGTCAAGGCTCCACATCAAGGAGTAGGAGTCCCATCAGCATTCCCTGAGCATTGGTGTCTCCATGGCTCGTCTTAGTCCTTCAGTTCAAATCGGATGCCAGGATGTGTAGTGGAATGTGTACAGACTAGGCAATGAAATTCCAGGCCCTGATCTTTACTTGAGTTATACTTTCCTACCCAGACTCTGGGCTTCCCTCCGAACTTGCTCTGGTCAATGAAATAATAACAAATGTGCCACCAGAGAGGCTCCAACTGTCTTTGCTTATGGAGACCTTCCCTTTTTGTTGGTCCAGGGAAAAGCTAGGTTAGAGTATTGGAGACATACAGGTGAGTGGACATTTACCACCATCTGCTCGTACCAATCATCACACATCTGCTGAGCTAACCAGACTAACCAGTGACTGTAGCTAACCCCACCTGAGAGAGCCAGCAGAATTGCCCAACCCATATTAGTCCCAACTATGAACTCACCGCATTTAGGGCTAGTAAATCATTGTCATTTTGGGGAGGTGGGTAACCCAGCAGTAGGTAATTGATAATACTATCTTGTCATTCACATTAGAGAATAGCGCTGATAATACTGTCTTCCTGCATGGGCGGCCATCTTGCCTTCTTTGGATGGTCTGCTTTATATCTGTTGTCCTGGAGTAGTAAGTCACAGTGTCCACTTAGACTCAGAATTGTTGGGATAACAAATCTAGTGGTCATCCTATTTCTGTTCAAAATCAAGTCTATTGTCTATAGTGTGTGTGTGTGTGTGTGTGTGTGTGTGTGTGTGTATGTGTGTATTGAGGCTTGAATTCAGGGCCTTGCACTCTTTTTTGGCTATTTTGTTCAAGGCTGGCACTCTACCACTTGAACCATACTTCCATTTCTGGATTTTTGCAGGTTAGTTGGAGATAAGACTCTCTCAGACTTGTCTACCTAGGCTAGATTCAAATCAGGATCCTCAGATCTCAGACTCCTGAGTACTTAAGATTATAGTTCTGAGTCACCAATGTCTATTGCATTAAAATAACTTTTTGACATAGTGTTCAAGAAACTCCATGAGCTGGTTTCAACTTATATTTCAAATGAAGTTCCTTCTGACCCTCTTCCAAACTTTAGGCGAATTATGTTCAGTCGAATCTCCACAATAAAACCTTCACTTTCCTTTCCCACGTCTAGTTTCCTTGTGATGTCACTTTGTTGTTCTCTTTACTCATCTTAAATTCCTTTAAGGCATCTTTGAAGCTTCTTGCCAAACACCACTTCCATGACGCCTATCTGTTTTCCACATTGGATGCCGGCAGCTGACTCTACCTTCATTTCTAGCTCCCTTTCCCATGCTGTCCACAGTGGTGACAATGAACCTCATCCTCACACACCTCATAAGTCTATCTTCTCTTTAGGTAGCTTTAAGCACCCAGAGAAGCACCAGGGCAGCCAGCAATATCATCAGATCCTAGAGGGCAGAGAATGACATCTTACCCATTGTTTGTTTCCTCCAGTGTCTAGCACAGTGTCAGGATTCTGTAAATGTTTATTGAGTGGTTTGAGGTTCTGCACATAGCCTGAGGGCAGCGCCAGTTGCCATGCTTCTCTGCATGCAGTCTGAGATTGGGCTTCTTGGCAATAGACACTGAAGTAGGTAGGTACATGCAGAAGGTTTCCTTCTGAGAGCTGCTTCTGAGAGGAAGTGAGGAAAATAAGATGGAACAGAGAGAAAACGACCTGAACATAGCTACAATAGGCTTTCATCAATTCTTTGGGGTTTTGGAGCAGGTTTGTCCCTTCAAAGTGGTCTGCCATAGAAGCAGTTCATTGAGTTCAGTTCTAGGGGTTCCTTGTAGAATTCTTCAGTGTTCAAGTATCTAATATTAGGGTCCTTAGGATGCCATCATCCCACACTTTTGTGGGTTCTAGTTAATTTACAATTTTCATCTTCTTAAAATTTAGTCTAAACTGGAGATCAGCACACTTAATGGAAAGGCCTGATAGCAACTATTTAAGGACTTATAGAACAGTCTTTGTCACAGCTATTTAATTCTGCTGTTATAGTGCAATAATAGTTGAACAATACACAAAAAGGTCAGCATTATGTGTTTCAATGGAACTTTATTTACAAAAAAAGTGAGTTGCAGTTTAGATTTGTGCACAGGTCCTTGTTTGAGAATCATTACTCTATTTAAGACTAAATAGATTCTAAATGAGAATTTCAAGTTTTGCCATATGTTAGTGGCTACAGTTCCAGGATATGGTGTTCAGGATTGAATTTCTGATGCCTTCTTTGTTTCTGTTTTGTTCTAAATAGTTAAGATCTATTGTTAAGATCTGTATGATAAGGAGATTCTTGAGTATGTTTTATGTTTTATGAATATGTTTTATTTGTTTTTCACCAACGTAATGAATTATTTTAGTGTATTTGTAGCCTAAAGATGAGAGAGGTGATCACCATTATTTCTGTTCCAGGTTGCCTCAAAATTTTTCTATTATTGTTATTTTCTAAATGAAAATTTAAAGTTCTTTGTGAAAAGAAAAAAATCTATGTTTGGAATGCTTTGGGGGAAAAATCAGTTGGTTGATGAAATAATTCCATGTTTCAAATTCAGTTACTGAAATGAAAGTTGTACCATTGGTAAGGAAATGGAAAGACTTGGAAACAAATGATATTGAGTGAAGTAAGCCAGACCTGGATTGTGACTGTGTGGTAAGAGAGGATGTGTGAGGCAGGAGAGCTGTGACAGGCCTGAAATGCCATCAACCAGGCCAGGAAGTGAGGAGATAATGTCTAAAATGGATGACTCCACAGATAGCCATGTTTAACATTTTAGAATAATGGAGGCGAGTATCAGAAGAGCAAAAAGTGCTTAAAGTATTTCTTTAGAGTACAGGAATAAAGGATGAGATGAGTAAGATCAAATCTCTCTCTCTCTCTTTTTTTTGTCCAGTCTTGGGGCCTGAACTCTTGGTCTGGGCACTGTCTCTCAGCTCTTCAGCTCAAGGCTAGCGCTCTACCACTTGAGCCACAGCACCACTTACGGCTTTTCCTGCTTATGTGGTGCTGAGGAATGGAACCCAGGGCCTCATGTATGCAAGGCAAGCGCTCTACCACTGAGCCACCTTCACAGCCCACTTATTGTTTATTTTCAAGTGCAGGCTTGATAACTCTAATACCTACAGTATCTATTGTCCTTTTTTTTCTTTTGGGCTTATCTCTTGGCATATAGGATATTGATTAAATGCCAGGCATTGTACTGAAAAAATTATAGCTGCTTGGGTGATGCTATCTTTGTCAAGAGAAAAATCCTTTTGTTTCTTTCAGTTAGTGTAGGAACAGACTGCTTAATTCAATCTCTGGATTGATTTGATTTGAAATTGAGTTTTAGGTTTTATTTTTATTGGTGTGCCAATTCTGGGGCTTAAACTCAGGGAGTGGGCACTGTCCCTGAGCTTTTTTGCTCAAGGCTAGCACTCTATAACTTGAAGCATAGCTCTACTTACTGCTTTTTTTTTTTTTTTTTTTTTGCTGCCTGT
>NW_012267228.1:27403550-27404339 GCF_000151885.1 Dipodomys ordii | reverse complement strand
CATGCAAGGCAAGCACTCTACCACTGAGCCACCTTCCCAGCCCAGGATAAGTCATTTCTTAGATTTAATTAACTTTCTTAAAGGGCAAGTGTTGCCCTGCACTGGTTCTTTTTGAGATAAGGTCTTGCTTCCTGCATATCTGAGCCTCAGTCTGCCTACTTTAGGCTTTCTGTCATCTTTTTGTCATAGGCATGTGCTACCATGTCCAGCTTCTGTGGAGGTGGGATCTTGTAGACTTTTCTGCCTAGACTGGCCTGAAACCACAATCCTCCCAATTCTAGCTTCCCAAATAGCTTGAGAGACCTCCTACCCAGGCACACACCACTTTGCCCAACTATAGGTAGAGAAGAGAAGGGGGATCTCATGGAATTTATGAATTGAGATGAGGTCTCATGAACTTTACTTCCAAGGCTGGCCTTGAACTGCAATCCTCTTATTCTCATACCAAGAAACTGATACATGAAAGGTGTGGGGGAGGTTAATTAATGAAGAGAGGAAGCTGGGAAAATGCATTTTATTCAATGGTGTCCTATAAAACTGGGAAGATAGAGGGAAGGGATGGGTTTGGGGGGATGAGGGAGAAGGATGAAGGGGGTGATACTGATCAAGATGCATTGTATTTATAAGTTGCTTTGTTGAATGGCAACTCCTTTGTACAATTACTTAAAGATAAAAAAATACACTTAAAAAAGTCCCAGCCTCCTGAAAGAAGAAATAAAACTCTCCCTCTTTGCAGATGACATGATCTTGTATTTAAAGAATCCCATAGACTCCACTCCCAAATTACTC
>NW_012267228.1:27386211-27388075 GCF_000151885.1 Dipodomys ordii | reverse complement strand
CTCAAGTGGTAGAGTGCTAGCCTTGAGCTGAAGAGCTGAGGGACAGCGCCCAGGCCCAGAGTTCAGGCCCTATGACCGACCAAAAACCAACCAACCAAACAAACAGTCAGTCAGTAGTGGGCTAGTATAACACACCTGAAAAGGAAGAATATGTTGCCTTCAAAATCCAAACAGACCACTAGATGTTATATCTCTTTTGTGGCTGAAGGAAGAATCAGCCCAGCCTTAACCTTGGAAGGGCTAGCCTCTTACCATTACACCTTAACATTTCTGAGTGTCCAGAGAAGATGCTACTTCTTGCTGCAAGTACATTCAACAAAATATCATCAGTATAAGAGAACTGTATCATACCTCAAGGAAGGGGAGAGTTGATTAAGATTTCTGCCTAAAGAAAGTTATGACAAAACTAAATTTTGACACAGAACTGGAGATCCCATCTCCTGAGGCTGACGGTGCAGGTGTATTGATGGCCTTGGCCAGCTGCAAGCAAGCTGCTTCCTGCTCCTTATTGATGAAGCTGAGGAAAGAGGCATTTTCCTGACTTACAGCTGTGTGTCAGACACCAGGGAACATCTTAATTTGCTTAAGCAGTAAAAGCCGTATCTCATGGAGCAGCTGCAGCTGAAGTTACTACTTATGAGAATCCACGGGTCTTCATCAGGAACATCTGTTTTATGCACAGGATTGACTAGAGATGTGGTGAAAATGATTACCCTGAGTCTTTGAGGTCTTTGGTGGTGGCAGTAATTTTTGCAACCGCTTCAGAAATGTGATATTATTTTGATTTTCTGTTTACCTATGAAGAGCAGTTCTGGTATTTTCTATTGGCTTTCCCCATCACCCAGGCTTAGTTCCTCAAATAAGGGAACCAACATGAGGATGCCACCAGATGCAAAATATGGTTATTCCAAATGTTTATCTTAGAACTGGGGAAATAGCCACAGAGTGGTTAACTCCTGGACCCACCATGAGACAGACCTGGGCTAAAACCACTAACAACCTGATCTCTGTAAGCCCTTTCTCCGACTGCTGATGTACAGAGATGCTTTGAATTCCTAAAATTAAAGTCAGTTCAGAAACTGTTCCCTTGAAAGGGCATATTATTTCTTTACCCAGTGCTCAGTTAAATGATAAAAGGTCACAGATCCCTTTATGATGCTTGGAGATTAGCAGTATATATCATGAAGAGATAATACACATGATAATCTTCAATTGGAGACTCAAAGCTGAGGGTATAAAACTGGTAACATCAGAACCAATCTGAAAGCTAGCAGGTTTGAGATTCAAGAAAGCCCAGCATTTTAGTTTTTCCCAGCCCAAAGCAGACAGTGGTAGTTTCTTCTTGCTTTACTGATTTGTTCTACTGAGGGTCTGTAATGGAGTAGATGAGGTCTAACCATGCGGGCAGGGGCAAAGTAGGGAGCAATTTACTTCATCCTCTGATTTAAGTATTAATTTCATTCAGTCATTTTCACAGTCACAGAGGTATAATTCTTTAAAATTTTTTCTTTTTATTATCTCTAAGTAATTGTACAAAGGAGTTACCATTTAACCAAGCAGTTTATAAATACAATGTACTTTGGTCAATGTCATCCCTTTCAACATTCTCATTTATACCTCCCACCCTACCTTTGCCCTCTCTTTTCTTAATTTTGTAGGATATACATTGGATTCTTTCCCCCCCTACAACTTGGTTCATGTTTATTTTCACCAATTGCCTTTAAATGCTTCTTTTTTGGGGGGGTGTTCATGGCTACATTACCACTTCCTTCTTTTTTTTTTATTGTGAAAATACTGTACAGAGGAGTTACAATTACATGGGCAAGATAATGAGTACATTTCTTATCAAGCATTGTAGCCTCCT
>NW_012267228.1:27246459-27385266 GCF_000151885.1 Dipodomys ordii | reverse complement strand
TTGTTATTAGAGTTCTTAATTTTAGCCATTCTAACTGGAGTGAGGTGATATCTCAATGTTGTTTTGATTTGCATTTCTTTTATGGCTAGGGACCACTCCCTTCTTAGTGGAATAATTCCTGGCTAAATGTCTTGGCAAAACATGGACCTATCGAAATGATACAAAAAGTTAATCATAAAGATGGGCTTTGAGGTGCCAATAGGTCACAGTTTGTAGTAACTCCTTATCATTAATCTTGAGATGAACTACTTTTGTAACTATTTTGCAGGTGAGGAAACTCGTCTAGGAAGTTACCCTAGGAACTTGCTGATTTAGACTCGTCTGTGGTTCAAGGTCTGCTGACATTTCATTCAGTTCCTTCCACCACTTTACAAGCTACAGGTAGAGATTGTGTTGTGGATAGACTGGCTTAGAATCTGGGCTTTGCAATTTGGCTATATAGATCGATTTATCCACTTTATCATGGAGCCTTGGGAAAGTAACCAAGACTTTCTAAACCTTAGTTTTCTAACTTTTAAATTAGAATTTATCTACAATGCTTATGGACAATAAAAAGTACAGAGTAAGCAAGAGAATTTCAAAGATTTTGGAGCTAAGGAGAGATCCCATCTGATATCAAGAATACTTATGAAACTATTATATTAAAATAGTGTCATAGTAAAGGAATCAGCACAACCATTTTCACTGGAGCATCATTTACCATAGCCAAGATATAGAATCAACCCAGATGCCCCTCAATGGATGAATGGATCAAGAAAAGGTGGCATACACACACACACACACACACACACACACAATGGATTTCTTTTTTAAAATTTTTTTTTTTTTTTGGTCCGGTTGTGGGGCCTGAACTCTGGGCCTGGGCGCTGTCCCTCAGCTCTTCAGCTCAAGGCTAGCGCTCTACCACTTGAGCCACAGCGCCACTTCCGGCTTTTTTCTTTTTGCTTATGTGGTGCTGAGGAATCGAACCCAGGGCCTCGAGCATGCAAGGCAAGCGCTCTACCACTGAGCCACCTTCCCAGCCCTTTTTTAAAATTTTTTAAAAAATGAAGTAGTTGTAAAAAGAAGTTCCCATTCTACAAAACGATAAATGAGGACAAAGTGTCTGACAACATTGTCACCCATCTCACGCAATGGATTTCT
This sequence comes from Dipodomys ordii, assembly GCF_000151885.1. Classification (NCBI taxonomy): domain Eukaryota; kingdom Metazoa; phylum Chordata; class Mammalia; order Rodentia; family Heteromyidae; genus Dipodomys; species Dipodomys ordii. The sequence continues at coordinate 27,384,123 of NW_012267228.1, read as the reverse complement.
TTCTTTTTTTTTTTTTTTAATTTTTTTGGTCCGGTTGTGGGGCTTGAACTCTGGGCCTGGGCGCTGTCCCTCAGCTCTTCAACTCAAGGCTAGCACTCTACCACTTCAGCCACAGTGCCACTTCCGGCTTTTTTTTCTTTTTGCTTATGTGGTGCTGAGGAATTGAACCCAGGGCCTCAGGCATACAAGGCAAGCGCTCTACCACTGAACCACTTTCCCAGCCCCATGCAATGGATTTCTATACTTCCATCAGAAAGAATGATATTACACCATTGGTAAGGAAAGGGAAAGACTTGGAAAAAATTATATTAAGTGAAGTAAGCCAGACCCAAAGAAACATAGGTTGCATGGTTTCCCCTCATTTGTGGCAACTAGAGTGTGCCTGTAAATCTACAAGTAAACACACTGAATAGTAAAAGAAAAGAAAATGCAGAGGGATATGATAAATTATACAGGTTTTTAGGCATTCACACGTGAGATTAAAGGAAGATATTCTTAGGAGAAAGGTACAATAGCCATGTGTATCTGATCACATAAAATAATATTTATTGAAATAAACCCCAGGAAATGGAAAAAAGTTTTTTTTTTGTTGAAGCTGCTTTTGCTTTCTTTTCATTTTGTCTTGTTCGCTCATTTATTTGTCTTTGGGAGGGTAAGGGGGGGCAGAGAAATTGGGGGACAAAGGGTGAACAAATGCAGCAGTGGTACTTACTAGACACTATGTTGAAAAGGAACTTTAGAACTTGTGTGGGAGGATGAGAAGAAAAAGCTGGGAGACAGGGAGGAAGGGGTGACATTGTCCAAAATGAAATGCACTCATTACCTAAGTTATGTAACTGTAACCCCTGTGTACATTACCTATAAAATTAAAACATTAAAAAATCCTAATGATAAAATTGTTAGCATTACAGACCTGTTATTACATGCTATGGACATTCTCATAATAAAATAGGTTGAAAATAGTGTCATATTGGTCTAGTGAAAAAGAATAGCCAAACTAAAGCCACCTAGAAACAGACGTACAATATATGGGAAACTTCCTCAAGTCAAAGGGGCATTGCAAATCAGTGAGGTATACATAATTGGATTAGAATTGGATTAGGAGGCTCACACAATTGTCTATTCACATTAGATAAAACTGATGTACTAAACCTTGATATGACAAGGAATTATTATTATTATTATTATTATTAGTGCCAATCCTGGTGTTTGAACTCAGAGCCTAGGCACTGTCCCTAAGCTTTTGTACCCAAGGTTAGTACTCTACTACTTGAGCCACAGCTTCTCTTCCAGATTTTTTTTTTTTTTTGGTGATTAGAGATAAGAGTCTCATGGACTTTCCTGCCCATGTTGGCTTTGAACCTCCAGCCTCAGATCTTAGCCTCCTGAGTAACTAGAATTATTGGCATGAACCACTGGCACCTGGCAAGGGAATTATTTTAAATAAAATATAAAAAATATAGTGGCTATGAAGCGAGGAAGCATTTATGTATTTTTTGGCTGCACTGGGGTTTGAACTCATGGCTTTGTGCCCATTAAGCAGATGCTTTTTTTTTGATGCAAAATTTTCACATTTTTATGCTCTTTTTTTTTTTGTCAGTTGTGGGGCTTGAACTCGGCCTGGGCAATGTCCCTGAGCTCTTCAGCTTAACGTTAGCACTCTACCACTTGTGCCACAGCACCACTTCTGGTTTTCTGGTGATTTATTGGAGATAAGAGTCTCACAGACATTTCTGCCTGGGCTTTGAACTGCGATCTCAGATCTCAGCCTCTTGAGTAGCTAGGATTACAGGAAATGAGCCACAGGCTCCCCGCCTCTTGTTATTTTTATTTTGTCGGTTGTGGGGCCTGAACTCTGGGCCTGAGCACTGTCCCTCAGTTCTTCAGCTCAAGGCTAGAGCTCTCTGTGGCTTGAGCCACAGCCACTTCCAGCTTTTTCTGCTTATGTGGTGCTGAGGAATCAAACCCAGGGCCTCATGCATGCAAGGCAAGCACTCTACCACTGAGACAAACACCTAGCTCCTCTTGTTATTTTTGAGATAGGATCTCCTCCTAGCAGCCACTATTATCTTCGTGGTTCCTCTTACCTCCCTAGATTTTACTCAAATGTCATTACAGGAGGCCAATCCATATCATACTATATAAAATTTCATCTTCCCTCTACTCCTAGGCCTACTTCCCCCCATTTCCCTGCTTGTTTCCTCTGTCACACTATTCTCCCTTTTACATATTCAATCTTGTACCTATTTAATCTTTCTTTGACTATCTTCAAGAATGAGAACAAAGATTTTTTTTTGTGTGGTTTGTCTTAGAGTCAATACTTAGAACTGAACTTTAATCTCAGTGCTTAGAATCACGCTGGACAATTCTGAGGTGTTCCATAGTTTAAAAAAAAAGTTCATTCATGGGAGACAGTATTGCATAGAGTGAAAGAAGCAATCTTGATTCAGAGTGACTTGCTTTGAGATTTTCTATTTACTAGCTAGCAACATTTTTCCCCTTTTTCTGCCTCTCACTTAGTTCATCTCTGAAGTGGGGAGACCACTTGTTCCTTGGACCGTTACGAAGAGCAAAACAAAATGCCCATTCAAAGGAGAAGTGTTGTTTCTAAAAGTTGATGTAATGCTTATCACTTATTGAACACCACATATCACAGGCACTGTGCTGATAGATTAATTTCCAGAGCAAGGATATAAAATTTGGTTTGACCATCACAATAACTATATGTGCTGAGCTTTTTTTTTCTATTTAATTTTACAGTTGAGAAAGCAAAGATCGTGGGGGTACGGGAAACAAAAGGAGGGTGCCCAAGGGCACCGATAGAGTAAGTGGCCGATCAGGTACTTTACTTCAGGCTTGCTTAACTTTACAGAGCTTCGTGTGACATAGATAAAATTATTAAAGCCAACTTTTTATAGTTCTGCAGTCATACATGTTTTCCCTAGATAGGCCTTCCCTGCTGTTAGGTTTAACTCCACTTTAACTAAAAACAATTCGAATCTAGTATAGGACTAAAGGCCAAACCTTTCTTTCTGCTTCCCGAATGAGCTCTCAAGACTTAAGAAGAGGTCAAAGAGGAAATGTGACAAATATCCTTTTGAGTAAATCTTTATTAGACCATATTTAAACATACCTGATGGCAAGGACAGAAGGAAATTCAGGGACACAGCTGTTTCTGTACTAAGAAATATTCTCTTGTAAAACATTTTATGATAGTCTCCATTTTGTGAGAACTGAACTTCAAGTTTAAGTATGCAAGTAGAGTTCAATGTTTGGAAAATATCGACATCTCAGTTGTTATCACAGCTGTAAGAAACTTGGTTGCTATCTTATAAAAGAGGGGCTGGGAAGATGGTTCAGTGGTAGAGTGCTTTCCTTGCATGCATGAGGCCCTGGTTCTATTCCTCAACACTACATAAGCAGAAAAAGCCGGAAGGTGGCATTGTAGCTCAAGTGGTAGAGCGCTAGCCTTGAGCTGAAGAGCTGAGGGACAGTTCAGGCCCCATGACCGACTCCCCACCAAAAAAAATTAAAAGAAAGTTCGGCTGCTTTGATTATTGTAATGATTAAGTGAAGTTGTATATAGTTTCTCTATAAATTATCATATCAGCCCAGGGCCTCTAGATTTTATGTGTTCAATAAATGATAAGTGTTATTATTAGCTGCTAATAATTTGTCACATTTGAGTACTGTTTTCATTTTGATTCTAACCGTAATCATGTTCAGTACAAAGGATGTGTTTTCTTCCTGGCGAGGAATCAGGCTGTTGTAAATGACTAGAAATTTGAAACTGAGGCTGCCCTTACCCAGAGGAGTTTCATGCATTTCCTGTCAAAATACTCTCTGTTGGAATTCATATGCGATTATCTTACTCAAAGAAAGGAAGTAAAGCAAAATCATTCTTTTACTAAAAATAATCTTTTTGAATGCTGACAGGTGGGTAGAATGTTGGTGTGAAAAGAAGAGCCATGGACAGATTGGGAGAAAGTTTGTAGGAATGGGACCATAGTATATCTGTGCCCAACTCAATCTATTTAGGCCAAGGAAGTCTATTAGGAGTATACCTATCCTGAAGAAGAGTAGGGATTATTCTGTAGCTTAGGAACCAGGACTAGGACTTACATATTCCATCAGACCATGGATTTCTGCATCTTTCCATAGGGACACTGGCAGTGTTATACCACACTGCATCCCCCAATTTAAGGTCTAATGAGAAATGCATTTCTTTCTTTTGGCCTACTGGGAGAAAGGCTTTGGAGAGAAAAGCCTGTATCGGTCCTGCGGAAGTCACATGTCTACCCTGGACCAATCATTACGTGTTATGATTAACAGCCTTCCTTAGAACCACATGATTGGAGTTGGAAATAGAGAAATTTCCAAATAGAAAGGAGGAGTCATAAAGACCACTCCATGCATTGTAAAGACTCATGGGACCTGGTGTTGGTGGCTCATACTTGTAATCCTAGCTATTCAGGAAGTTGAGATCTGAGGGTTGCATTTCAAAGCCAGCCTGGGCAGGAAAGTCTGTGAGACTCTTATCTTCAATTAATCACAGAAAAAGCTGGAAGTGGTGCTGTGGCTCCAGTGGTGGAGCACTAACTTTGAGCAAAAAGGAGCTCAGGGACAATACCCAAGCCCAGAGTTCTACCCCAAGATTGGAAAAAAAAAGACTCATAGATATGATTGATTGATAGAATAACATATATTACTATCTTTGAGTTATAAATTCCTTGCATTTCTGAGCAGTTCATGGTTTCACAGACTTTTCATAACTTTATCTCACTTTAAAGTTGTATAATTCTCTGAATGAGATCAGGAAAGCAGGAATTTGGGCTCAAAGGTGGTAGAATGATTTGCCCAAGGCCATCTGCTGAAATAGTTGGTATGGATCATCCTTTATTCCTTTTATCTTCTCACTCAGAGGAAATAACTACCAATGCCATTCCAGGACTCTATTTCAAACCAATAGCCATGTAGGTGCTGCATTGTTCACTGTAGCAAAAATTTACCATTAACCTTCAAGGTTCATCAGTAGAAGAATGGCTAAGTAATTTGTAGGACATCCACATGCTAGATCATTGAATATGTATACTGATAGGAAAAGATTTTTTTTTTTTGTCACTTGTGGGACTTGAACTCAGGGTCTGGGTGACGTCCTGAGCTCTTTTGCTTAAGGCTAGTACTCTACCACTTTAAGCCACAGCATCACTTCTGGTTTTCTGGTAGTTAATTGGAGATAAGAATCTCACAGATTTTCCTGCCTGGGCTGGCTTTGAACCACAATCCTCAGATCTCAGCCTCCTAAGTACGTAGATTTACAGGAGTAAGCCATTAAAACCTGACAGAAAAGATCTTAATATGTGATTTTAGGTGGAAAAACAATTTGTCAAACAGTGAATGGTTTCATTTATGTAAAAGAAAAACCTACATATGGAAGGAAATACATTTATAAAGACCAAAGAATTTACTTTAAATAGTAGTCAATGTTGGTGAAAGAAGAAAAAGAAGAAAATTTGGAGGTCCTAGTTTACTCTGTATGGCCTAAGTCTTTTTTTTTTTTTTTTTTTGGGTCTGGCCATGGGGCCTGAACTCTGGGCCTGGGCGCTGTCCCTCAGCTCTTCAGCTCAAGGTTAGTGCTCTACCACTTGAGCTACAGCACCACTTCTGGCTTTTTTCTTTTTGCATATGTGGTGCTGAGGAATCGAACCCAGGGCCTCATGCATGCAAGGCAAGCGCTCTACCACTGAGCCACCTTACCAGCCCCTGGCCTAAGTCTTGTACAAGAATGTAGATGTATCCACATACTACTTATATAACACAGGCAAACAGAAGAAAATTGGAAACACCTCAAAGGACCATTGAGCTGGGATAAAATTGTGTTGCTGGGTGCTGATTGCTCATGTTTGTGATCTAGCTACTTGGGGGCTGAGATCTGAGATCTGTGGTTTGAAGCCAATCCCAGGCAAGAGAGTCTGTGAGCCTGTTATCTCCAACTAACCACCAAAAAGCTGGAAGTGGGGTGTGGCCCACGTGGTAGAGTGTTAGCCTTGAGCAGAACAACTGAGGGTCAGTACCCAAGCCCTGAATTCAAGCCCCAGGACTGGTGCATGAGACATGTATACACACACACACACACACACACACACACACACACACACACCTTTGTGTATACTGATCTGTCACTTCGAACCGCATTCAATTTAGAGCAAAGGCTCTTGGTCTGTAGAATATCTATTTATCCATGCACCCATCCTTTCTAAATATTCACTTCATACATCATTAAATATAGCAAATAAAGTACAAAATAAGTTTAACTAGGTATCTTTGATCTTAAAGAATGTGAAGCAGGGAAGGCCAGATATATGAAGAATAAACTTGGTGGAGGTCTTAGTACTGGAACTTTACTAGTCTTGGTTTTGTCAGTGCAAAATGTTAACATTGGCTAGATAGTCTCTGAAAGGCCTTAGTTTGAATAGTCTGACATTTATAGAATTTTGTTGTAGGCTGATCAAAATTACAAAGAAAGTCATTGGAGCCATTGCTAGAAATAGCCTCCAAGCTGTGAAGGAAAAAGGCATTAGAAGTCAATCAGGACAAAATTCAACATCACTTTGGATCAATTAGAAAATATTTCTGTAATTGCTTAGAAGGTAGAGATAGATACAAGGATCACAGTTTAAGTTAATGAAACCCTATCTCAAAAACAAGCTGGACATTGTAGTATGTGCATATTGTCTCAGCTATTTGGGAAGTAGAGGTATGAGGATTGTGGTCCACAAACCTAGGCAAACAAATACAAGATAAATATCTGAAAACTAAAAACCACATTTTCTTGATCCATTCATCTACTGAGGGGCATCTGGGCTGGTTCCATATCTTAGCTATGGTAAATAATGCTGCAATAAACATAGTTGTGCTGGTAGCTTTAGTATAGTCTTGTTTGTGATCATTTGGGTAAATGCCCAGGATTGTTGGGTCATAGGGGAGCTCTATGTGGAGTCTTTTGAGGAACCTCCATACTGCTTTCCAAAGTGGTTGAACAAGTTTACATTCCCACCAATAATGCAGTAAGGTTCCCTTCTGTCCACATCCCCTCCAGTATCTGTTGTTATTAGAGTTCTTGATTATAGTGGTATATATACACAATAGAATTCTATGCCTCCATCAGAAAGAATGACATTGCCCCATTTATTAGGAAATGGAAAGACTTTGAAAAAAATTGTATTAAGTGAAGTAAGCCAGACCCAAAGAAACATAGGTCCCATGGTTTCCCTTATTTGCAATAACTAGTATATGTCTGAGTCAAGTAGAAAAGGTCAGATAAGTTGATGTTAGGGAAATGAACCCCAAGATAACTATTCAAATGTTTTTTTCTTTCATGCAATTGTTTCTAACACTTTTATAAGATGATTTCTTTGTTGCTTTGTATGTCCCTCCCCCACAGTATAACCCCTGCTTTCACTGTATTTGATGTTGGTATAATTTGTGGAGGGGAAGGGCAAAAATAAATTGTTCAAATAGGGATACAGGTGGACCTGTTGCAACAATGAGATGTACAAGTCGTTATGTCGAAAAATGAACTTTACAACTTTGGTGGGGGAGGGCGGGGAGGATCTGGTAGGGATGGGGATGGGAAGGGATGGGAAGGGGAACCAAAGGAGGAGGTAACAATGCTTGATAAGAAATGTACTCATTATCTTGCCCATGTAATTGTAACCCCTTTGTATGGTATTTTCACAATAAAACAAAACAAAACAAAACAAAAAAAACCCCTAAAAACCAAAAGGATGGGAAGTGTGGCTCAAAGGTAGAATGCCTGCCTAAGCAACTACAAGTTTGATCCTTGGCACTGTCCCCCTTCAAAAAACTCTTATAAATATAAAAGAAATATATATTATCTTTGAATGTTAAGATCAAGGAAGGTGGCTGAAGCTGTGGCTCACACAGTTCTAGCTACTCATCAGTTCAAAGCCAGTCTGGGAAGAAAAGTCTGAGATTTTTTTTCTTTTTTTGTCCTTCCTTCCTTGCTTTTTTTTTTGTCATGGAACTTCAACTCAGGGTCTGGGTACTGTCCCTGAGGCTTTTTTGTTCAAGGCTAGTGCTTGACCACTTTGAGCCAGGCCCCAAGTAAAAGCCCCAGGACTGGCACCAAAAAAAAAAAAAAAAAAAAAAAGCTAGCTGAATAATTACTTTCTAATAGATTCTTCAGTTTAAGAGCATGAAGTAGCAATGGAGAAAGAAGAGGAGCAGAAAACCAGTCAGCAGAATCTGTAAAACATACAGGCAATCAGAGCAAAGGGCTATGCTCATAATGGGATTTCAGTCCTTGGCTCAAGAGTCAGACATTTAGGAGGAGCTCAGAACCAGTTGCAAGGTAAACTTGTGGACAGGCTTTTTGCCCATTTGACTGAGCTAAAAGCTTCTGCCAAGTGTTCCATCCAAGGCTTGTGGATGAGACAAAAATCACAGAGAGAGCTGTTCTGGGAGCAGTAAAAAAACAAAGACAAGGAGCAGACAGGTTTCAGCCAGACCGTCTTTATGGCTGAAGAGCCACTTGGAACAATCCCTGCTTCCCACTGCCTTGTCAATGCACCAGGAGGCTTCAGAAAATGACGTTTCTGGAAATGAGCAGCTGTTCAGATTGAAACTCCAACATATATCAACTCTCAGTCTCTTTGTGACATGATGTTTTATTCTGCAAGGGATATGATAAAATAAAATGAAAATAATATACTTCTTCGTAAAATGGCATAAACTAGAAGAAATATCTTTGGTAGAGTGACAGTATAGCAAAAGAACTAAGGATTAAGGCAAAATAAGGCCTGGTAGATGACATTGGGCATGAAATATAGCCTGCTTCTGTAAAATGCTGATCATAATGGTCCCTGCCTTTAGCGTTGTCTTAAGTATCAAATAGTGCTAGGAGATAGTAGAAAAGCAGGTAATCAAGGAATTCAGGTCTATACAATGTGCTGTTGGCAGGAAAAGCTGATAGATCAAGACCTGAGTGACAAAGGAATGGGGGTATGAGGTGCCCAAAGAATGAGGAAGTGAGACACCTTATAGCAAACAAAAAGGAGACTACCAATCAGAAAGCTGTCTTCAAGGACTCCAATCCTCCTTGAGGACTCCCAGTTTTCTCTATTTATCTTAACCAAGGACAAGTTTTGTTACCTGCAGACAGTGCAAGAAGGCTGAGAGGGGAAGAAGTGATGTCTTCCTGTGGCTCTCTTTTTCTGCCTGTTTCTCTTCTAAGACTCTTTTCTTGCCTGGCATCTATGGTTCATACCTGTAGTCCTAGCTACTCAGGAGGCTGAGATCTAAGAATCATGGTTCACAGCTAGTATGGGCAAACAAGTCTTTGAGACTCTATCTCTAACTACCAACACTCCAGGAGTAGAGCCGTGGCTCAAATGGTAGAGCACCAGCCTTGAGCATAACATCTAAGGGGCAGCATCTAGTCTTGAGTTGAAACCTCAGTACTAGTGAATACACACACACACACACACACACACACACACACACACACACACACACGAAATATGGCAGAGAGAGCAAGTAGCATAGAAATGCCACAAGAAATAAGCAAACTTCCCTATCACCTTTGTTATGTTTGCAGCTTGCCTGACTTCTTCTCTTGCCAGATGCAAGAACTCACGGTCAACTCAGCTGTTCTAAAATGCTAGTACTAAAAGGATAATTCACTTCCAAGTGTTTAGTCAAGGCCTGGAGCATTGCAAATAAACAGAAAACAGATACTGTCATTATTATTTTTATTTTAAAGACGACTGTGGTGTGGAGATACAAGATGACATTCCTTTAGCAATTGTAGGAAATACTCTTTGTTTCTCTTCCTCTGTGATTTGGGAGGCCTGGTGGAAGATTATCCTACTGAGTCACAGTGGGCTCTCTTACACCCCCCTTTGCCTCATTTCTGTACACCTTCCTCTAGGCTTAAGCTCTGTGCCCTGCAGGACTGGTTGAGCCAGGATAGGGTGCCCTTTGTTTTCACAGGCCTGACCACAATTGCAATTAGTAGGTTCTACTATTATTTGTTGAATATATCAAGTGTATACTTTTCAAAAAGTTAAAAATGTGATCTTTATTTAAATATACATTGAGTGTCTGCCACCAATTATTATTTATCTAACTTAGGAAACTAGCATGATTAGGCTAATTCAAAGAGCATTTGTGAAAAACAACACACACAGATGCACATACACAAAGGAAGGAAGGAAGGAAGAAGGACAAAACAAATGGAAGGAAGGAAAGAAAGAAGGTCAGAAGTGAAGAAGCATGAAAGAGAGAGACGGAGAGAGACAATCTTTGTGAGGTAAGGAAGGTATTATAAAGTTACCTTACAGACATGACAGGTTAATGTTCTATGCAATAATAAAGCTATAGCCTTTGAGGTTGTCTTTTGGACTAGGAGGAAAAAAAATCATTGGCATCTCCCTTGCACAGAAATCTGCAAATTAATGCATGACTTCACAGAGGGTCTGCCCTCACCAATGGGAAATAAGCAAATAAATTTGCATTCTGCCTACATCAAGAATCGTTCCTTGGGTGGGGACAAATTCTTTTAAATAAAGCCATATGACTTCGTAAAGACTTATAGTTACCTTCTTGTCTTGTTTTCAAAATGTTTGCAATTAATGTCTCCAGTAGAATGTAAGCTGCCTAGTGCTGGGAGCCTGGTGGTCTTGGTCTTGTAGTCTCATGCCTGACACAGCGCTTGGCATTTCTCACCAAGTCCCAATGGTCTGGGGTTTTGCCACTATGTCCTGTGGGCTCTCTGGGTGTTACTGGACTGGCTACTACTGCAGAGTTTGTCCTTTAAGCTCATGCTTTGTATCCTAGGTGTCATTTTTAATTTTTAGATTTAAGTTAAAAAATGAGATTATCATTTCTTTTTTTTTGGTTGATGTCTTTAAGTTTTATGATCAAAACCACATTTAGCTCATAAAAACAAATCTGTTACATGCTGTTCTCATTTTTGAATAGCTTTGATAACAGCAAAGAAGCAAATTGTTTTTTTTTTTTTGAAGTTTAAGGAAATGCTTTGGCGACTCTGTGAGTACCATTTGTTTTTTGAGGACATAAAATTTTTATAGCTGTTTTTATCCTCTTATCACATCATTGGTCTATTTATATTTTGTATTTTGTGATCTGCAGTGTATTGTTGCATACTTTGGTAGCTCGGAGTCTTGAGTATAGACAGCTCATAGAGTACTGATAGTGAAAATTATTACATAGTTTAGAATATCATGCCTATTTTAAAACAGTTGTTTGGATTTATAGTCAGAATCTTTTTTTTTTTCACCTGCATTTGAATATGTTTTAAGAAATTTGCTAGTTCTCTCTTTTTGTTAATTGGGGCATTTATTTAACTTTGTTAATTTTTGAAGAATCAACTCTTCTTGACCTGATTTTTGATCTTTTCATTTTGTTCATTTATGTTTTATCATTTTGACTCTTTGGCTGTTTTTTTTTTAACAAGTAAAGACTTTGTTGTTAAGTTTTACCTTTCTTACTGAACAAGAAAAAATATTTTTAAAAGTCCTGCTTTGAGGGGCTGGGAAGGTGGCTCAGTGGTAGAGCGCTTGCCTTGCATGCCTGAGGCCCTGGGTTCGATTCCTCAGCACCACATAAGCAAAAAGAAAAAAGCCGGAAGTGGCACTGTGGCTCAAGTGGTAGAGAGCTAGCCTTGAGCTGAAGAGCTGAGGGACAGTGCCCAGGCCCCCCACGACCGGACCCAAAAAAAAAAAAAGTCCTGCTTTGAGAGCACTTCATTAATTTTAGCATGGAGAAATTATTTTAAAATATTATAGCATAATGAGAATTTTTTTCTTGACATATGAAATATTTAAATAGTTAATTTTTGTGAGACAATCACCACCACCAAGATACAGAGCGTTTCTGTCACTCTAGGCAATTTGCTGTGCCCTTTCCAGTTGGTTCTCTATGCCATTCTTGGTTCTTGGAACCAGTGACCTGTTTTCTGTCCTTGTAGTTTTATTTGTAGTCTATGCTTAAGTTACATAGAAAAAGACAACCAAACAGTTTTGTCCCATTTTAGAAGAAAATTCCCAACAACACCATTTCTGTGGTGTCAAGAAACTAGGAATGAAGATATTATTGGGCCAAGCTTGAAAGGAAGAATGGGTTTTGGTGTTCCAATTCATCTCCAACAAGAATATGGCAAGGTAGGGCTAGGAAGGTGGCTCAGTGGTAGAGCGCTTGCCTTGCATGCTTGAGGCCTTGGGTTCGATTCCTCAGCACCACATAAGCAGAAAAAAAAAGCTGGAAGTGACGCTGTGGCTCAAGTGGTAAAGTGTTCACCTTGAGCTGAAAAGCTGAGGGACAGCGCACAGGCCCAGAGGTCAGGCCCCACGACTGGACCAAAAAAAAAAAGAATATGGTAAGGTGGATGGCACAGGGCAAATTGAGACTGAGCATTCAGTGCTGGGCAAAGATTTGGATCTCTTCTCTGAAGCTAGCAAATCAAGTGAAATGATAAGATATAAAAAACACATTAAATGAAGTTGAACTAAGTTTTAAAACCACACTCCTGACATACTCTTTTTCCAAAGTTTATATAAAACTGACCTTTCTACTCTAGTAGTTCCAATTTTTCCCCTCACTTAGTTTACCATGTCACTGCAGATGCACACTTCTGTCTCTACATGCAAACATAGGGGAAAAATGAATACTAGTTACACAAGATTCTCTCTACACACTGTCATTGGAAGAAAAGGTTACAAAGAAAGCTTTCAAAGTTTATGAATCCTACCCCAAAGTTACAGTGACCATGTTTGTAAGTAGACTTTTGTGTTCAAAAGCCCTCATGCTGTCTCACTAGAGCATGTTTCTGGATCTCTCCTTGTAACACAGCTATCTTTAGTGGCAAATTTGTAGATTTATCCTGATTTGTTATTGAAGTTCTTGCAGCTATCAACCATGCGATGGACAGTGGGTATGACTTGATCTGAAGCTTCACTCTTCTGCAGGTAATGACATAAACCAAAAACACCACTCTACCAGTGGAGAGGAGTTCTAAGGGATGGATGGATTGTATCACAGATTGCCTAGGAAAACAGATGGATACCACTGAGATGATCAAGAAAAGTTCTGCCCCTTTTGGTAGTAGAAGTTCTAAAAGCTTACCTACAAGTTATCATAAAGGGGGTGCAGGACCATGCCTCCCTTCCCTCTGTGTCAGCGAGCACAGGCAGGTGGTAGGCCATGACACCATACACCATGTGTAGTGTGAGCTTGTGGGGCCTTGTTTTTTCCATTTTTGATTATTACCTACACCCAGACAGTAGATAGTCATTTATGTCTGCCTTTATTTGCTCAAACTAATAGTACATTTTAGATTCATCCATGTATAGGATTGATGAGTAGCAATCTATTCTCCAATCAGTGTGCATTGCTTTGACTTCTGTTTTTTTTTTTTTTTGCTTGGTCATGGGGCTCGAAGTCAGGGCCTGGATACTATCTCTGAACTATTTTGCTCAAGGCTAGCACACTACCACTTTGTGCCACAGCTCCACTTCCAGTTTTTGAGTGGTTAATTGGAGATAAGAGTCTCATGGGGACTTTTCTGTGTGCTGGCTTTGAGCCATGATCCTTAGAAATCTCAACCTCCTGAGTAGCAAGGATTACAGGCATGAGCCACTGCTGCTTTGGAATATATATATATATATATAGTATATATATATGCATATATGAATTCTTTTTAAAAATTTTATTTTATCATAAAGATGCTGTACAGAGGGGTTATAGTTACATGAGTAAGGTAATGAGTACATTTCTTGTGAAACATTGTTACCCACTCCTTTTTTTTCCTCCTACTATCCTTAAGTACCAGTGGCTTATGCCTATCATCCTCACTACTCAGGAGGCTGAGAACCTGGAAGAAGAACGAAGCACCTGGCACTCAGTAACCTAGAAGGAAGGCTGAAGAAAACCCCCGAAGAACCTGAAAGGAAACCATGCATAGTTGAGCCACCCCAAACTATTGGATGTGGAAAAGAAAGCAGACAGACTCCAAGTAGCAGAAAAACACTTGCAGAATGGACCAGGCAAGAATGTCCTCCATGCAACAGCGATGAGGAGGATGGCTCTTACCACCTGCAGAAACAGACGTGTTGGATCCAAGACACCAAGTGACACAGAAGAAGATATTTGATGCTGAAACTGCCATATCTGAGTCAGGAATAGCTACGTCCAAGTCATGGCACCAAAATATGTAAACCTTTCAGTGAGTTCAAGTGAGCAAAAGATATGCAACATCTCTAACTTCCCAGCCAAAGCCCTAATTATGTTCCTAGACAGTTTAGAGCAGCTAAATGACCCTAGTCCTTATATCCGGCAAGAGTTCAGGCAAGAGGTGAATAGGAAAGTGTTAGGAAAGTTTATTAGGAGAGAAATATGGCAGAGAAAATAGCATAAATATGCCACGGGAAAGACAATATTTCAGTCCATCTCTGCCATCTTGGCCAATTTCCTTACAAAGCTTGGCCTTGGGTTAAATAGAATGTAATGGCTTGCTTATTGGTGGTCTCTTTTCTGTTTCCTGCAAGGATGTGATACCACAGATTTACTGTCCTTATCTCTTCATTCTTTCTGTTCTTCTTATTTTCTCACTCTTTTGTAGCTCCCCCCACCCCTGAAATGTCAGGCAGATTTTGATTTATCAACTCATCCTGCCATCTGCAAACTGTATAGGCTTCAATTTCCTGATGGTCTGCTTTTCTACTAATTTGAGTCAAGACCACCCATCTCTGCCTCCTTGAGTCCAGCCTCTCAATTGTTCTTATCATGATATTTATTCCTTATTTGTGACGTAACCCCCATTTTTATTCTAATCCCCACTTCCAGGTTCATTGTTTTCCTTCAGTGAACTGAAGGAGTCTGAAGTGTGGGGGCATGGTAAGTGCTCTAAAATATGTGAAAGAGGGGGCGTCCATGTTTCTTGGTCTGGAAACAGGTCTGAGTTAGGTATAGATCTTTTCAGTCATTTTGGGGTACAGACTCCATTCTTGTCAACCGATTCAGAACCGTGGGTGAGCGCAGGGCATCTGCGGTGCTGAAACCATTTCCAGGTAATTTGAATGTGCATCTCTGATTGGGATCAGATGCTCTAGCCGAGTGCATCGTCATCACCTGGGAAGTTTGTTAAACCCTCACTTTGAGGCCTTGCCCAAGTTTCTGACTCAACTAGCCTGGGGTGTGTCCCTGTTATTTTCTGACTAGTCCCCTGGTAATGCTGATATTTGTGGCTTGGCGTGAATGCTTAGAGAACCATTGCCTGATATTTTTTAAGAGTTGTGGAGGGTATTCAGTGATAGCTGCACAGTAAGATTAGAATGGGAGCTTTCAAAAAAATACTGTTCAGGAAGTATTGTTGTGGCTAATTGTAATCAATGTCTATAGGAAAAGCCTGTGCATCTTTTGTTTATATAATTTCTCCCATGGGCTGGGAAGGTGGCTCAGTGGTAGAGCGCTTGCCTTGCATGCATGAGGCCCTGGGTTCGATTCCTCAGCACCACATAAGCAAAAAGCAAAAAGACAGAAGTGGTGCGGTGGCTCAAGTGGTAGAGCTCTAGCCTTGAGCTGAAGAGCTGAGGGACAGCACCCAGGCCCAGAGTTCAGGCCCCATGACCAGCCCCCCCCCCAAAAAAAAATAATTTCCCCAGCTGAGGCTGTTTGTGTGTGTGTGTGTGTGTGTGTGTGTGTGTGTGTGTGTGTGTATGTGTATACTTGTGCGTTTGTGCTGATACTAGGAGTTTGAATCCAGGGTTCTCAAGTTTACAATTGGCACTCTACCACTTGAGCCACATCTCCATTTCCCACCTTTTTGCTGGTTAATTGGAGGTAAGGGTCTTCATTGAGTTTTCTGCTTAGGCTGGCTTTGAACCTCCATCCTTAGATCTCAGTCTTCTAAGTAGCTAGGATTACAGCTACCAGACCCTGGCTCCTAGGTGAGTTTTAAGCACAGTGAGCATTAAGAGATACTGCCTTATGTCTTTTTTTTTTCTGGTGATGGGGCCTAAACTCTGGGCCTGGGTGCTGTCCCTCAGCTCTTCAGTTCAAGGATAGCGCTCTACCACTTGAGCCACAGTGCCACTTCTGGCTTTTTCTGTTTATGTGGTGCTGAGGAATCAAACCCAGGGTCTCATGCATGCAAGACAAGTGCTCTACCACTGAGCCACCTTCCCAGCCCCTGCCTTATGTCTGTGCTACTACAAATGCAGTTTCTGGATTAGCAACATCTGTTTCTCCATCTCTTGGGAGCATGTTAGACTTGCAGATCTTGGGCTCCTTCTGCACCCTTTGAAATTTCTGGTTTACAAGAGGCATGCAGACATGTGGAAGTGTGCAAAGCTCTGCTCTAGAGCTACTCTTTCTAGCTCAAAAACATGGTTGAGGCTAGGTGCTGGTGGCTTGTGCCTCTAATCTTAGCTACTCAGGAGGCCAAGATCTGAGGATTGCACTTTGAAGCCAGCCCGGGCAGGAAAGTGCATGAGACTCTTATCTAAAATTAACCACCAAAAAACCGGAAGTGGCACCCTGTCTCAAAGTGGTAGAGCATTAGCCTTGAGTGGAAGAGCTCAGGAACAGTGCCCAGGCCTGAAGTTCAAGCCCCATGGCCAACAAAAGCCAAAACAAAACAAAAACCCCACAATCCCAAAACATGATTTAGTTCTGGCCTCCAGTACTAATTCATCCCTCATCCCCAAGGACAGAACACCAGGAATAAGAGGAATAGTGCTTTATTATTATTATTATTTTTTTAATGGAGAGGTGCTCAATATTTTTGATGATTGGATTTTTCTATGACTATTTTCTACACGATGTGTATGTATTTTCTTCTCTTCCCCTTACCTGCTGTACCTCCTGCTACTGAAATCAGGGTTTTAGACACTAGGCTCAAAGCTCGGGACTGGCCACTCTCCTGTCATGTGCCAAGAGACATCATGAAGGGCAGAGAAAGATTATATTACAACCACCAGAAGACAGACCATCTTCAACTGACCTCTGACATTGATTGGAAGGTTAAAGACATTGGTTTCAGGTTAAATAAGGATAATTGAAGGCAGGGGGTGAGAAAGTCAAAATGGTTGAAACAGATTCAAGTCTCAGGTGTGGCCTGGTTGACCCTTAGCTTCATCTTTGTTTCCAGAGGAGTTCTGGAAAACTTGTTAACACACTTCCTGAGTGAAGAGTGGAGCAGTTTTGCCTTTTGTTGCAAGGTAAGGACAGTGTGGGGCCTGTCTGAGGGTCTTTTGGTTTGTTTTTGTTTTTCTTTTTTGGTCACTGTATGTTTATTGTTGATCCATGAATTCAGTCTTTCTGGGAGCTGAAGATGTTTGTAAAGTGACTGGAAAGAATGGCTCAAAGGAGATACAAATGCAAGGTACATGTTTGTGTTTGTGTATGTGTATATGTGTGGGTATATGTTTATGTATGTATGTGTATGTGGTGGTGGTGGAGTTGAATGTCTAGCTTTTAGTTAATTCACAGGCCTAGACAAACTATCTTTTGTTTCTTACATTACTTTCCCAGTAGGAGTGATATGGTGATAGTGTGTGTGCGTGTGTGCGTGTGTGCGTGTGTGTGTGTGTGTGTGTGTGTGTGTGTGTATGTCCTGAGGCTTGAACGCCAGTCCAGGGTACTGTACCTGAGCTTTTCTGCTCAAGGCTAGTGCTCTACCATTTGAGCCATAGCACCACGTTTTGCTTTTTGGGGGTTAATTGAAGATAAAAACCTATGGACTTTTCTTGCCCGGGTTGGCTTTGAACCTTGATCCTTAGATCTCAGCCTCCTGAGTAGGTAGGATTACAGGTGTGAGCTGCCAGTGCCCAGCTTCATAATCACTTTTAACTACTTGGACTGTCACCAGAGAATGGATGTGGGCTTCTCTCAGCTTCCTTTGAGACTCACTCATGGAAAGCGTTTCATGGGGTCTCACAAAGGGAAAGTTTGAGCAAGCATTTATTTTAGTAGAACAAGGCTAAGTAGAGAGAAATGGAAAATGGAAAGTATTTTCTTTAGAGAGAAATGGAAAATGGAAAGTATTTTCTTCTCTCCATGCAGGAAATGGGAGATAAAGACTCAAAATGGTGGTTCCTATCTGTAGCTTTTAGACATTTTGAGCAGGGCAGTGACTCTTAATCCTCTGACAATGATTCTGATTGGATAAGATAGTAAGGCTCACCCCAAACATAAGCAACCTTCAGGACTTTGTTTTGCTAGACATGCCTTTTGTATTTTTCTGCTTTTACTCATCCTTGTAGAGTTCCCAGGTTTTTTTTTAAAAACTTTTTTTTTTTTTTTTTTGTCAGTTATGGGGCCTGAACTCTGGGCCTGGGCACTGTTCCTCAGCAATTCAGCTCAAGGCTAGTCCTCTACCACTTGAGCCCCAGCACCGCTTTTGGCTTTTTGTGCTTATGTGGTGCTGAGGAATCGAACCCAGGGCCTTATGCATGCAAGTCAGGCACTCTACCACTGAGCCACCTTCCCACCTCTTAAAACCATTTTTAAGGATAAGACAGAATGAGATAGTCCTTCTCTATCTCAAAGGAGAAGGCAGGTGTGGATAGCCTCCCCCTGCATCTCCTGATCTTACAAGTTAACATTAAAAAGGACATATGCTGGGAGAGGAATTTATCTGCTTTTTCAGTTTACTTTCTGGTTTTAATTTCTGAATTTGGCTCTTTTGATATTGTTAAAATAATTTCCCTGTCTCCTCATCCGGCTTCACAGATCCCACCTCATTAAAAAAAAGTCAAATAGTCAAAGTAATTTCATACATTCCTGCTAGTTCAGGAACAAGCAACCTGGACATTTTAGGCCCTATTCTTCTAGAATAGACTGTGTGGGCCAAGTCTTTGATTTTCATCTGCTCTCACACAAAGGAAGTTAACACACTTTTCAAAATTACCATCCCCATGGTTACCAATGGTGAGTGGCTTTCCTAAGAATCTAAAGAGCATTCCTATAATTATCCATCGTATGTAGAGATTAATATAAAAATTAAAACCATCCTATCATTTGGCACTGTATATTCCCTTTGCCATGCTAAGATGATTTTTCCTTTAGGGAAAATGAACTCTTCTGTGAAGTGACCACTTTGAGCAACTTAGAGAATTAGCCCTCTATGCAAGTCCTAATTAGTCCTCATTATTCTGATGGTCTAATCTTCCCACTCCCCTTCCAGCATGTGAATATCCTACCTTCTCTAGCAGAAGGGTCTTTTCAGATATGATGGAGGTTAAGCACCTTGGGATGGGGAGATGATCTTGGATTATCCAAGTATAATCACCATGAGTCCCTAAAATCAGAGCCAGATTGATGGTGGTGTGAGAAGAGCTTGTCTTGCCAATAAGGGGGCCAAAGGGCCAGGAGCCAAGAGATGTTCATGGCTGTAAAAACAAGAAAAGACATGGCAACAGATTCTGCCCAGAGCCTCTGGAAGTCATCACTCTGCTGACATTGATTTTAGTCACATAAGTCCTATGTTGGACTTTTCTTTATATATTTTTATAATTTATAAATTTATAGTTATATATACATTTGTGTGTGTGTATTTGTATGTGTGTGTGTGTGTGTGTGTATGTATGTATGTACCTGACCTGGGACTTGAACTAAGGGCCTCGCTGTTGTCTCTAAGTTTTTTTTTTTTTGTTTGTTTGTTTTTGGGTCCGGTCGTGGGGCCTGAACTCTGGGCCTGGGTACTGTCCCTCAGCTCTTCAGCTCAAGGCTAGTGCTCTACCACTTGAGCCACAGTGCCACTTCTGGCTTTTTTCATTTTTGCTTATGTGGTGCTGAGGAATCGAACTCAGGGCCTCATGCATGCAAGGCAAGCACTCTACCACTGAGCCACCTTCCCAGCCCCTCTAAGTTTTTTTTTTTTTTGGCTCAAGGCTAGCATGCTATCACTTGATCCAAACTTCTACTTTCAGCTTCTTTTGGTGGTTAATTGGAAATAAGAGTCACTTTGCTGGGCTGGCTTCAAAGTATGATCCTCAGATCTCAGCTTCCTGAGAAGCTAGGATTACAGGCGTGAGACACCAGCACCTGGCTCATAAATCTTATTTAGCAGAAAATGTTTTTGTTTTTTGGTATTCTTTCTCTAGTTATTTTCTTCCCTGATGCCAAGTGAATTTCAGCGAATCCCATGCAGGGGAGGAAAAGAGGTGCAAATGACTGGTAGTGTTAGGATTCAAATGGTAGAGATAGGGTCTTCCTGCCCCTAACTACCTACCTCTAACCTAGATCTGAAATCCCAATATTACAGATCCATGAGTTTCATCTTTATGACTATTGTACTCTATTATACTGAACGCTCTAGGGAGCACTGCTGCAAGGCTTCTAAGAGAAGTTGATTCCTTTGTTCCTTTGTGGGATATAGATGCAAGGTAGACTGCATGGGAAACATGATGGGCAGTGCAACCTTACTCTTACTGTCGGCATGATTTTGTCAAGATCTATTTTCCTTAAAGACTCAAGGTGATTTAAATAAGAAACTAAAGGGGGAAATGTAATTTGTGTTCAGTGTCTGCTCTATGCCAAGAGCTTTATTAGGCTGCCTTCTTCAATCTTTCAATAATCTTGATGGTTGGGGCACCATGCTTTACACCTGTAATCTCAGATACTCCAATGGCAGAGATTGGGAAGAATGTGGGTTTGAGGTTAGCTAGGCGAACCATGTGTGAGAACCCCCCCCTCCCCATCTCAACTAACAAGTAAGCTTGATGGTACATGTCTGTGTTCTCAGATAGAGGATCATGGTCTGAAGCCATCATGGGAATAAATGTAAGACTATCTTAAAAAGAAAAGCAAAAGGGCTGGAGGAGGTGGCTCACGTGGTGGAGCACCTGTGTAGTAAGCACTGTACTTTTGCCCTGATGACTTGAACTATGATAAACTGTCTGCTGACTTAAAGGAGGACATCGGGTACCATGTTTTTTCCTTAGATGGGCTGTAAGTAGTCTTGAGTTGTTATTGGCAAGAGCTGTAGAAGGTAAGATGGTGGAAGATGGGGGGCATTGGTGTCAGGCTGGGGGAAGGAGTCCTGTCTAGGATGGTGGAGAATGTAGTTGGTACAGAATAAGGCCCTCAATCTGACTTTCTGTGAAGGGCTCCCCCATGCTACCAGCTGGATTGTACCCTGTGCCTTGCTTCAAGCTACCTTTGGCCACCAGCTCTCTGGACCATTCCCTGTGCCTGTGACTGTAGTCACCATAGAGAATGGGCAACCCAATGTATTCTCCCACCTTCCCTGGCCCCCAGATACCGTTGCCTGTGCCCTTGAGAAATGTTTTGTGTTGGTGCGTTTGGGGATTGTTATTGGTCAATCTGAGTGAAAGTTTCTGTCATCAAAATGTTCACTGTCTGGAAAAACCCAAAACAAAACAGTAGAGGTTGGAGGCATGGCTTGGTTGGTAGAGCCAGGCTGGCCAATGAGAGAAGAAAGCATCAGGCAGAGAGCTCAAGTCCTAGGTTGGGATATTAAAGAAAACCTAAAATAACCCAGCCGTTGTAGAACAAGTCAGAGGGTGATAAACCAGCAACTTGCTTCTGAGGCCCATGGAAGGGGCTCAGCAGAGGGAGGGTTTAACTAGTCATCCCAGAACTGGGGGAAAATGAAGTGCTGGTGGTTACACAGTTCTATCCTTAAACCTCAACCCTGCTTGTCCTTCTGACCCTTATTTGACACAAAGTGGTGGTTTTGACCAAGGTGGTGTTTGGGTCAGTTTATCAGCCTGGGTGGCCGGGCCGGGGAGAGGGGTGGGGGTGGGGGTATCATCTCTCAGCATGTCAGGAAGCAATGCCAAGCCTCAGTGAATTTTATGTTCTTTTGGAAACACGTTATTCAGAATAAACATGATTTTATTTGATGTAGCTTTTAGGGAATGAATAAAAAATTGAGCCGCATACAACACAGACATTAAATTTATATCACTGAAGGAGAGACTGTTTCTAAAAGGAGCATGGCCAAAACACTTATTTAATGCTGCTAACTTGTTTTGTTTTCGTGTTCATCTGCTGGAGCACAAGGTGTGCTTGGCACAGTGCGTGTTCCTCTCCTGCATGTAAGGTGATGCATTTGCCTGAATTACTCTTGTATCATTGCTGGTGATACCGGAAACCGGAACAAAACTCAGTTGGGGAAAAAAACAAAAGCGTATGCTGGTAGGTGGAATGTCTCAGTGCCATTTAATACAATAGTATTATAAATTTCCAGACTTAGCACTTGAGAGTTTGTAGCCTTTGATGTTAAGAAAAGTTGCTTTTCCTAAACGACTTGTCACTTTAAATTAGAAGTCACTTCCATCTCTTTCCTGTAGTTTCTCTAGGTCTTTGCTTTCCCTGAAGTAGAATATAGGAGGGCTCCAGTAGAAGTTTATTACTGCTCTGAAGACTGAGGTACATTTTGATTCAGAAAAAGTCTCTCCCTCTCTCAGATCCAAATGTAAAAGGATACTTGGGATTAAATTTAATAAGATCTATTGGAAGAATTAATTCAAATTCAAACTTTGCTCACGTGGAAGCATATGACATTAAGCTCTCAAAGATCTCTGAGGAAGATGGTGATGATGCAGAGCTGAACTGTGGCACTCCCTTGTTCTGATAAAGACTGAGGATGATTTTTTTCACCCTTTTGACATTATGTGTACAGTCATATCACATATCCAAAGCAACTATGATTGAAGACCTCAGAGCTTCTGAACAGCCGAGGGAAAAATATCATCTGAATGTGACCTCTTTGGGTTCCCATACTGTTTCTCCTGGGACTGTTGATTAAGACATGTGAGTTCATATTTCCCATGGCTTAATTTCTGAAGAAATCACACACATACACACACACACACACACACATACTCACACTCACACTTGTAGATATAAAATTTACCAGGTCACTATAAGTGGTGGAGGGAATAGCACAAGGTTCCAACCAGGTGTGTTTGTGTGTGTCCATCCATGCCCCTGTGTCCCTTCATGCCTGTGTGTCTGTGTCTTTGGGCTTTTCAAAGGACAGCAGATGGTCTGGAGGTGGCGGGTGGTGTACGGAGACAGGAGTGTTGAAGAGGGAGCTCAGAGCCCTGTGTATGCAGTTTTGTAGATCGCTGTGTAATGGTCTCTACTAAGTCTGATATAGTTTGGGGAAAAAACATGGTCTATTTTGTATCTAATTTATTTACACTACTTTATACTGGCAAAGGGACTCCAGCGCTTACTGACTTTTCCCATGAAGTGTTAGGGGATATGTCACTAATATTCAGGGAGGTATTTAAGGATGTCATTCAGCACTGTACTCGTCTAGGAAGTGATGCTTTCTTGAAGGGAAACTATGCAAATAGAGACTGAGGAAGACATTTGCCTGTATCTCTATGGTGGGCACAAATCTTAGTTCCCATGTGTATACTGGGAAGAATGCCATTATTTTTTTCCATCAGGATACTCCAAATTTACACTCCTTATCTTGGAGTTCCTTCTTCTGCCTTGGTTTCCTATTGGTGGGGTCAGAGTATATGGGAGCAGTGAGCTCTGCCCATTCATCATCATCATCATCATCATCATCATCATCATCATCATCATCATCAAGAAGATCCTCACATCCCACCAATCCAGAGCTCTGGGCAGGGGGTCTAGGACTCAGGGTAATGTGATGTACATGATTAAACTTCGGAAATTATTTCCTGAAGTCCTGGGTAGGTTCTGGATGGTGGGCTCTGTTGTCATCAAGCTATTCCCAGAAGCTCCAGCTGAAAGAGTTCCTGTCGGGGCCTCTTCTCTCTCTACCATTTTCTATGCCATTCTTGCATGCACTTTGCACATGGTTTTCTACTTGTCTTACATCCAAGTGAGCTATGAGTCTAAATTATGATTATTTGGGGGGTTCCCACCATATTATAAAATCTTTAAAAAATTTTTGTTACTATAGGCATGAGGAACTTAGGTATCTTATACCATATGACTTAAAAAATGAAGTCTTGTTCTCTTTTTCATTTCAACCCAAGAATGATAGTACCAGTCCTCTGTGCTCTCAGAAACTTGCATTTCTGTTCCCACATTGGGCTGCTGGGTATTACAGGTATTGTAATTGTATTACAGTATTGAGATTTCTTTTTTCCTCAGGAGTCACCAGAGTCTGAGCTTACTTCAGAGCCCATTTGGGAGATGTCTTCTTGTGCCAGGCTAGACTACCTATCATTAAAGCAGGTAAAAAACAGTTTGGGGAGAAATATTGCAAATATTATTTTCTCTTACCAACAAAACAACCATGTTGTGTTAAATTATTAATGGAAAAACATCACAAGTGCAATATCTTTTAAGAACTTTATCTCTATTTGTCCCAAATACCTCTCTGGTGATTCTTTTATAAAATGTATTTTAGAGGTGATCTACAGAGAGGTTACAGTTACATACACCAGGTAATGAGTACATTTCTTTTTGAACCATGTTACCCCTTCCCTCAAACTCTCCCAGTTTTTCCCTCCCATCCCCTCCCTCAAGTTGTATAGTTTCCATAGTATCTAGTGGGTACCATTGCTGTGTTGGTTTACCCTTTGTCCTATCTTTTCTGTGTCCTCCCTAACCCTCCAAAGACAAATAAACTAACATTGCAAAAGAAAAAGACAGCAAGAACAGCAGCAACAACAACAAACCACAAAAATCTCTTGTTTCAGTTTCTTGGAGTTCATTTTGTAAAAATATTATTTTATATGATCATATGCATCTAGCTATGGAGCCTTTGTGATCTGGTCCTAGAAATATCTTCCTTTGGTCACACTGTGTGAATGTCTATAGAGAGCTGTATAATTTATCATGTCCCAGTGTATTAAAAAAACAAAAAACATTCAGGGACTGGGAAGGTGGCTCAGTGGTAGAGCGCTTGCCTTGCATGCATGAAGCCCGGGGTTTGATTCCTCAGCACCACATAGGCAGAAAAAGCTGGAAGTGGCGCTGTGGCTCAAATGGTAGAGCGCTAGCCTTGAGCTGAAGAGCTGAGGGACAGTGCCTGACCCAGAGTCAGGCTCCATAACCGACACCCACCCCAACCCCCCCCCAAACCTGCCATTCAATATGTAAATTTATAGACATGTTCTAGTACCACAAATGAGGGAAACCATGTAACATGTTTCTTTGGACCTGGCTTACTTCGCTTAATATACAGTCTGGGCACTGTCTCTGAGCTTGAGGCTAGTGTTCTATCATTTGAGCCATATCTCCACTTCTGGCTTTTTGGTGCTTGGTGATGTGAGTTTCTCGGCCTTATTGCCACGCCTTGCTTTGAACCATGATCCTCAGATCTCAGCCTCCTGAAGTAGCTAGGATTACAGGTGTGAGCCACTGGTGATTCTTCAGTGCAATTTGGGAAGCTCTGAAGTATATCCCAAATTGTGATAACTCAAGGTTATCTCACTGGCTGCTGACAAACCATTTGTGGGGCCAGTGAGTGAAATGCTGTGGGTTTTGTTGTGAATTACCTTGTTTATCTATTCAGTCCTTAGTCATTTGAAACAGGTAAAATATTTTACTTGACATAAAAGACATTATAAACATAAATGCACATGAATGGGTTGAAAAATTTTAATTTTAAATTAACATTATATATATGAAATACAGTGTGATATTTATTTATTCTTGCCAGTCCTGGGGCTTGAACCCAGGAGCTGAGCACTATCCCTGAGCTTCTTTACCTCAAGGCTAGTACTCTACCACTTTGAGCCCCAGTGTTACTTCTGGCTTTTTCTGATTATGTGGTACTGAGGAATCAAACCCAGGGCTTCATGCATGCTAGGCAAGCACTCTACCACTAAGCCACATTCCCAGCCCCTAGTGTGATATTTAAATACATGTATATAACGTGTAATAATCAGAGCAGGGTTATTGGCCTATCTCTTACCTTAAGCATGAGGAACATTCAACCCTTCCCTCTTCCTGGCCATTGTGAAACATGCAGTTAATTGCTGCCACCTACACTTAGGTCACTTTGTGGAAGAACATTTGAAGTTATATCCGCTTTCTATCCTTCCAATTTTTTGCTCTTCTCCTAGTCTCTAGTAACTACTATTTTGTCCTCTACTTCTGTGTGATCAGTAGTTATAACTATGTGAGAACATAGAGTATTTGGCTTTCTTTGTCTGACTTTTTTTCACTTCATCATATCCTCCAAGCTTATCTGTTCACCCCTTTGCAATTGCCAGCATTTTATTCCTTTTTATGGTCAAGTCACAGTCCATTGTGTATACAGATACAATGTGTGTGCATACATTTCTTTGTGCAGTCATCCATCCGTGAACACTTAGGTAGTTTCCCTATCTTGTCTGTAGTGGAGAGTACTTCATTAGATGAAGCACGGGAATATAAAAATTTCTTTGATTTCACTTTCTTTGGAAACATCCACTAATGGGATTGTTCACTGATGAGCTAGTATTTCTAGTTTTCCCATCATAGCTTTATTAATTTATGTGTTCATAAACATAGAAGAGGTCTTGCTCCACATTTTTTTTTTTTTTGCTAGCCAGCCCTGGGGCTTGAATTCGGCCTGGGCACTGTTTCTGAGCTTCTTTTGCTCAAGGCTAGCACTCTACCACTTGAGCCACAGCACCACTTCTGGCTTTTTCTGTGTATGTGGTACTGAGGAATTGAACCCAGGGCTTCATGCATGCTAGGCAAGCACTCTACCACTAAGCCAACTTCTCAGCCTTGTTTTACATTTTAGCCAGAATTTGTTATACTTTGTCTTTTTGGTCATTCTCTTTCAGAATGAGGTCGGATGATGCCTCAATATGGCTTTGATTTGAATCTCCTAGATGATTTATGGTGTTAAAAATATTGTTTCCATACATTTTCGATCATTTGTGTATCTTTTGAAAAGTATCTAACTGGACTATTTATACCTTTTAAGTTTAATGTTATTGCTGTTGAGTTGTTTGAAAATCTTATTTTCTGGATATAGATGAGTAATTTGCATATTTTTTCTTCCATTCTGTATATTGGATGTTAACTTTATTGTTTCCTTTGCTGTACAATAACTTTTTAGTTCGATATAATCCCATTTGTCAAACTTTTCTTTTTGTTGCCTGTGCTATTGGAGACATAGCTAAAAAGTTTCTGGCCCACATCAGTATTCTGAACTGTTTTCTCTGTTTTCTTCTAGCCCAATCATTTTTTCATATGGTAGGAGACAGGGATCATTTTTTTTTAGTACCATTTATTTTTATTATTATTTTTTTTTTGGGTCCAGTCATGGGGCCTGAACTCTGGGCCTGGGCACTGTCCCTCAGCTCTTCAGCTCAAGGCTAGAGCTCTACCACTTGAGCCACAGCGCCACTTCCGGCTTTTTTCTTTTTGCTTATGTGGTGCTGAGGAATCGAACCCAGGGCCTCATGCATGCAAGGCAAGTGCTCTACCACTGAGCCACCTTCCCAGCCTTTAGTACCATTTATTAAAGTAACTGTCTGTTCTCCAGTGGATGTTCTTAGTAGTTTTTCAAAAAATCAGTTGGCAGTAGATGTATGGATGTCTTTCTGGATCTTATTTTCCCTTCTGCTGTCTATATGTATATATGCTACGTCAGCTACTATAGCTTTGAAGTATGTTTTGAGGTCAAGTATTGTTCTTTTTGTCAGCTTTGTTCTTTTGTTCAGAATTTCTCTGGTTATTTACAATCTTCT
Source organism: Dipodomys ordii (assembly GCF_000151885.1). Lineage (NCBI taxonomy): Eukaryota > Metazoa > Chordata > Mammalia > Rodentia > Heteromyidae > Dipodomys > Dipodomys ordii. Next base: position 27,356,425 of record NW_012267228.1, on the reverse strand, counting down.
TAAATACTATATGAATTTTATGTATTTTTTCCTATTTCTGTGAAGAATGTAGTTGGTATTTTGATAAAGATTGCATTGAATCCATAGACTGCTTTGACTAATAGAAAAAAACTAAATCTTAAGTTTTGATTCATGAGTACAGGGTGTCTTTCTGTTTTTAAATGTCCTTTCAATTTCTTTTGTTAGTATTTTATAGTGGTAGAGGTCTTTATTTTGCATCAAATTATTTTCACTTTTTTAAAAAAAACTTTGTGTATTACTATGTAGATCCTTGGGTTTTCTGTGTATAAGACTATGTTGTCTGAGAATAGGAATAGTTTGACATCCTTTTTAAACTTTTGATGCCCTTCCTTTCTTTCTTTGGACTAATTATGGTGGTTAGGATTTATAATACTAACCAAGCAGGATTCTTATCTGTTGGATCTTGGAGGATCTTTTCCACCTTTTCTCTGTTGGATATGATGCTAGTTGTGGGTTTCTCAAATATGTCTTCATTTGAACCTCATTTGTTAAGAGTATTTATCATGAAGAGATGTTTACTTGTATCAGATTATTTTCTATATCTACAGAGATGATCATAGCATTGTTGTCCTTCATTCTTTTGATAAGAGGTAACATGATCACCCAGGTATGTGCGTCACTGAGAGTAAATGCCAGTTAATCAAGGTACGTAATCTTTTTCATGTGTTGTTGGGTTACACTTGCTAGCATTTTGTTAAGAGCTTTTACATAAATATTCATTCACCCAAGAATATTAGTGTATCATTTTACTTTTTCATTGTCTTTAATTGGCTTTGGTATCACAGTAGTGGAGAATTTTGGAGAATGAGTTCAAAAGAATTCTCTCCATTTCAGTGTTTTGGAAGTAGTTTGAAAAGGGCTGGCACTAGTTTTCCTTTAAAAGTTTAGTACAATTCAGCTGCGAAGCCACTACCCCTCAGCTTTTCTTGGAGAGACTTTATTATTGATTTAATCTACTCAGTGTATTTAGGTTACTTTTTTATGGTTCAAAGTTATATATGTCCAAGAACATATCCATTTCTCCTAGGGTTTTTGACTTATTAGAATGTAGTTACTTGTAGTATACTATAGTCTTTGAGTTTTTACAGCATAAGTTGTAATGTTGTCTTTTTCATCATTGATTTTACTTAAATTGAGTCTTTTCTCTTTATAGTGTGCCTATAGGTTCAAAGGTTTTATTTATGTTTTTATAAAATCTTGTTTTGCCAGTCCTGGGGCTTGAACTCAGGGCCAGCGTGCTGTCCCTGGGCTTTTGTGTTTTGCTCAAGTCTAGCACTTGAGGCACAGCTCCATTTACAGCTTTTTGCTGTTAATTAGAGATAAAAGTCTCAGGGATTTTTTTTTTTTTTTTTGCCTTGGCTGGCTATGAATTGCCCTTCTCAGATCTCAGATTTCTGAGTAGCTAGAATTATAGGCACAAGCTACTGGTACTTGATTTGTTTTACTTTTTATATTTTTCAGTCCCAATTCCATTTATTTCTATTCTGATCTTTTTTTTTTCCTTCTAGTAATTTTAGGTTGGTTTTGTTTTTAGACTACCCATTCCTTGAGTAGCGACGTTAGGTTATTTGTGTGAAATGTTTTAATTTTTTGAAGCATATAATTAATGTTATAAAATACTTAACACCTGTAATTCCAGCTATTTGGGAGATGTAGGTTGTAGGTCAGGAGGACTGCAGTCTGGCCTAGAACAGCAAAACTCGAGACCTTATATAAAAAATACCAAAGCAAAAAGGGTGAGGGATCTGGCTCAAGTATCCTTGAGTTCAAACCCTAGTACTTAAAAAAAAAAATCTCATTTAATACAGCTCCCTGTGATTCCATAGGTTTTGGTATGTTTCCTTTCCTTTTTTTTTTTCTTCAGTTGTGGGGCTTGAACTCTGGGCCTGGGGGCTGTCTCTCAGCTCTTCAGCTCAAGGTGAGCACTCCACCACTTGAGCCACAGCGCCACTTCTGGCTTTTTTCTATTTTGCTTATGTGGTGCTGAGGAATCGAACCCAGGGCCTCAGGCATGCAAGGCAAGCGCTCTACCACTGAGCCACCTTCCCAGCCCTCAAGTTGACTTTTTAAAAGCTTGGACACACAAGATGGATCATGTGTCTCTGTATATAGACACACACACACATACATGTGGGAGGAACATGTGTCTATATTCTATGTCTACCTTATTTGAATTAACAATATTCTTTTCCTTTTGCTGCAAATGACAGGATTTTGTTTATATCTAATGGCTGTATAATACTTCATTTTGTAGAAATACCTTTCTTCATCCGTTCATATATTGATGGGTATCTGAGCTGATTCTGTATCTTAGCTATGTGCAAAGTGTTTTAATAAACATGAAAATAAAGTTAACTCCTTGGGCATTCCCTATATTTATGTAGAAGTGAGTTAGCTAGATTTATTTAACTTTTCTGCCATTCTCCATAGTGGCTGCAGTAATTTACATCTCCACTAGCAGAGTCTAAACCCATTTTTTTCCATATGGTATGCACACATTTAAAATAACAGCTATTCTAACTAAAGTGAAACAGCATCTTTTATCTGCATTTCCGTGATGTCTAATGCTATTAAACATTCTTCATTTATTCATTTATATTCATATATTCATTTGAAATTCAGATCACTTGTCCAATTTTAAATTGAATTACATGTGCTTCTCTGGTTAAGTTTTTTGCATTCCTTTATATATTCTGTGTATTATCCTCTGTCAGATGGGTAATTGGCTATTATTTTCTCCCATGATGTAGGATATGTTTTCACTGTTGGTTATTTCCTTTTCTGTGCAGAAGCTTTTTAGTTAGATATAATCCCATTTGTCAAACTTGTTTTTATTTCCTGTTCTTTGGAGGTCCTATCAAAAAATGTCATTACCTGTATTAAGGTCTCAAGGTACTTCCTCTTCCTCTAGATTTTCTTTTAGTATTTCCTGAGTTTTAGGTTTTACATTTGGATCTTTGACCCATTTTGAGTTTTAGAGGACTTGTTTCAGTGTTCTGCCTACACACACACACATACACACACACACACACACACACACATACACACACACACAAAATCATACGTTCACTGAAGAGTCTGTTTTTAGTACCTTTGTTATGAACAAGTTTGAGAATGTGTTTATGATGGGTTTATTTATGGTATCTCATTAAGTTCTGTTGGTCCATGTGTCTGTTTTTTATGCCATGCTATGATTTTTATCCTATGTCTTAAAATCAGGTGTTGTGATGTCTACAGTTTTATTCCTTTTTCTCGTTTGCTTTGGCTAATTAGATTTTTTTTTTGTCCTTTGATGTCAATTTTAGAAGCTTTTTTTTTCTAGTCTAAGAAGAATATCTTCTGTGGAGTATTTCATTGGGGATGGTAGTTCACTTTTGCATTGTATGAACATTTTAACAGTATCAGTTTTTTTTTTTTTTTTGGTCGTTGGCCTTGAACTCTGGGCCTGGGCATTGTCCCTCAGCTCTTCAGCTCCAGGTGAGTGCTCTACCATGGAGCTACAGGGAGACTTCCGGTTTTCTGGTGGTTTACTGGAGATAAGCATCTCACAGACTTTTCTACCTGGGCTGGCTTTGAACCATGATCTGCAGATCTCAGCCTCCTGAGTAGCTAGGATTACAAGCATGAGCCACCAACACCCAGCTCAGTATTAGTTCTTCTAATCTATAATCTTGGGAAGCCTTGCTATATTCTTGTGTCTTTAATTTCTTTCATTAGTGTTTTATAGTTTTCGTGTAGAAGTCTTCTACTTCCTAGCTAAGTTTGTCTTCTTTTTTGGTGCTTTTAGGACTGGAATTGCTTTTTCCCATTTCTTGGGAAGTTCATTATCCATGGATAGAGAAACTATTGATTTTCATACATTGCTTTTTTTTATTCTGTCACTTTACTATTTTAGTCTTTCAGAATTAGTTTTTCCTGTAGTTTTTCTTGGAGTCTTTAGTTTTAATATATATATTTCTATAATCATATATATTTATATGATATATATAAAACTATATACATAAAATAATGTTTTCTGCAAACATAGATAATTCTTCCTTTCTTGTTTATATGTTTATATGTTTTTTATTTCTCTGGTCTGTCTCATTGCCCTGGTTAAAACTTCTAGTACCATACTGACTAAAAGCAGTGAGAGAAGACAGCAATATGTTACTTGTTCTTTGTCTTAGAGGAAATGCTCTCATTTTTTCCCCCATTCAGTGTAGTATTGAGTTTGTCATATATGTATGTATATGTATACACACAATGACACATACACAATATATGGTCTTTATTATTTTGAGGTGAAATTCTTCTGTATCAAAGATGTTTCTTTTCTGTTTTCTTATATATCTACTTTGAGTGGAATTTATAGTTTCATATGCTTCTCTAATGGTAACTATCTTTCACTTCTGGTTATAGGACTCCCTTAAGCATCTCTGTATGGTTTTGTCTGGTGGTCATGAATTCTCTGTGTTTTTTTTTAATCTTGGGAAGGATTTGTTTCTCCTTCAGTTTTGAAGGACAGTTTTGCTCAGTTGTGTTCTTGGCTGGCAGTATTTAACATTCTGAGTATATCATCTCATTCTCTCCTAATTGTAAAAGTTTCTGTTGAGAAATATCCTGTTATTTGAACCGTGAATTCCCCTTATATGCAACTAAATGTTTTTCTTTTGTTTTAGAATATTCTGGGACTCTGATTTTTCACCTGATTGTCATGTGCCTTGGAGAGGGGATTGTGTCTAGTTGGTGTTTTGGGGCCTCATACATATAGATATCTGTATCTCTCATAGGACTTGGGAAGTTTTGAGCTATTATTTCATTAAGTATACTCTCTTTGCTTTTCTCCATGTCTTTTCACTCTGGACCCTCCTTAAAGCAAGTATATGTTCACTTAATAGTTTCCTCTAATTTCTATAGGCTTTCTTTGCTCTTTTTTATTCTTCCTTCCTTGCCCTACCCCTAGTCTAAGTTAATTCAAAAGACTTGTCAAGTTTAGAAATTCTTCTGCTTGATGTAGCCTGCTGTAAATCTCATATATATAGTATACATACATACATATATGTATATAAGATATGTATGTATGTATACATGTCTACATATATACTTATCTATGAATGTATATATACATTTGTTATTGTTGATACTGTTGCTGGTTCTGGGGCTTGAACTCAGGGCCTGGGCACTGTCTCTAAGCTTTGTTGCTCAAAGCTAGCTCTCTACCATTTGAGCTACAGCTCCACTTCTGTTTTTTGGGTGCTTAATTGACGATGTGAGTCTCATGGATTTCACTGCTCCAGCTCGCTTTGAACCACAATCCTCAGGTCAAAGCTTCCTGAGTGGTAGGATTACAGGCATGAGCCATGGGTATCTGGCTCTTAATTATACTTTTTATACCATTCATTGAATTCTTCAGCTTAAAGATTTCTGTTTGGTTCTTTATTAGTGGTATCTATATCTTCACTGAATTTCTCCATTTAAGTCATGATTTGTTTCCTGATTTGTGAATTGTTTGCTTGTATCATTTTGCATTGAAATGAATTTGATTATTTAAATGAACTTTATAAAGATCATTATTTTGACAGTCTTCTCAGATATTTCTGAATTTCCTTTTCTTTTGGATATACTACTGGAAAATTACTGTGTTTCCTTGGGAGTGTTATGTGTCCTTACTTTCTGGCCATTCCTATGTTGATATTTGCATGCCTAGTATAACAGTCATCTTTTTCACATTTATGGAGTGTTTCTCTTTTCATAGACAGAACCAGTACTAGGGTGTTGGCCGGATATGGCATGCTAGCTTTAATTTGGGAGTGTGATTCTCCTCAGCAGTGTCTGTACCAATGACTTATGTTGGAGATGTCTGTGACATCAGTGATGTGCACACATTGCTGGTTATTACCTCAGATGCAGGTATATGTGGAGGCTGTACCTCAGCTGGCTTGGGGGTGGGTACTCAGTGGTGGACCACTGCAGGTGCATGTGGTACTCTGGGCTGGTTGTACAATTTCTGTCTGTCAGCTTCATCTCTGTGTAGTTCACCCATTTCCTGGGTGCTGGGGTACTGTGTGGGTTTAGAAGCTGGGTTCTTAGCCTTTTTGCTGCACATGCTTACTGAAGAATGAAGTTCATGGTGTTGTAGCTATAATCATGAGCATGGTAAAGTGATGCTGAGTCTCAGGAGTAGAAATATGCCTTGGCTACTAGCCCCCAGGATGAGATACAGCTGGGCAGAGTCTGATGTCAGTGTGGTGCTGAGCCACAGCAGTTTCGGTTATGGGAGGTAGGCTGCATAACATGGACAAGTAACAAGTAACAATAACAAGTACATGAACCCTAGTAACTCTCCAAATTCTGTTTAAGAGCCGTTGAGGGTCTCACAGTCTTCAGTGTACTCCTGGATTTCAGTTTGCCTTTCCCCTGTAAGAAGTCTGTTTTGGTTTGAAGTTAATCTAGGCAAGAGAGACAGTGTGGGTGAGGCTGTTTCTCTCCTTTTTGTGGTGCTGACCCAGGAATTTACATTCTATCAGGATGTTTCCTCTTCCCTACAACTCTGTAGCATACTCTCTTGAGTCCCTCTAGTTCTTTTGTGGTCTCTCTTTTGGGGAAGAATGAGTTGTAGACAAGTCTATTCGATCACCTATTCGACCATCTTATTGATGCCAATCTAAATGGTTGTTGTGTATATGTGTGTGCTGATACTAGGGCTGAATTTAGGGCCCAGGTACTGTTCCCTAGCTTTTCTACTCAAGCTAGTGCTCTGCCAGTTAAGCACTACCAACTTTTGGTAGTTAATTTGAGATAAGAGTCTCATGGATTTTCCTGCCCTGACTTTGAACCTCACTCCTAAGATCTCACCTTCCTGAGTAGCTAGGATTACAGGTGTGAGCCACTGGTGGCCAGCCTGAGTGGTTTTGAGTTGATATGCATGATGAATTGTAAGTTTATTTATACTTTAAGTTGAAAATTATCTCTGGAATGAAACTAAAAGTTGAAAAATGTTTTCTTGGTCGTGGGGTCTGAACTCTGAGCCTGGGCGCTGCCCCTCAGCTCTTCAGCTCAAGGCTAGTGCTCTACCACTTGAGCCACAGCACCACTTCCAGCTTTTTTTTTCTTTTTGCTTATGTGGCGCTGAGGAATCGAACCCAGGGCCTCAGGCATGCAAGGCAAGTGCTCTACCACTGAGCCACCTTCCCAGCCCTAAAAGTTGAAAAATGTTTTAATAAAGATTTTGATTTCTACAACTAACTCACTAGATCCCAGGGCTAGTTAGATTTAAGAATGCACTTTCTAGCTGGGTGCTGGTGGCTTACTCCTGTAATCCTACCTGTTCAGGAGGCTGAGATCTGAGGATTGAGGTTCAAATCCAGCTTGGGCAGGAAAGTCCATGAGGATCTTATCTCTAATTGACCATCATAAAGCCAGAAGTGGAGTTGTGGCTCAAGTGGTAGAGCATTATCCTTGAGCAAAAAAGCTCAAGGATACTGCCCAGGCCCTGAATTCAAGCCTCAGGATTGAAAAAAAAAAAGAAAGGAAAAAATTCACTTTCTCTGAATTGCTGAAGTTAATAGTTTTATTTTTATTTTTGTATGTGATGGATACAACACTTCCAAGTGTGTTCCTCTCTCTGCCACCTCTGCCTCAGTTTCCCTGTATATATAGGAGATACTTCTGCCTTTCTTTAACTTCCAGAGAGAGCTAAGGCTCTTATTTTTGGAAAGAAAGATACTAGCAAGTGTGATGGAGAGATTCCTGGAGATGATTAGATGATTGTGTTTGAAATTTTTTTTTATGACAAGCTGGGTATCATGAATTCTTATAAATACATGATTTGTGATCACTATTTTAGAAGAAAAAGTTGCACAAGCACATTTTTAGTCCTGCTTATGATCCATAGTAATTTAGAGTGGTCAGAATCTAATTATGCTCACTTTTGATAGGCATTCAAAATAAGCTGTCGTTTTAGCTGGAAAGCTTCATGAGGTAACCATGCACAAGTTGCTGGGATCTTGCAGGAGGATTTCTGCCTATTTTAAGGTACCAGTCTATACCACAGTACACTCTTCGGTGCCCAGAGATGTTTCTGCAGTACATGTTCATGGCATTGAATAAAAGCATTCTAAAATGCAGGAGAGGGATTAATTCATTGCAGGACAGTTTTTAGAAGTTCATCTCTAAACTATGAATTGTTTGGAGAAGCACCTCCCAGTGCCTCCTGGCTATGGTTTTTGGCTGTACCAGTAATCAGTCAAGCTGATTATGCCTAATTTTGGTCAAAATAAGTTTATACCTGGGCAAACAACCAACATGCAGTCTCAACTAGAGGCAATTGAGATTCATTTTATGATGGAGACTCTTAATAACTACTGTGGTATTCAACATCATTCTGATGAACCAAAGACACCATAATGTCCCCATTGTGTCAGACTGTTCCTAGAATTTATTTGCTATATTTTGCCTTGGATTCGTGCTCTTTGATTCTGGCACCTCCTTGACTCTGCTAATGGTTCATATCAGCCAGTCTGATTCATGGCTACAGGGAAGGTTTTCAAAGGAGCTGGTTGGATGGTTGTTAAAAGGAATAACAAGCCTAGAGTGACAGATGGTAGACTTTATTTTTTGGGATCATCTGCTTTTGTTGGGAATAATTATACATTCAAAGTAAGAGGATCTAACTTCTGGAGCCTGAGATTTACCTCATATATTCCCTTGTGGAGAACTTAACATACAGCAGCAGGGAGAGCAAGGCAGGGAGAGACCCCTGAAGACACAGTCATGATGTGATCTGGGTCATTCCCTGTAGGACCCTAGTCTTCTTACCTCATTGTCAGCTGATGGCCTAGGCTTTGCTTGGACACCTTGAGTTATAATGGGGATCTTTATTCTCCATATACACAGTAATTAAGACCTCCTTCCTTCTTCTTCCTTCTCCTTGTTATCATTGTCATCTTGTTGTTCACTGGGGCTTGAATTCAGGGGCTGGGTGCTGTCACTGAGCTGTTTTATACAAAGCTGGTGCTCTATCACTTGAGCCACAGTTTCACTTCTGGCTTTTTGGTAGTTAATTGGAGATAGGAAAGTCTATGAGCCTCTTATCTGGGCTGGCTTCAAATTTCACTCCTCAGATCTCAGCCTCCTGAATAGCTAGGATTAGCCCAAACCAGACTGACATAATTCTCCATGTAAGCTGATACTGACTAAACACTTAGATTTTTGGCAGCTAGCTGGCTTAGTGTGAGCTAAAATGCCATCTCAAGTTGTATAAGTATACTCTTCCCAATTCCATGGATGTATTCCTTATTAAATGGTTGGAATCCTGACATATAAGGCTGCTGAATTGAAAGGAACTGGGGAAATATAGAAACAGCTTAAATGTGCATAATGATTTCTTGGCTAAAATTAGCACTTAATACATAAAAGGATCATAAAAGTAAGAGACTTACTGATTTGGTTTTGGGGATAAGTCAGGAGTAATGGCAGCAAAAGGCTAACTCTCACGTTCCTGTTCTTGTCACAGGCAGCACAGCCAGGCCCAGAATCTGTCTCGTTGAACTGTTTACAACATTAAAGAGATCGAGGAAGTGTCACTGTAGCTCAAGTGGTAGAGCGCTCGCCTTGAGCTGAAGAGCTGAGGGACAGCGCCCAGGCCCAGAGTTCAAGCCCCATGACCGACCAAAAAACAAAAACAAAAAACAAAAATGACAACATTAAAGAGATCGAGTGACAGCATCCAACTCACATTGGTCACCTACTTGTCACCTGGATTTTGCTCAGAGGGCCACCAAGGGTTTTCAGAGTCTGATAGAGAAGTATGTCTCTAGAGACTGACTGGTTGTGACATCGTTGAGGGTGGCTTAATGGGTGGCCTTTTTCAGCTAGAGCCTTTTCTCTCTTATCTAGTGGATTTTCACATTAAATGTTATTGATTACAAAACTAGGTTCTGCATTTGGAAGGCCATTTATCAACGGTGACTGATGTTCCCTTTCTTTTCCCCCTCCTTTTTATCTCTGATTCTGAAGCAGGGTTCAGGATTGGTCATTGAATGATCATAATCACGTAGAAATTCTGTAATGTGGGCGACCCAGGGAAGAGATAGTAAAAAGATGGTTGAAATTTGGCAGTTTGGGGGAGTAAGGGAGGCCTCAGGTAGAGGAACATCAGGTAATCTTCCTCCTCTCATGACTCCTCAAAAGCATTACAGTATCCTGTCAGTGTCCTTCTATTTTTTTCATTTTTTCCTTTATCTCTTTTACAGAGGGACCCAGAGTAATGTACTGGATAAATGTGCTTGGTTCTGTATGATTTCAAGTAAAACCTGTGCTGCTCCTTTTGCACGTTGTTTGTAGTCTTACATAAATGCTATTCTGTTATGGGTGTTGGTTGATTTCTTCCATATTTCAGGCTGCAGGTTGATTTCAGGGCTGCAGAAATTCCCACGGGAGGAGCTTTCTACCTGGCATTTGCCTCCTTTTCTTTCCTAGCCTGCATTTGCATTGTTTCCTAGCCTGAACTCAACGGCCCTGCTAGTTCCATCTATAATGCCCTGGTTCTCCTGCCGTTTGTAGGAATGGTCCTCCAGTAGGGGGACTGGTTACTCTCTATAAAATCAATGGCTACAGAAACTATGAGCAGAACCAGTTTACCCCCCTTTAAAAAAAACCAAAACAAAAGATGGGCTTCTTTCTAGATGTACTTTCTGTCTGTTTAGTTTGCAGGTATGATGTGGTATCAGTTTTCTGATTACTTGTGAGATAGGGACGCAAATCATATCATCGTTAGCCATTTAGACTTCCCTTCCATATGACTCTTCTGTTGCTATGGCATATTGTATCATTTTCTAGCAGATTTCTACCTGCACGTTCTTCATTATCATCCCGTGGCATTTCCGATAATGCAAATATCATACACATTTACTTTGGAATACTTTGGGTTTGGTTTGCTAAGACTTGGAGATTTTTTTTTTTTTTGCTGTCTTTCATTGCAAATGAGGGTGAAGGGGTTGGGTAAGAGAGGCTCGTTATTTTTCTGTGGAAAATTCCAGAAGGCTCTTCAATTTATCTCCCTGTCTGTGTGCAGTATGAAGAAATATATCCACCAGCTGTCAGCTCAGAGCCCTCCCTTCTGAGCCAGGTGAACCTGCTTTGAAACCTATGCTCTCAGCTCTTTTGAAACTAGACACACTAACCCCTGTAGGATATTACTTTACTGTAGGAAACTTACATCACTATGAAGTTCCTCTTTGCGTTGGGACTCTCCAGTTCCATAGTAACATGATACCTGCTAGTCCCTTTTCATTTAGTTCTCCAAGAAATTGTCCTGCTCCATGCATTTGTCAACAATTTGATTTTCTCTTTGCTTCCCTCCTTCTCTTTTTTTCCCTTCCTTCCTCCCTCCCTCCTTCCTTCTTTCCTGTCCTGGGATTTGAACTCAGAGCCTGGGGGCTGTGCCTGAGATTTCTTTTTGCTCAAGACTAGTGCTCTACCTTGTGCCACAGCCTCACATCTGGCTTTCTGGTAGCTAATTGGAGATAAGAGCCCCCTGGGCTTTCCTTCCGGGGCTGGCTTTGAATGGTGATTCTCAAATCTCAGCCTCCTGAGTAGCTAGGATTATAGGTATTAGACATCTGAGCCCAGCATCCCTCCATTTTCCCATTAGGTTAGGTAAGCCTTTTAGGATGGAAAATATTTCTAAAGCTGAGCTGCCTTTTCTCTTGTTTTCAGAGGCTAATGGACTCTGATACTCAATTGTGTGATTCTGGAAAACTCCTTTTCACTTTAGATTACTAGAATGATCTAGATATTTGTGAGGTGATGCCAGAACCATTCTCCAAATCAAGTTAGTAGTCAATGATGTGAGTTTGAGATTTGTTTTGTCTAGGTAAAGGGGTTATAAATCATATCCTCCAAAGTTAAATCAGCTGACTTTGAGAATATATAAAAACATTGACTATGGTGGAGTGTGGAGGTTCATAACATAGAAGAGACAAATGGAAAGGTTACACTCATTCTCAGTTCTCTGACTAGAGAGCTGTCTGCGCTGCTGTAACCTTGAGAAACACATGTTTGCTCTAGTTTATCATACGTGAACTGGCTATTCCATGAGCCAGGAAGGATGGATCTAACAATTTTTAGTGTTTGTTTGGTTCATGTCCTAGCCAAATCTTCCTGAATGTCCTGTACACTGAGGGTTTGCTTTTGCCTTAATTGTCCATGTAGCCAATTTTTGCCCTTGCTTGCTCACCATCACCCCCCACCCCCTTTGTGGTACTACAGTTTGAACAAAAGGCATTGTGCTTTCTAGAAGGTTCTCTACTACTCAAGGCATGCCCTCAGCTCTTTTTTGCTTTAGGCATTTTCCAGGTATGCTCTTGCATTTTTAGGGTCCAGTCTCAGATGTCAGCCTTCCTATAGGTGCCCTCTCATGTAGCTGGATGACAGGTACCAGCCACTATGTCCCATGTCCAGCTTGGGCTGGTCTTGAACCATGATTCTCCTAATCTCTGCTTTCTGAGTAGCTAGGACTACAGGTGTGTGCCACTGGGCCTAATTCTTCCTCACTTCTTACAGCATCAGCAAGACTTAGAATATTCTCTGTAGAGTCATCCCTGCCCTAACTTACTAGTCCCAACATTTAACAGGATTTAGCTAATTAGTTCCATCTATCCTAATTAGCATATTGGTTCTCTATATCATAGTGATGGTTCTGGGAATGGGTTCTTGATTTCATTTGGGGAATGACTTTCATTGGAATTGCTAGGGACAAAAAAAAAAAAAGCCTATTTTATTGAGAGTTGTATAGCAAATCCTGCGGCTGCTGGTGGCCACCATAAATGGGAAGGCTATGTGAACATCAAGTCTCTGTGGAGGGAAGGCCAAGGGGAAAACTTTCTGAAATACTGAGTGAGCCCCTACTGTGCCTCAAGATACCGCAGCCCTAGAGTTTCTAGATACTGAAGTCAAAAATTCCCGTTCTGTTTAAGCTGGTTTGACTTGGCTTTTTTTTTTTTTTTGGTCACTTGTCTTGGAAAGAGTCCAGAATAATATTTTCAAGACAGGGAGATTGAGATATATGTTGGCTGATGGTATAATTCTATGAATAGTATCCTAGAACCTTCTGATATAAGAAAATGAATGCAGTCCTTGAGTTGCTAAAACCTAACTCTTTCCCAGCCTCCCAAAAGGATCATCTCCAAGCAGCCCCACCCCTCTCTCTTCCCTTCCTCCCTCCCAAGTGAATCTACTTGTCCTAATAGGCATGAATGAGTGTTCCTTACCTGGTTCACCACCTGTGGCAGGAGCAGGCGTAGGCAATTCTGTGCTTATGTAGAGAGCAACAATATTTAAAGAAAGAGGCAGGCAAGTATATCCATGGAACGTTTTTCTTTTTTTTTCTTTTTTCTCTTTTGTAGAATTGAAGCTTATGAGTTTATCTATGCCCACTATGTTCATAATTACAATTTAATATCTGCATACAAAAGCTAGGTAAAAATCCATTTTTTCCCCAAATATACAAATTTTCTTTTTGGATAGTTTAAAACATTTTGATCACAGATTTCAACAGAATTTTAGGCTGAAAAAAATATCTATAACCAACCTAGCAGTATCACTTGATCACTTGACACTGTTTACAAAATACACATCTTCCAAAGATTGTAAACCTCTCTCTTCTGTAGCATTTTTTTTTCTGATCTTTTTTTTTCCAGGGCATGAGAACCTTATGGGGTGGAGGAATGTCTCAGGCTTCAGAGAAGTCTGAAGAAAGTGTGGAGAACGAATTTGGCTCTATAATCACATTAAAGATGTTGGGTTCATAAGAAAGATCCAAAAGAAAGAGATGGTGTAAGTCATGTCAGCTCATCATGCCCTGATAGTGACTGTATCCAGAATGCATGCAACAGTGTCTCCTGTCTTACGTTGTGCTCCATAGCCTATGTGAGCGCTACCTGTGCCCTGAGGAGTACAGGCTGACTTCTGATTGTCTTGTGCATAAGGGGAATCAGTTTGAGCTGAGCAACAGAAAGCCACAAACAGCATTTTACCTGCACGGTATTGCTCTTGAAGGCGGCATTAGTTAATGTGGAAACACACTAGAAATGCACACTTTTTGCATCTGCAAATATTTATACAGCACAGTAAAAATTCTGTAATAAGGCCAAACCTTTTTTTTCCCTCTCCCTAGTCTGTTTTTTTTAATGTATTTTTTTTTTAAAGATTAAAGTGAAACATTTCAATTGTAAAAAATACACACCGGGCAAATCCTTACCTGGATAATAAATATCTACATCACAGTACAATAAAATTTCTTCTCTATAAAATTTACATATGGATTATAGCCTGTCACTATTAAAAGAAGCACTAATGCTAATATTTTCATATTATTAAAATAACAGGAAAATTATGAGCTTATTTTAGAACCTGATGCCATCACCATTAGAAAGGGCAGAGATTCGAATGTCTGCCAACTCTCCTTTTAAGGAGGAACTGTGGCTTGGTTATTCACTTAAATTAAGTTCATGAGAAAAAGGTTTAACCTTACAAACGCTGGCTACATTTCAAAAAAACCATGATAAGACTGATTTCATCATTTATGACTCATGCAGCAAATGGTCAATATGACACAAACAGGTTAAGAGTTCCACAGAATAGAGATGTCTCACGACAATGTCATGCTCTGAGGGGCTCAGCAGGGCCACGAGGCTGAGTCTGGGAGTGGGGGCTGGGGGAGCTGTGTGGAGGGAGGCCAAGGCCAATACACCTGTCACAGAGCAGAGCTGGGCCAGGCAGCCCCCTCTCAGGATTGAGCTGCAGACCAAGTTGGTGACACTTAGGGCACAGGTGGCGGCAGCGCTGGGCTGAGGTGGCAACATGTCAGGCGCGTCATTGAAGATTGTGACTAGAAAAAGCTGTGAGGCCGCACGTGATGTTTTTCAGCAGAATCGTAAAGAAGGAAAGAGCTTGGTTTAGATTCTAGAAGTTCTTCACATCTAAGTTGAAGAGCAAGGTACACCTGAGTGTACAAACACACCTGTTCACACGTGTCTGTGCATACACACACAGGCAGAGTGTGTGTACCCACCCCTACGCATCCCTACAAATGAGTGATTTCTAAAGAAGAACCCCAGAACGATGGCTGTGCTTTCCTCGGCGGGAAGCTATGACTCCCCACTATGGTCCACACTTGATTTGAAAGTCTGAACAGTGGTAAGGAAAAAAATAAAATCAGAACAAATACCTCAATCTAATTGCGTTTTATAAGAGGGAATCTTAAGATGCACTAAGTATCCCAACCAGCTTCAGAAGGAATGAGTTTAATCTCTCCATCCATCAGGATTCTTAGAGTCCTGAACACGTTTTCCTTTCAATTGGAAGCACCCTCAGGTTTGTTCTACCCAGCACGAAGTATTCAGCCTTCAACAAGGCTTCTAGACCAGTGGTTTGCCTGTTTAAAGCAGTCACTTAAGGAGCTGAGGATCAGACTTGGGTTGGGGCTGGCTGGCTGGCTGGCTGGTATAGATCTAATGTGCCAGCTATCTGGCCAGGGGTCAGCAGTGGTTACATCCTCAGAACATCGTGATGTTGCTTTGAGATCAGGCTGTGCACTGAGATGGGTGCCTAATGTTCTAGGAGACCAGCCAAATCAATGAAGCAACTTTCCTGAGCAACCCTGATGGAGTTTCTGAGCTTGCTCAGCAACTCACCTGCTTGCCCCCCTTTCCCTTTGGGAGGAAAATTTGTCTCCCACAGTAAACTATTTCCATTCCCTAGAGAGTGCTGAGTGCTTGTTTTTCAGAGTTCCCTCAGGAGAGTGAATAGAGGGAGCCAATATGGTCTCTGAGCAAGTAAGGAGCCTGCGGGACAAAAAATGAAGCCAGTGGTCTGTAGGTACTCAAAGCAGGCAATCTGGCGATGAACTTCATGCTTACCATTTTAATCCCTTCACATTGCTTTTCTTGTTTCCTTTCCTCCAGAAGCCAGTGTAGTTGATTTAGTGCATCAAACATTTCCCCTCCCCGCCACCCTCCCCCATTGTTTCCAATCGTACTTGGGATTTTCAGTGCTGTTCCTTTTTACAAGGCCATTCTGCCTTCCTCAAAAGAGTGAACTAGAATTGTGTCATTCTTACTTTGAATTAATATCTTAACTGCTAATGGGCCCTATTTTTTTGTGTAATAAGCTAGAAGTTTGAAAAGGAAAGAAATCATCAAAAGAACCCTATGTCCCTTACATAATTTTATACAATATTGAGGATCAGGAGGCTTTTGGAGATCATACCTTATTCAGATTAAAAAAAAAAAAACAAAAACAAACCCAAAACCCCAAGACCTGAGGTCCCGAATCTACCAGCTGACAGAGCATAAACTAGAACTCAGGCACTCTGATTTCTCCAGTTATGCTCCACCAAACCTGAAATTAAATTTTCCACTTGGTTTTCACAGTGACTTTCATTCCTTTTAGGTAAATTTCACTGATATGGCTTATTTTCCCCAATATTTCCAGGATAAGGCAGTAAAAGGCAGGCAAGGAATAGTTCATATCTACTATGCCGGTGAAGAAGGAGATACATTCAATTGCATGGGTACATTCTTTGCCAATTGTCTGGTGTTAAAGTGATGATGTGTTACCATTTGTTTTCTGGGCACAGCTACTCTCATTGGTCATTGGAGGGGTGAGTTGGGTATGGAGGTTAAGAGTGTTCCCACCAGTGGTCCACAGGAGTTTTCTGTTGAGTATCTGTCAGGGTAATGTTATTGAAAGAATGGGAGATTCATTGACAAGGAGAGTTGCCAAATAGCTTAAAGAGTTGAGCTATTTAGTGCCTCAGAATTGATGGAAAAGGAGACTAGGAAATATTTGTGAATAAAGCAAAGGGCTTGTGGGTCTAAGAACAGAAGGCAGTATCATCCAACTACGGTACAGGAACCCTGCATTTCCTTCAATTTCAGATGCAACTACACTAACCTCTCCCCAGAATTCATCCCAACGAGACCCCAGAGTTCAACTCTGCATTTGCTCCTTGATTAGAAGACTTGATCCACAGAGAAGAAATCTTCTGTTAGCTCAGCAATAATGCAGCTTGGACAAGTAACTTCAGAAGACAAATCAGATGCAATTGAGTGGTGATACTTCCCTATAAGTAGGTCTGATTTCTGTAGGAATGTCCTGGGAGCCTAAACTCATCGGACAAGTCTTCCTGAAGTTTTCCTGCTGTGAGGAGAAGGTTTGGAAACTACAGAGTCACTGACATTGGTAAAGATTCCTAATTTGGGGGAGGGGCTCACTGAAAAAAGTTATTTTCCTGTGGCCCCAACCAGTCAAATTCCTGCACACCTTAGAGACACTCCCTTGTGCAACTTGAATCATAAAAGTTTCAAAAATGATATTGAAAGGATGGCTGATATGTCAGGATGCAAATATTCCTATGCATTCTAAGTTATGTGGCTAGGAGGGAAGAAGAATACCGAAAGCAACACGCTCCCGAAGAGTGAAAATTAGTTTGAATCTTCCCCTGAAAAGCTACAGGTCACATCTAACTAATAGTGGGTGATTTCTGTTTGTTAACTTGAGCCCTGAAAAAGAATCAGGATTGGATTAGACTAAACTAGATTGTCTTGGTTTTAAGGCTTCTTTAGTCTTCTGCAGTGCTTTTCTTCTTGCTCAGGTCTCTGACTAGGGACAGGTGGGAGCTGGTGATGGCTTAATGCTGGTGAAATGGTCGTTCCCCACCCCACCTCTACTGCCACTGCTGTGAAACCTTCAAAGCATTCACATCCAAGGACAGGAGAACTAAATGCAATAGTGACAAGTACCCGCATTTGAGGGGCAATTTCATCCATGTCTAGGCCAGGACTTCTCCCTTCCCCTCACACACTCCCTCCAGACACAAAGAAACAAGGAAACAAACAGAGAGCTTAGGCAATGGAATGAAATGACACCCAGCAGTGCTGTAGGAATTATGAGAATGAATCCAGTCTAATCCTCGAACACTTCCAAGAACAAAGGGGGGAAGAGCTCTGTGGGGCATTCCACCTTCATGTGGAGGAAACGGCTGGCGTGGCAGGCTCCAATCATCCGCAGGTCTGTCACTTTCATCAGGAGTTTTGGCCAAAAGTGTGTCACGTGGTGTTTTCGGTAATTGATATAGTGTTCAAAGGCCAGCAGGAAACTGTCTTGGTATTTCTCTATTCTCTCCACACAGGCCAACCCTGGGCGATCTGAGAGAAGGAAGAAGAGGGTAAGAATTCAGAGGTGGAAACTGTCCAGGTCCAGTCATTTAGAGGGCTGTGAGTAGATCTGGGAACTTGGGACTTCTAGGAATGGGTGGGACACACTATGCACTTAGCATGCAGGGGGCCGAGTTATAGGGAGTGGCGGTGCTTGGTTCAGGTAAGAGTTTCTAGTTTATGCTGATTGCCTTCTTCAGTCTGAAAGGTACTGCCCCCTCCTAGGTTAACATAATTTGGTACAAGGACAAGATTCTGAAGTTTCCACTGTCTACCTGGGAGAGAAGACAGACAGACTATGCAGAGGCAGTGGGAGGGGTGAGAAGAGATGGGAGACATCACAGGAGGCCTGGAGACCCAATGAAGAATGCTGGACAGCAAGACATTACCTTGAAGACAGGTGCAATGGGTAGGTTTCAATCATTTGCCAAGCTCAGTGACTCACCCCTATTCTTTCTCATTCAGCAGTCCTGTTTTAGCCGTGGGTGCCATGCCCCCAAACCCCTATGCCTACAACCACAGATAGTATCCAACTCAACATAGAAATTGTCCCCTGGTATCCATGGAGACCAGTTCCAGATGCCAAATTTTAAGATCATCAAGTCCCTCAAGTGGTGTAGAGCTCTGCATATAACCTACAATATCCTCCTTAAGTGATCTCTAGATTACTTATAATCTCTAAGGCAATGTGAATGCTATGGAAAAGCTGTTTTACTCTGCTGCTGAGGAAGTGACAAGAGGGGAAAGCCCTCTTGCCATGTTCTCTTAATGTTGAATCTTTTTTTCTTTTTGCCAGCCCTGGGGCTTGAACTCAGGGCCTAGGCATTGTTCCCCAGCTTCTTTTGCTCAAAGCTAGCACTCTACCACCTGAGCACTACTTCCGGCTTTTTCTGTTCATGTGGTACTGAGGAATTGAACCCAGGGTTTCATGCATGCGAGGCAAGCACTCTACCACCAAGCCATATCCCCAACCCCTTCACTTAATGTAGATGCATTCCCCCTCCCCCCCGAATATTTTCAAAGTGTGGCTGGCTGAATCTGCAGATAGCTTGAGGACATGGAGCTCTAACGTACTGTTTTTGTTTTTTGTTTTTTTCCTGATACATAGACACCTCTGATAAAGCCTAATTTATAAATTGGGGAAAGGAAAAGATTAACCACAATCATAGTAATAAACAATTGTAACGAACAATTATAACAACATACTATAATAAGAGTCATATAATGTGGTTTCTTTTTTTTTAAAATAACCTTAGCGTACCTTTTTAGATATAATGATTTTCTGCTTTTTATAATTTGCATATACAAATTGCCATCCTTGCTTTGGGGACATTGTTAAAGGATGATGACAATACATGGATCTGATCACTGAGATGCCCACTAAGCAACTCATGGGCAGGTAGTATGTACTGTATGAATGCTCTGCATAACATAAAGGTGTGGTTCCCATCGAGGAGACAGGAAACAGGAGCAGGCAGAGGTTTCATCATGCTACTCAGAACAGCACACAATTTAAACTTTCTGAATTTCTTTTACATGCAATTTTCCATTTAGTAGTTTTGGATAATGGTTGACTAAAAGTAATTAAAACTGTGAACATGAAATCACAGAGGAGGCGGGAGTCCTGGGCCTTTAACAGAATGGCTACCTGTAGCAGCCATGTGGTACAATGATTTGTGGAATTAAAATAAAACGAGGGGGATGTCAAGTGAGCTACACTAGAGTCATCTTGTATGGAGAGGAGAAAGTACCAGTGGGAAGCCAGAGAAAACCACGACCATAGAAAGCCTGGAAAATGATCCCAGTGTTATAAACCCCTGGTTTTTCAACTGCATGTGTCAGACATGAGAAAGGGATGACACAAGAAGGTCTGATGTTGTCATTCAGACTTGGGTCTAGTCAGGCTGCAAGCACTTGGATGACAAAATACCTGGATGAACTCTTCAAGCAAGGCAGCAAGCCCACCCTGCTGCTCAGTTATCTTTAGTTGGCTCTTTGCAGTGCTGATCAAAGATATGAGTGTTGAGAGTCCAGTTGCTGGAGTGTCCATAGTAGTCAGATCTACATACTGTTCTGCTTCACATGAAAGGAGGGAGCAGGGGGAATGTCTCTTATCATACTCTGAATTTACATGAACCCCATATGGGCTTTGAGACATATGGGTTGATATTGCTCTGTGGATCTGATTGTTCCTTCCTTCCCTCCCTCCCTCCCTCCCTTCCTTCCTTCTTTCCTTCCTTCCTTCCTTTCTCTCTTTTTATTTCCTCTTTTTTTTCCTTTGTCCTTTTTTTTTTTTTTTTCATGGGGCTTGAACTCAGGGCCTGGGCACTGTCCCTGAGCTCTTTCAGGCTAGCTCTCTACTACTTTGAGCCACAGTGCCACATATGGTTTTCTGGTAGTTAATTGGAAATAGAAGCTTATAGAATTTTCTGCCTGGGCTGGCTTTGAACCATGATCCTTAGCTCTCAGCCTCCTGAGTAGTTAGGATTATAGGCCTGAGCCACTGGCACCCAGCTTGGTTGTTCACTTTATTTCCTTGTCTTTCCTTCTCTTTCTTTGAGTGTGTGGGAATCCTTTATGGTTCCTTTAAGTTTTGATCCAAATAGAAAATCAAGATAATAGTGTTTTGGCTGTATTGTTTCCAAAGAAAAATAACTTGGATTTTATGGCATTAAAGCATTTTATGACATAAAAACTCTGTCTTTTGATAAGAGATACAGATGAGATGGTCATATAAGTGGTAGAGAGAGAATGGACTGACATTTTGATGGTGTGCAAATCAACTTAAACAGGTTTATGAAAAAAGCAACTTTTGAAAGATGGAGACTTCTTTTTATTACTTAAGACAAAAGATCTCAGCAGGCATGGTGACATACACCTATAATCCCAGCTAACTGGGAAAGCAAAAACTTAGAAGAATTTTTAGGCCAGCCTGTGTGTGTGTGTGTGTGTGTGTGTGTGTGTGTGTTGGGGGAGGAGGGAGTTAGTGAGATCCATCTCAGCAAATGAGTCAGAAGTAGTTGCACATATTCTGTAATCCCAGCTAAATAAGCCCTGGTCTAGCGAATGTGAGATACTGAGTTCAGCATCCTAGTACTTATACATTTTAAAAAAGACATGATGTAACTGAAATGCCAAACAGACCATCAGCTTAGAAGACAAGGCTGAGGGTGTTTGGATCATTCTTGTTCTAACATGGAGGCTTCACTTGTCAAATGTATGGTATCTTGTGATATTTTTCTGAAAAAAGTCCTTCTTTAGGACAGGACTATTTAAAAGGTATAAACTATGTCACATGGCTATCAGGTTGCTCTTCTGGAGTCAGAGGACTTGGATGGATCATTCAGTTAGGTGCTTGGTGGTGTTGGTTTGGATCTTAAATGTCTCCCCGGTGTCCCATGTTAGAGCCATGGTCCCCAGGACAGCAGGATGGAGCCTTTGAGCAGTGACTGGATCCCAGGTGCTCTGAGCTCCTCAGTGGGTCAGTTCAGGTATGGATTCACAGGGCAAGGGTGCGTTGGGAGGTGGGAAACATTAGGAGGTGTAGCCTCCTTGGAGGAAGGAGGGCTGCAGGGAAGGGCCCTCAAATGGCATCTTTCACACAAGGCCACGAATCCTCTGCCTCCTCTGCTTCTAGGCCAGCATGTTCTGCTTTGCTATAGGCCTAAAAGCAAAGGACTATGGAAACCTCTGAAACCAAGAGCCACAATATTCCCTCCCTTTTTTTAGTAGTGCTGGGGTTGAACTCAGGACCTTCTGCATGTTGGGCAAGTACTCTATCACTGAGCAAAACATTTATCCCCCCATTCTTTCCCTTCCTCTTTCTCTCCCTTTCCATCCTCTGTCTTCCTCTCACTTCTCTCTCTTCCTCTCCTCTGTTTCCCTTCCTCCCTTCATTCCTAACACTGTCTTGATATGTTACCAAACTTACAGGCCTTGAGCTTGGCATTCTTATGCCTTAGCCTCCTGAGAAGCTGGGATTATAGTCTGTATTGCCACAGCTAGCCTTTTTTCCTAGAGTTGATTCTTTCAGGTATTTGTCACAGTGGCAGAAAGCTAACACATTGGCAATTACCAATTCTTCCTTTTATCAACCTTACTTAAGGCAGTTATTTTCTTAACCATCTGTTGAATTGGCACATGACAGAGGAAACACTGTGATCACCCAGTAATCAAAATTTCTTGCCATGAATGGAAGACTATCATGCAAATGAAAAAAAAACTTTCTAAAATAATAAACCTTCTGAAAGATAAAAGGTGAGGTGGCAGTGAATTGGCAAGCCACAGGTTCTGCATACATAGAAGGGGAGGTTTATAAGAGGGTTTGAACCAGAAGGTGCGAAAAGGGGGCCCTGCATAGGGTCTGTCCACCAGTCTCCAAGATGATTCATTGTGCTAGGCCATCTATTTATATCTGAGATTTTTCACAACAAATAATTGAAAAAAACTTTTCCAAAAAAGTCTGCTATAACTCAATTTCCTGTAGCAAATAAATTTCTAGGTCAGCTTAAGAACTCTGAGCCTCAAGTCCATAGAGGACTCTCAGCATACTTCTGGCTGCTATTTTATTCCTGTAGTCAGCTAATAAACATTCATTGAATCTTACAGAACACTGTCCTAGGGTAGGCCAGTGGAATCAGACACATTTGTGACATCAGAAGACAGGTCCTTCCATGGGAGATAGACAAGCAGGAATTATAGAAGGAATGTTGATCATCAAAGAGAATGTTGAAAGTGCTCAGAAACCACTGCTAGCTAAAGACTAACTTCCCTTATATACTGCAGTGTGTTTTATATTTCTTATGACATGAACAACAAAGAAATGCCATCATCATCATCATCATCATCATCATCACTTAATCCTTACAGTTTTGACAAGAAACTGTGGTGGCTTGCACATTTCTTTACGACTCCATCTGGTGGTGGGTTGCTGAGACAGGGCAGGAGCTAGGACTGGTTGGCCCAGGTGAATGCATGACTTAGGACTGGGCCTGCAACTTTCATGTGCTCCCAACATTCCCTCACAAAAGCCAACAGCTGGGGAAGAAGTCTGATGACCTTCTAAGATGAAAGGCTGAGTAGAGAGGAGGGCAAAGCTGTGTTCTAAGACCCATCCCTAACTTCAGCCATCTTGGATGTCTCATGCACTTAAGTTTTGTAATAGAAAAACTTAATTGGAACTGTTTCCACACACAGAACTTAACAGGCAATGACATGGCCATTCATATCTCTATCTCATATACACAGAACCAGAAGGCGGCAGAGCTGGCTACAAAACAGGCTGGGTCATGTCTGCTGGAGGCAGGTCATTTCATGGAGCTCCAGATACCTTCTTTGGTTTCTTCCCACAGCCCTGGGGGCATTGTAAAAAGCATCAGATACCTGACACCCTTGTTCAGTTTCCAGCCCCCTGGCAGACCCCTTCATTTCTTGCTAAAGGAGAGTGAGCAGGGATTGAAAGCGCCTTGAGTGATTTGACTTAGTGCCAGACAAACAAAGGCTTTTGTTTCTTTTGTCTGTCCACGGTGAGGCTAGGCACACTCACCTGAGGACATCAGCAGGACGGCCTGAAGAAGGGCGACTTCCGTATCATCCAGATTGAAAGACGACAGAGACATGCCCAGGTCGAAGATGGCATCTGACACCACCCCAAGACCTCCGTTTTTCAGCTGGCCCCGTGTCACGGCCATTTCCCCATTCAAGGTTAAAGTCTCACTTTCTGGGTCATAGCGCACAGCGGCTCGGAGGGACATGATCTCCATGCAGCAGCCTTTGAGGAGGATGATCTGGTCTTCGCATGGCAGCTAGAAAGAAGCAGCCACATGAGCAAAGCACGGGATGGCTGCCAGCCACAAGCAGTAACATTCGTCCTGCGTTCTCGGAGCCTAAGCCTCTCCTTTCCCCTATTGGGTGGCAGACTTTTAACCACCACTTTTTAAACCTGAATTTGATTGTGCTTTTCGCTAACTTTCATCTTAGTACTTGGCATTCTTTTTATGACAGATCGCAGTGTCCCACTGAAACTGTGACTAACCCTTCCTTTGGGGTTAGGCCTCTGTGTGAGAACTGCATGGGAACAGGGTTTTTGCTAAACTCACTAATTTTTGTCCTGGGCCGCCTAGAGTTAACAGCAGACTCACCGTTTAGCTAGCAACAATGCTTCATTTTTTTGGGGAGCAACTTTCTTTCTTGAGTCTATTCAAAGGCACAGAATTAGAAGATCATTGATGCAAACTAGAAACAAGGTCCAGAGATAGAAAAGGTTCTCCCAATGTTGCTCAGTGAGGGAAGGGCATTCGTAAGACCAGAATTCAAACTTCACGGCTCTTTTGGTTATGTTCTTTATAGTAACTGACACTAGAATTGCTTAGCACCATTAGGTCTTTTGATAGTGTTGCAATCTCACTGTAAGCTCATTTGCTTACTCTGTTAATTAGGATTTGTGATAATGGGATAAAATTAATAATAAACATTAAAAGAGAATGGCGACACTAAGCAAGATAAAAAATAGAAATGTATTTTTCTGGAGGAGGCAAAAGTTTAAATATTATTGTCAAACTCACGTGAAAAGCTCTTAGTTAATAACTATTTTTCATGAACTGAGCATCATGACAAGATTTACACACCTCTTTCTTTTCAGGGCTGGCTTTGAATCCTTCTCCTCAGATCTTAGCCTCTTGAGTAGCTAGGATTACAGGTGTGAGCTATTGGCACCTGAGTATAGTAAGGGAAACATTCTAACTCCAATTTACTTATAGATGTTAAATGTCAGTCCCTGAGAGGATAGTGTGCTAGAATTACATGAAAGTTTTGTAGGATTAAACTAGAATTTGAAGCCAGCTCTGTCAGAATTCAAGGCCCAGAGAAGAGAATACACTTTTTTTTTTTGTCGGTCATGGAGCCTGAACTCTGGGCCTGGGTGCTGTCCCTCAGCTCTTCAGCTCAAGGCTAGTGCTCTCCACTTGAGCCACAGTGCACTTCTGGCTTTTTCTGCTTATGTGGTGCTGAGGAATTGAACCTAGGGCCTCATGCATGCAAGGCAAGCACTCTACCACTGAGCCACCTTCCCAGCCCGAGAAGACACTTTTTTTTTTTTAAAGTATCATGGATGTGATTAGTTTCAATAAGTTTCATTTATGTAAATGATACATAACATCTACCTTTTCATATAGGTGCTAACAACTCCTTTCTGGAAAATGTTCTTGGCAATTTTGAGCTGTTCCAGTAGGTTACTGTGTAGATGAGCTGAAGCCCGATCTCCTTTGCTGACTGTTCCTAGCTTTTACCAGCTCAGCACAGTCACCTTACTGTTTCATATTGCATATATTTTCCTACAGAATAAAAGTCATTTGGTTCTGGGATCTGTACACACATTCTCTTCTTCCACCCATGTTGAGAAATGACGGCGATTTACTTTTGTTTAGGTTTTAACTTGACCTCCTCAATTATAGCCTTAGGTTTCTGCTCAAGAGTATGGCAGGAAGCAGGAATCCTGTGCTCAATGAAGGCCTCTGCAGATGAGAGAAGAGGCTGTTGTGGGTACAGCTGACCACCCAAGCCCCAGGTTCTCCATTTTAGCCCCTTCAGGATCATCTGAGGCCTCTTGAAGTTCACCGGCCCTACCTACGGTTGTCTGCACTTCTCCAGATTCTCAAGTAATACTTCTGTGGCAGTTATGTGGACCTTACTATCACTGAGAGAGAGAGAGAGAGAGAGAGAGAGAGAGAGAGAGAGAGAGAGAGAGAGAGTGTGTATGTATATGGTACAGGGATTTGAACTCAGGGTCCTGAGCTTCCTAGGCAGGTGCTTTACTGCTTGAGTGGCATCTACAGCCCTTTGAATTTAGTGGTTTTTTTTTCCATAAAGGGTCTTGTGCTTTTGGCCTGAGTGACCCTCTTACCTCCTCCAGCATAGCTAAAAGCTTGTTCATTTGTGATGGGGTTTTGCTAATTTTTTTGGGGGGGGTCTTGGCTGGCCTACAATGGTGATCTTCCTGTCTTTGCTGCCCAAGTAACTAGAGATTATAGGCATGAGCTCCTGCTTGGTGCCCCCCTCCCTCCCCCAGCCTGGACTCACTCTTGAGAACCCCTGGAATAGAAGAGCAATGAAAATTTCTAATTGGATCAAACTACTTTATTTATCTTTCAAAACGTATGCAAACTCTGGTGGGCCCACCTTTGAAATTAGGTCTTCTTATAGATGAAGTAAGTAGAAGTCTTCTTCTTCTTCTTTTTTTAAAACCTAACTGTTGATGACTAGTTCATATTTAAATAAAAGCGGAATGAGTATTTGCAAAGGATCACCAGGGGCTTAGTAACTGGGCCAAATGCCTTTTTCCTTAAGGAGTTTACAGGGTCCTGATGAGATTTGTTTCAACACATGGCAAATAATCTCTGTGGCACCTGCCACACGTCTTCATTGTGAGAACAATCCAGCAAGGGCCTGACAGGCAGAGGGGAGAAGCAGGGGGCCTCCCACGGCTTTCCTGTCTCCTTAGAACAGAATCACTCAGGCTAATGCGCATAGACAGTATACTCTGGGAGTGGTTCTCAAGTGTTATTTTGGCTGTTCTACTGGCAACAGATATAGCTCTCACAGAGGCTTGCTGTCACATCAGCCTTCCTTGGTAAGTGGGCAGAATCTTAGCAGAGTAATCCACAGACACAGTTTGAACTGCAGATGCACCAAACTGCATTTGGCAAGAGTCCACCAGCTCCAAGGCCACCTGGATCTCCATCCCACAGTTTACTCATAATTCATTACCCTCAGGGAGGGGGTGTGTGTATAAGATTATAAGGCTGGTGGGTGCTCAGGAGTCTGGGATTGGAAATGTGTGTCTTTGCTGTTCTCTTCATCTTCCTCCTCCTTCCCCTCTCACTGAATTTTCTCTTTCAGTGGTTGGTTTATATAAGCGATATTATTATTATTATTGCTGGACCTGGGGCTTGAACTCAGGGCTTAGTGCTATACCTGAGCATTTTTGCTCAAGGCTAGTGATCTACTACTTGAGCCACAGGTCTACTTTTAGCCTTTTTTGGGTAGCTAATTGGAAATTAGAGTCTCACAGACTTCTTTTATGCCTGGGCTGGCTTTGTACCATAATCCTCAGACCTCAGCTTCCTGTGAAGCTAGGCGTGAGTCACCAGCATCCTGCTTTAACTTTACATTTTTTAATGAGCATTTCTGGTGGGCATTTGGAGGATGCCTGCCACAAAGACAAACTAAGGAATGATGACTAAGTAGAGAAGGTAAGACTGAGAAGGTGCTCAGTGGTGGAGTGCTTGCCTTGTATGCATGAGGCCCTGGGTTCGATTCCTTAGTACCACATAAACAGAAAAAGCCAGAAGTGGTGCTATGGCTCAAGTGATAGAGTGCTAGCCTTGAGCTGAAGAGCTGAGGGACATCAGGTCCCATGACTGACAGAAAAAAAAAGAGAGAAGGTGAGAAACATAAATGAAGTGTATTTCTACTTTGTACTAACTGCTTTCAAACGACTAAGCCTTGCTAGTTCACAGCAGAATTATTTATTATAAACAATAGCCACAATTCCTGGAAACTGATGGGACTATGATGACATATAATGCAGAAGGAAAAACAATGTCCTCACCTCACAAAACATAGGCAACTTTTTGGCAAAATCCACCACTCTGGTGATCGCTGGTGTGATGATTTTTGTAAAATGGCTGAAGGCTTCCAAGTCCACCTTCCCGCCTTCTGGGGCGTTTACTATTGGTGCTTGTCCAATGTCTTCTGGCTGTGGGGGAGAAGCAAAAGTGACTTCAGATGTGGAGGAAAGCCGGGCTTACTATTGTTCTCACATGGCAGAAAATCACTTCTGAGTTGACGTCCAGCTATGGTTTTTTATTTCCACTTTGCCCATTAACAAATGGATTAGTTCTCACAGCATTCATCATTGAGCCAAGTTATATGTCTTGGCTATTGCTTTAGTAGGCCTCGGTAATAATGTTCACGAGATTGGTGCTGGAGAGAGAGAGGAAAGGAGGAAAAGAGGAGAAGGTGTGGAGAACCAGGTGTGGTGGAGCATGCATATCTGTAACCTTAGCTATGAGGGAGGTGGGGGTAGGAGGCTCATGGTCTGTGGCTCACCTGCTCAAGGAAAAGAAGCAAGAATCCATCTGAAAAACAAGCCAGCTGCCAATGGCTCACATCTGTAATTCTAGCTACTCAGGAGGCTAACACCTGAGGATCATGGTTCAAAGCCAGCCTGACAGGAAAGTCCATGAGACTATCTCCAATTAACCACCAAGGAGTCAGAAGTGGAGTTATGGTCCAAGTGGCAGAGTGCTAGCTTTGAACAAAAAAGCTCAGGGACAGCACCCAGGCCCTAAGCTCAAGCCCCAGGACTGGCACACAAAACTATTATTGAGGCAAAGCTCAA
Source organism: Dipodomys ordii (assembly GCF_000151885.1). NCBI lineage: Eukaryota > Metazoa > Chordata > Mammalia > Rodentia > Heteromyidae > Dipodomys > Dipodomys ordii. The sequence continues at coordinate 27,327,805 of NW_012267228.1, read as the reverse complement.
GTTATAGAGCACTTGCCAACCAAGTATGAAGTCCTGAGTTAAAAACACTGTGTGTATGTGTGTGTGTGTGTGTGTGTGTGTGTGTGTGCGTGTGTGTGTGTGTGTGAGAGAGAGAGAGAGATAGAGAGAGATAGAGAGAGAGATAGAGAGACACAGAGAGACAGAGACAGAGACAGAGACAGAGAATATAGGAAAAGGGAGGGTAGAGACTTGGAGGTTCTATTTCTCCTAGCATAGGAGTGATATCCATTCTGGGGCTCTGGGGTGACATTTTCAGAGTGCTGCACACTGGTGTATTAGTTTACAGGAAGTGCGAACAGTGTAGATTGGGGGAGGGGGTACGGGTTGGGTGGGCCATTCTTGCTTTGGATCCAGCAACTGGGTCTTAAGTTCCTTCTCTACCATCATAGACCCTGCTTAAAATGGTGTCAGTGGAGAGCTAAGGGGATGATCTCATGGCTGGAGTTGTGTAAGCCTCAGAACAGAATGGAAGTTTTACTAGTGTCTGCTATTTACTTGTTCAAGAAGAATCTATGGCCTGGCAGGTCAAAGGGGACTGGCAGCGTGGGCATCAACTGAGGAAACTCCCAGGCCCTCCCTGGATGGGATGGTGCATCGTCAGCATTTCCTATTTCCTGCTGTCACCTTTGTTGCTTGTGGAAGTTGGCTTCTCTGCGGTTTTTGACCTTGCTTGTGCTTGTGACACAGCCACCACTTACATGTGGTGGTGATTTTTGAGCTACCCCTGCACATACTCTTAGGTGGCCCTCATTGAAGCCCACATGGGGCAGGTGAGCACATCTTACAGGGCCTTGGAGCCTTTCAAGGGGTTGTCTGTCACCCCTCCATCCCGGGACTCCTGACAGTGCACTCTAGCCTACTCTCCATGCTGTTCTTGCCAACTTCTCCAGCTTTCCTCTAGGAGATGGTGAATGTCACTAGAGAGATCACAGAGACTCACAGCCTGCTCAGTGGTGGCCATTTTTGCCTTGAGCTAACAGTGAGTAGACAGGAACAAGGCCTGACCTTCTTCAGGCACCTGGGGGATGGGGTAGGGAGAGCAACGGAAGGAGGAAAAGAGGAACTGATGCTAGGAATGAGTGGAGCAGGACATTGAGGCAAGACCCTGGCCCCCAACTTCCTAAGCTTGACAATCACCAGATTTCCAGGCCTTTCTTCCTGTTTCTGATGGGGCAGGGAAGGGCGAGAGAAACCACATTTCTGACAAGTTTGAAGGCTACATTGCAGCTGGTGTTGAGGGCATTGGACGGGCAGTAACCAAATCCAGCTCAGAAAGATCAGCATCCATTTTTCTTCCCACACATCCCATTAACTGCCAATAGGAAGAAAGCAGATGATTCTCACTGTTAAGCTGCCAGCATACCAGGGTAGCCTGGAACAGCCAGGCCCTGCATGGCTGTGGGAGGAGCCTGCTTTGGCTGACCGGGAATCATGCCATATAATGTTAGCAAACACTTTGCATTATCCAGGTGGGCTTCTGTTGATTTGTATTGTTTGTTTGGATTATGGTGAGTGGACGGGACTTGGGTTCTGTCCTGTTTTGGTAGTGAAGTGACTGGCAATGGTTGGAATGCCTGGAAAAACCATGGGTACGGCTCCCCTCTCCTTTTCTGCCACGGGTGATGCTATTCCCTGCATTCTGTTACCATGTGCATGAAGTTCGCTTCCTCTTCATGTACTTTACAAGGCTATCGTGAGGATCAGCAGCTAAAAGGAATGTGGCACATTCTAAGAAACTCACTAATATGTAATTGTAGGACCATTTTTAGAGAATAACATGGTTTGGGCTTAGCTGATCCAAACGTCTCCCGGTGGACTACGGTTAGGTCTAATCTGATTGCATTTGAATGGAAAATACAGTGTCCTCAAGAGTTAAAATGGATTTGTAATCGTTTCTATTCAATCTGTGGGTACATAGGGTATTTCAGTCATGACCTGTGATCTCTCCAAAGATTTGAAAGAAGTGAAATTATGCAAGGAAATAAGGCAACTTCAACTGAAGTAACGTCTCAGATATCACTTTACAAACATTTCCATTGATAAATATGTCAGGGCAGGAAAAAGTTCATTATTATGAATCTTAAGTGGCAAATATAGTGGCTAAACGTCAAACTATCTACAGAGGAAAAGCCTTCCTTTATATCATTAAGGTTTCTTTCCATAGCGGATCTCAGAAATAGAAAAAAAGGGGAAATCCGAAACAGAAATAAAGGGGAATCTATGAATGAACAGGGTTTTAATACCAGGTATGGGAAGCTTTGTTGTGACTGCTCCCCCTCCCCCGGTTTGCACCTATAAGGACAACATATAAATGAACTCCGTTACTCTGTTCGCGATCTCCCTATGAAGCCCTTACAACTCTCACCCTAACTTCATTCCTGCACCATAGTTGTATGTCCCAAGCCAGCTCAGCTGACCCCACTACATTTCTTCTATAATTTGCCTTACATGTTTCCACTTTGCCTTTTTCTGAAGCCCCCCCCCCCACTTCATTCTCTCCTATCTCTTTACCCCAGAATCTACACCATTCTCTAGACCCAACTTAAGTCCTGTGTTATAGATATCTTATCAGATGACCTCAGTTCAAAATGTCGACCTCACCTGAATACATATCCTGCCCACGGTGTTAAAAATATCACTTTGTATTTGTAGGTAGTTATACATCAAAGATGAACTTTTCAAATGGAGGAGAAAAAGAGTGTGTGTTTGCTGTTGTGTACAAGGTGTTGGGCCAAATAGCAGGGGACAGAAAGCTTACTGAGTAGGAAAAACAATATTTATTCAACTTGTATTTCCTGAGCAAGTATGATGGGGCCAGGTGTAGATCTACATTGTAAGATTATAGCAGTGAACAATGTATCATCGCGGAACTTGCAGTGTAGTGAGGAAAGCCAGGCAATACATACATTCACTGAAGCGTTTCAGTTTGGTAAGCCTGAAGGTGACCTGAGTAAAGAGCTGGGTTAAGGTCAAGTCCTCTGAGAAATGTGTGGGTTTTGACTGGAAGAATAAAGGGGAAGCCTTCCATAGAGCTGCAGGAGAAACATGTAAAGCAGAGGGGAAAGAAACGAGTGCAAAGTCTCAAGGCTGGGGCTGGGAAGGTGGCTCAGTGGTAGAGCGCTTGCCTTGCATGCTTGAGGCCCTGGGTTCGATTCCTCAGCACCCATAAGCAAAAAAAAAAAAAACAAAAAACAAGCCGGAAGTGGTGCTGTGGCTCAAGTGGTAGAGTAGTAGCCTTGAGCTGAAGAGCTGAGGGGCAGCGTCCAGGCTCAGAGTTCAGGCCCACAACCGGACCCAAAATAAAAACCAAAACAAAGTCTCAAGGTCAGGAAGGACAGAACTGGTAAAGGCCAACAATGGCATGAGATTGAGGTGGGAGCTCATCAAATTGGATGGGGAGATAAACTTAATCTACATGCAGAAGGGGTCCACAAAAGTGCTGAAAATGAGAGAGACGTGGGGAGATTCATTACTGTGTGAGGAAGGGCTGTGCCAAAGAAAGAATCTGGGAGAAAAAAAAAACTTAAGAGAAAACTATAAGATGACTTCAGTGCTTTTGGACATTGTGCTGCTTTGCTCAGCTGAAGTGGGCTGGACTATGGAGTTGGAAGTTCAGATGGACAGAAATGTTTTGCAGAGGGTGGGCGAAGATGAGCTGGATGTGGATCAAGGAATCCAGAGTGGCTTCTCTGGCCAGTGGGGGTGGAAGAGGACCATGTAAGGCAGAGGGTTTTCTCCTTTAATGGTTTTCTCAGCCTTGTTCTAGAGCAGTAGGAAATGCTGCCAGATGGCTTTGGATCAAGTGACTGGTTCAGTGCCAAGGGCTTCTTGGCTTGACCTGGTAGTTCTCTGGCATAGGCAGAGTGGGCTGGGGCCAGATGGACTCTGCCTTTCCCCTGATTGTTCAGTGGGTGTCTTCTTGAATTCGGGGAGGGGGCCTAGAAAAATGGTGATTCCAAGTCCTGGGCCTTGAGACATGATTCTGGACGCCTACTTTTCCTGAGATCTGAAGGTGGTCATGGTAGGGATTGATGTGCGAGGCATTATTGGATCCTTTCTTTTACTCTGATGCCATTTGATAAGGGCCCAAGACAACTGAGCCTTAGACAGGTGACATAACTTGCTTGTGGGCACACAATTAAAAAGCAATTGCTGACCCAGGCTGTCTGGTTCCAATGTCCATCCTCTGATCTAGTCTCCCCTGCATTCTCTGGAGTCACAACTTGATTGCACAGACCACATATGGCCAAATCACTCATCATCCTGATCCTCCCTTCAATGTATGCCTCTCTTATGGGAAGAAGGGAATCAGGCAGTGATTTCTATCTTGGGTAGGACATGCACCCAAAGCCAGGGCACCTTTGCATATGCACTGGAAGAATAGTAGTGTTCACAAACGGTAAGACTAGTAGTGTCCACAGACAAGATTGTGGCTGATGCTTTGCTGCTCCTGGGGGGCACAGGGGCAAGTTCCCCTTCCCCTGGATGAGCAGGATGGCTTTTCCTTGTTTGGCATCAGAGCTACTTGCTTCCTCCTTAGGCTACTTCTTTTCTTCATCACTGTTTACATATACAAATTGTTGATAAAACTGGGCATTTCTGCCATCTCAAGTCCAGAGATTGGAGTAGAACACTAGAATTTGGCATGATTTAAAGGTTTGGGGGAATAATTTCTATAGCATGGCTTTAGACTTATGAGGAAACTCCACGTGGGCTCTTGCAAAGTTCCTCATTTTTCGCTAAAGTATCATTTTCCCAAAGATAGATGTGAAACTGAGGTTAAACCACCCATCTTTCTCTGATTTGAATCTTGGTCTAGGAGAAAAATGACGGAGTAGCTTCTTTTGGGAAGAGGCTACTTACCCATTAATGTGTACTCCTAGCTTTTACGAGAGCATATACTTTTTATTCTTGTGTGACAGGTTATTATATTATTAACGTAATAGCCTTTTCAAAAAAGTTTTTTGAGAATAAGATAGAACATCACCTAAAAATGAAGGAAGTAACTGCAGTGGCCTCTTCTGCCCAAAGTTACCTTCTGGACTACAGATACCATTGAGCGAAGCCATCTCTAGGTAAGGATTCTGAATTTCCTCAGAGGAAGAACTCCCCAAAAGAGTACAGTTTTCATTCTGGGCATAAATATACAATCAGAGTCACTCCTCTGCACAGAGTACCTGTCAATATGCAAACTAGCCAGAGCTTAAATGTGCTCTCTAAGGATGGGCTTGTGAGACTGTAGGTTCAGTTTCTAAGTATTTATGGAGTCTGTTCTGGTTATCGATCGCAATATAACTACGCCAAAGCCTAATGACTACAATTTTAGAAAGTGATCTCCCAGAGTTCTACGGATTTATGACGCTGCTGGAGTGGGGCTCTTCCTGGCATTTCCCAGACAGCTGCCATCAGATGGCAGCACAGGCTGGTATCACGGAAGGTTTTGCTGATGTCTGAGTTGGTTGGGAATCTCTCCTTCTGCATGTTCTGCCTTGGTTTCCTCTGGGTGGGCTCTGAGCACTTGGAGGCAGGGGAAGTCAAATAAGATTCCAAGAGACCCAAGTGGGAACAGCAAAGCTTAAACTCGAGTCTGATGCCACTCAGGCATCTTTCTGGCCCAAATCGATTGTTTAAAGGAATCAGACTTGCCCAGATTCAAGGAGAAAGAGTGACAGGAATTCTCTATGGGAGAGAATGTGATAGTAGCTGCTTCTGAAGGGTCACTGATGGAATGTGGTTTCTCTGAAGGAGATACAGGATGTAGGCTGAAAGGGTGACTGGCTGCTGGAAAGCAAACACATTGTGGAGACAGTGGAGTCTGGTTCCGCCAGCATGCCTCTAAGACTGGAGACGGGTAAGCAGTTATAGTTCGATCAAGAGGGACAATTTCATGTCAGTTTCATGGGTGGAAGGAGAGGGACAGGTACAAACGTTGCTCGGCTTCCTGAAGACAATTCTTGTCATGGCTCTGACTCGGAGCAGTGCCAATTGCTCTGTGATCTACCTTGTTTCTTTAGGTATTGGACCAGTCAAAGGCCTTTAAAAGTGTAGACCTTGAGGTTGATGCTCATTACTTGACATTGTGCTGTCTCTGCTGAGACCTGGAGGCATGGAGAAATTTGTGTTCCATTTTTTAAAAATGAATTTGGATTTTCAGCTTCCCTATATATAGCTCAGATGTCCCTTTTTTTTCTCTCTAGACGATTTGATTATTGGAAGGGAATCTCTATCTTCAGTTCACAAACACTATTGCCTTACTTGCCCGCATTTATCTCGTTTAACCCTAATTGTCTGTCTCCCGCCACGGGAATGTGGCTGCTTTACTTCCTGGCACCTGGGAGCTCCTTAGGAAATATTTCAGTCTGGAAAGAAGCACCTTTTAGTAACTACCCAAACTAGTTTTGGACTTTTAATGTACCCACCCTGTCTCTGTGAGTAAAGAAAATAGCTGTAAAATTCCCTAGGAGAAGTCTGGGGCATACCCTGACCTTTCTCCTGCATGCAACTCAGCTGGGATTCCACTGCCAGGTTATCCCATGAAACCTGAAGGTAACAACAGACTGAAAATGATTTTTTTTCCCTGGTGCAATGGATTTAGGTTGGAGGGTTACAGGGCTTGGTCTTGCTTGCTAAGTCCTAAATATGTTGGGTTAGCATGAGTCCATTGGTCCAGAATGAATATTTTTGAATGCTTTGGCAAGGATGCAAGGTAAAGGCATTAAGTGGTCATCTTGGTGTCTTTCGGCGACCTCTGAGGCTTGGGTAGGTGGTGAGGCTGCTTAGAGAAGTAAGCAGAGCCCAGTCTGAAGGTGGCTGTACTCTCCACACAGCAGGTGTGAAAATCCTGCTGTTATGGGGAGATATTGCTGTATTTGTCATAGGGTTGGTGGGGGGGCTTAACGTGTAGACAGCACTTCTACGTGCTAGGCTAAGGGTTTACTGTGAGTAAAGGCCATTAGCAGAGGGTTAGTATTATCTTTTCAATACCACAAAAATGAAGGTAATTGTCTTAGGGCAGGTGAATTATGGTGCAAGCTTTTTTTTCTCTCCCCAATCTTCCTTTCAAGTAGTTGTTCTATTTTAGCTTATCACCCTACCTCCTTAAGATGGGGAGGAATCTGACATGTCCTGGACGGAATCGGACCACCGGAGCAGGGCTTGGTGAGGTCCTGTTCACGGGCTCACAAAGGGCTTCGCATCCCCCATGAAGGAGGATCCGTCTCTGCCCTATCTGGTCCAGATAATGAGGCAGAGAGAGAGAGCCTGCACTCAGGAGAACTGACTTGGCTTCTGGGCCAGACACTTGCCATACCTTGGGCTGGGCTTGCATGGCTCTGGCATCTGGACTTCACAGTGCTTTAAAGGAATGCGAAGGGCTTCCCTAGCTACCCAGCACTATATAAAGCATCAGTGTTCCACAGCTGTGGAAAGGTCTGTTTTCTCCACTGGCTCCCTTCCCCACCCCCGTGCCCATTGTCTTCCTGGACTCATATTCATTCTTCCAAGCTGAAGACATAAAAATATACCTGAAGTCTGGGGCCTGTATCATAGAGGTGGTCCTGAAGGGACAGGCCACCATGGAGAAGCACAGAAGGTAAGTCATTGTACAGTCACAGGAGGGAGGAAATGAGCGTCCAAGGGAAAGCTGGCAGGTAATGAATTCTGCTAGGTAGTTGGTTTTGAAGACCTTCGCTACAGCAGTAGTAAGCTAATGTAACCTGGTTTTGGAAACTACTTTGAAAGTCAGCGAATCATAGTGCAAATAGGAGTGGCTATTCTGTCTCTCACAGACCTGCTTCCAATCAGAGCGCTGCAAGATTTTTTTACCCTTCTTTCTCCTCTCTCCCCTCCCCTTCCCATCTTTTCCTTTTCCCCCTTCTCCCCATTCCTTCCCTCTATCTTTCTTCTTCCCCCTCTCTCTGATCTAGTTTATCCATGGCTCAAATGGAGCAGAGAGAACAGCAGCCCAGGGTTAGGAGGCCAATCTGAGTTGAGTGGGAACCGCTGGACTGAGCATAGAGCCAACGAGAGCTCTGCAGGGAAGCCTTACCAGAAATTTCCGTTTCTGCTTCCAGTGGCTGCCCTGGGCATTGGTGGCCACGTGTGCTTCAGTCACGGTCTTGATGAGCTCCCACTCCTCATCTGTGGGCTCGGGCTTGTGCCCTATGGATTTCTGCAACTCCTCCCGCCGCCTCTTCTCCCGGTTCTCCTCTATCAGCTTCCTCTTGGCCAGCCTCTTGCTGTCATCCAGCACCACTGGAGAAAGGAGAGGTGAGAAGCACACGGAAGCTTGCAAGACACCTGGCGGATCACACACGCCACAGCCTCCTGGCTGGCACTGAGGCATGGGAGTTCAGTCACTTTCCCCCTCTGACTATTCCCTGTCCAATGGGAGCCGAGTTCCCAAAGCCCAGCCAGCTTTTAAGAGAAAAGCTCCAAGGGAACTTGAATACCGGCTGCCTCAACTCCACCGAAGGCGGCCACAAACAACAGTGAAGCAGAGAGAGGTAGAATTAAGCCCGTACCATTCACAGTGTCACAGGTTGACATGTCTACTCATCATGTGAATTCACTCTCAAGAGTTGTTCTTCCCTCTTCCCTTAGAACGGCTCTCAGGAAGGAAATTTCACCTTTTTATGGCTCCCTCTAGCTCACTGTGATGTGGCTGAGCCTCGCAGGTACCATCTTTGTATTAGATTTGGTATTGAATCCTGACCCTCTGTGAAATGAGAGCGATACTACCCCCTGCACATGGCATACAATGTGATCACGCACTCTAAGTGCTCAGTAAGTGTAGCCACAACGTTTATCATTTGTACACAAGGGAATGAAGGAGAGCAGGTAATAAGAAACCTATATTTCTATGGCTAATTTCCCAAACAAAACCATTCCACCAGACTTGGGACTACAATGGAAATGGTTTTATGTTACCCAGTCATCACATTTTAGAGTCAAAAGGGAGCTTAGGCATTACAGTTCATCTCTTTCCTCTCACATGGGCGGACCTTGATCCAGAGAGGTCAGAAGTTGCCTGAAGTTATACAGCAAGGTCTAGGACTCCAGTTCCTCCCTGTCATTATCTTATGGCCATTCTACTGATGACTAGCTCTCCTCAGCTGTCCTGCAAATAGAATATTAGACCCCAGAGAACTATGTAAGCTTTTACAAATGTGGGAAGTTACAAGTGAACACTGTTCCACCTGGGCTGTCTTACAGGAGGATAATTGTAGCTGCAGCCTCATTTCCCCAGATACTTCTATTGTACCAGAGGGTGTTGCACTTGCACTTGATATGTTATCCAGTTCTTGGACACAACCACCTATGGCTTCTTTCTAGAGGTCACACAAGTAGTAAGCGCGAGACTCAGAAGTTTTTCTGATTATAAACTCTGAGCTCTTAACCTCACAAACAAGGACACCCACACTCTTTGTACACAGCAGACTAACCTCATAAACACTTATATCTTAACCTTCTTGGTGAAATGGATGTCCAATAATAATGGCTCATTATTAGTGACATATCTAAGCATTTGGTTCTAAGCTGTACAATCACATATCCTTATCAGAAACACTGTTGGCAAAAGCCACAGTCTCTAAAGATAACGAGCACACTCAGCCGGAGGTAGGCTAAGATTTCCAGCCTAACATCCTAATAATAACACAAGCCTCTTCCAAGACTCTCCATTCTATTTTCCTATTTGGGCAAAGGAGGACATTCCATGGATGTTTTTGTTCTCTCCAAGAAACTCCTATTTATCATACAATTGCCAGTCATGAGTATTTCCTCTTCTATCGGGAGAAAAATGCTTTAACTCTTTACAAAAATTTTAACTCCTAGTTGGAAGCCCTCGTTTGTGTGCAAAAATTTATGGCAATAAAAATCATTAATATACTGTTGGCCTGGCAAGAGAGGGGTCACACCTTTCTAGTGACATGATTCTTTTTAAGATTAATTGAAGTGACTGGTGTACATCTCCTGCAGTGTCGGGGAGAAGAGACCCCTGATGGCGAATCTTCCCCAATATGTGGTACTTTGAAAATTGGGTAGAACTGATTCAGCTCCAGTGTTGTCAGCTAAAAATATAATAAGCAGCCAACTGAGGGATGACTCATGTTGTAACATTCAACAGGGAATTCTTCAGATATTGCCAAATACCATGTTTTCTGCCAATGACCCTCTCAAAAAAAAGGTCCATAAAATGAATTCCTGACTATGCTTTTGAGAAAATAGGAAGACTATCCCATGAGGCTCTCACCAAAGTATAACCTTACATTGCTAACCTTCTGCTTTACCATCAGCCCTTAGAACCTCTGAGGATTAGGAGATGGTGTGGAAGCGCTCTGCAGGAGGTAAGGGGTGGGGAAAGCCAGTATTCCCTCACTATCCTCCAGTTCCTGATTTTTTTTTTCCCTGCCTGGATGATCTTGAACCAAACTCTTCCCCAATCAACGCTCCCTGAATACGAAGCAAATGAAATCTACTTACAATCCGTTGCCATGCCAACATAGATGCATTTCTTAAAGCGACATTCCTGGCACTGATTTCGAGTGACTTTGTCTATGACACATTTTCCTTCATATTTGCAGGAATAGGATGGATGGAGATTTTTCTGAATGGTTCTTCTAAAGAAACCCTATATGGGGGAAAAAGGCCCAAAACAACAGTTTCATATTTTCTAAAAATAAGTGATTCTGTAGTTTGGTGTCCACATAATTAATATATAATGGTCTTGGACTTCAATGTGTTAGGACCTTAAGTTGAATATATCCAGTTATAGCCTCAAACATAGGATAGTAAGCCCAATGTAAACTGAAGGTATTGTCTCAAGACTGTAGGGTCAACATATTTTTGATGTTTATTCAAGAAAAATGTCAAAGGAAGACTTGAGTGCTTGTATTTCTATACTATATATTGAGTGATAATGTATTATTTGGAGTTTCATAATTATGTTGCTAACTAGAGCTGTGGGCACAAATACTTTAATAACTTTACCAGTAGTTAAACATGTAAAAATTATTGCATTTAGACTTTTTTTTTGTTTTGACTCTGGACATGGTTGTGACCAGCCACTATTCAAATAAGAGTTTGCAGGGGGTAGGTGTAGGGATAGGGGGTGGGATTCTATGTTTTCTACCCAGAACCTTAGCTTAGTGAATCTGGGATTTTCTTCTTATAACTGTCTTTTCTTCCAGGATCTATAGACCTACCTTCAAGCTCCATGCTTCTCTTTTTCTTTCTGATGCTATTTGGTCCTAGATCTGAGCCACGGACATTAATATTCTCAAGGGTGTTATGCTGGATCTTTCTGGACATGATCACCGGGTCCTAGCAACTGAACTTTGACTTGCAGCAGCAGGAATTGATAATGACAGCAAGCACTTGTGAGGGGCACAGTACTGCACAGAGTGCTGCAAAGCCATTCACATCCTTCTATCTTCCAGACGACATTATGAACAAGACACTCAATGACATAATCAACGAAACAAAGGACTAAAATACCAAGCCCAGCCTCAGACTAGAAGGTGGACTGGGATCCTGAGCTTCTTTTGCTCAAGGCTTAATGCTCTGCCACTTGAGCCACAGAACCTTTTCCAGCTTTTTCTGTGTATGTGGTACACAGTAGTTGAACCCAGGGCTTCATGTATGCTAGGCAAACACTCTACCACTAAGCCACATTGCTAGTCCAGTCCCATGATTTTTTTTGTCAGTCATGGGGCCTGAACTCTGGGCCTGGGTGCTGTCTCTCAGCTCTTCAGTTGAAGGCTAACACTCTACCACTTGAGCCACAGTGCCACTTCTGGTTTTCTGAATAGTTTATTGGAGATAAGAGTCTCACTGACTTACCTGCCCGGGCTGGCTTTGAACCAAGATCCTCAGATCTCAGCCTCCTGAGTAGCTAGGATTACAGGCGTGAACCACAGGTGCCTGGTTCCCTTGATTTTTAACAATGAGGAAAATTAGCTCCTAAGAGTAAATGTCCATCTACTTAAATCCTTTTAGGGGTTGAGAACTTAGTGATAGAGCATTTTCTTAGCAAGTATGAGGTTCAGACATCCTGAATACATGAGGACTTGTTGATGAGCAGACTGCATTTATACGTCAACATCAGATGGATTTCTGCACATCTGAGGAGGAACTGGGTCAATTTCTCAGTGGTTGAGACACAGTACTAACTGGAAGTACAAGGAGCTAAGCACTGCCCACCTAGCTCAGTATGTGCACAACTGTTAAGCCTGAGTCTTTCTTAGGAAAGAGTATATTATGGAGCAATGTAACAAACCTTCCTTTCAAATAAAAAAAACCTTTCTTCTTACAAAAAATGCATTAAAAAGCTAGTATGTATCACAACAGAGAAAATATCTCCAAAAGATTTCATTGGGCAAAGATTCTACCCATACCTATTGTTTGAAGTAGAATAATTTTTTTTGTCAGTTGTGGGGCTTGAATCTGTGGGGCTTGGGTGCTGCTCCTGTGCTCTTCAGCTCAAGGCTAGCACTCTACTGCTTGAGCCACAGCGCCACTTCTGGGTTTTTGAAGATAAGAATCTCACCGACTTTACCTGCCAGGGCTGGCTTTGGACTGCAATCCTCAGATCTCAGCCTCCTAAGTAGCTAGGATTACAGGCGTGAGCCACCAGCACCCGGCAGAAATAGAAGTTTTAAGTTTCAGGTTTAAATAGACAGTACATGAATGCGTTTCATTTTATTTTATTTCTAAATTTTATTTGAAAAACCTTTATCTCTTCCTAGGATGCTCTGGTTTTTTATTTTGTTGTTTTGTTTTTGTTTTTGGTGCTGGTTCTGGGGCTTGAATTCAGGGTCTGCACCCTGCTCAAGGCTAATACTCTATTAAATTGAGCCACAGTTCCACTTCATAGTTAGTTCCACTAATTATTCTGGTTAGTTGAAAATAAGTCTATGGACTCTCTTGCCTGAGCTGGCTTCGAACCAGGACGCTTAGATCTCAGCCTTCTGATTAGCTAGGATTATGGTGTGAGCCACTGGTGTCAGGCCAGAGGTTCTGTTTTTATACTAAGTAAGTATACTCTGTCTCTGGCCAGGCCCTTTCTTGTTTTATGTTGGAGGCAATCTAGAAACAGGATTCTGATTGGCAACAAAGACACAGAGATGGAAAGACCTAATTTTAAAGAAAATCTCAGTTGAGGGACCAAAGGTGATGGTATAAGCCGGTAATCCTGGGCATTTGAGAGGTAGAGATAAGATAATCATTTCCCAAGGCTGGCCTGGGCAAAAGTGTGAGACCTTATCTAAAACAAACTAAAGCCAAAAGGGCTGGGATTGTGGCTCAAATGGCCCAACTCCTGCTTATCAAGTATGAGGCTTTGAGTTCAAACCCTCATACCACCAAGGAATAAAAGTGTGGGAGAGAGATAAAGAAAATAAATCTCTCAGCTGAATCAGGTCCCCAGATATTGTTGGTCCTCGCAGAGATGCTTGCTGAGTTCAGTTGAGCATGTTTAAGAGGCTCAGTCCTCCCTTTGTTAAGGGTAATTGCTGGTAGTGCATTCAGTCAGTCTGTAGAGCCACTCTGGGGAGTTAAGTATGAAATAGACTTTTTACTAGATTCTCTCCCAGAACTCATCATTTATCCTAAGAAACTGATTTAAAAGAATTTTAGTGTTGCCCAACCAGGTAAATACTTATGAATTGGTGCTAACTTAGAAACAAAAAAAGAAAAAGAAAAGGCCAGTTTCAATTACTGGGTGGGCTTTGGGAATGAGAGAAATATACCTAAAACTACAGAATTTTATTAATTGCACATCAAACCAACAAACTGCTTTCAACAGAGAGTCTGCTAGTCTCCTAATGAATAGCCAAGATTTACTTGTAATCAGCTTGTATAAACCCCTGCAGACATTATTTTCAGAGCCATCATAGCAAGCAACCTTTAGTCTAGTCTTTGTTACAGAACTGCAAATTGCAGATCTAAGGGATCTGGATGAATGGGAAGTTTTCATCATATTGCAGAGAAAAGGCCTTGGAAACCCAGAAATGAGTTCAGTTCTTAGGTGGGCTAGGGAGGAGGGAAAGTGGAGTCGTACTAAATTTTAGGAAAATTTTTGCTTTAGGGCTAACATCTCTACATAAAATTGTTGGCCTGCCAGGATTAAATGTACATGCTACGAAAGAGCTCCACCATTCATTTATGTCCTCAGCCCTTGTTTTTGTTTGTTTGTTTGTTTGTTTTTGGCCAGTCCTGGGCTTGGGCGCTGTTCTTGAGCCTCTCTGTGCTCAAGGCTAGTGCTCTACAACTTGAACCACAGTGCTATTTCTGGCTTTTTCTGAGCAGTCTATTGGAGATTAAGAGTCTCATGGACTTTCCTGTCCTGGCTGGCTTCCAACTGTAATCCTCAGATTTCAGCCTCATGAGTAGCTAGGATTTATAGGCGTGAGCCACTAGCCCCCAGCTAGCCCTTGTTTTTTTTTTGAGACTATTTCAACTCTGCAGATCAGACTGTCTCTAAATGCAATATAGTCCAGGCTGGCCTCTAATTTATAATCCTACTGCTCAGCCCTCCAAGTGCTGAGATTATAGCATGGCTCTGATAAGTAAAATTAAAATATAAGAGGCAAATATAACATCCCACAAGAAAATAATCACTCTGACTTGAAGTACATCTTCATCCTCATCCTCATTTGTAAAATACTGCCGGAATACTGAGTAAAGCATGAGATTAAACTTTTTTTTTAATGCTCATGACAAATTATTTTCTAGTCTAGGTTGAGGGGCAAGGGATATTTTTCATAAAGCTTAACTTTTTCAGTAGGATTTTTTAGCCTCCCTTTGGAAGTGACTGGAATGGTATGTTCTTGTCAAGTTATTTCCACAAGAAAGGTCTGCAGAGAACAGAATTACCTGGTAGATGACTAGGATATATTTAAAGCAGATTGCACAGAAAGCCACTTTGGATAAGTTTCAGAACATAATTGAACCTAAATATCCTCAAAGAGATTTCCTAAGGGAACCCTTAAAGATGGGCCAGTTCATGCAAATTCACAAGGGAAAAGAGCCTGCCAAAGATCAGATCTATAGGCGAAAACAGGAGAAGAAAATATGTACTGTAATGAGAAAGACACAGGCTTTTAAAACCAAAACTCTTACTAATTTCATGTTATTCTCTGTACAAAAGCCATTTAGAAAGGTAAAGAAACCAAACATCACATTCTAGCAACGTTTCATGTCTTTGCTTATGATTTGGGCTAAAGAAAATTTAGATATTGACCACATCAGGAATGAAGAGTGACACTGACCCCTGGGTGATCTCAGGCCATGACTGCTGACACTTGGTTTCATATCAAGTACTGGTAGAGCCCTGGTAGGGGATTGGGGCTGGGCAGGGACCTGGGTGCTGCACACATGGGCACTTACCTTACAGCCTTCACAGGTGATGCAGCGGTAGTGATATCCTGTAGCCTTGTCCCCGCACACAACACAAAGCTCGTCTTTGTCTAAGTAGCTGGGGATGTACCCTGTGAGAGAGGTACAGAGAGAACAGTGAAAAAACACCACCATGGGAAAAGATACACCATACCCCTTCTCATCTCCTGGCCAGGAGCAAGATGGTTTGCTAAGAGGAGGCTGACGATAGAGAAAGACTTAATGAAATCAAACAATTGGCCAGTCCTTGACTTCAGAGTGCTGGAGCCCCTGGTCCAGAATCTGTGCACTGGGCAGGGGGAACAGCCAGGAAGACTCAGGGTCCCATGAAGCAAGTTGATTTGAAACTGCTGCCGTGCCCTGACTCATGAATGGCACAATCTCATTCATAAGACTATTTTCAGAACTTGTTCTTAAAAGACTATCAATGCTAGAGTCAAGTCACCCCGTGCAATGAACTCAGAAACCTTCATAGCTGGAAAGGTCCTAGGAAATCTTTTAAGCATTTCTGAAGTAAAACAACAACAACAAACTGGCCTTGGAAGGGGACAACTGGGGAAAAGTAAGAGAGGGGGTAAATTGTCCCCCAAATAGAAATATACTCATTACTTGACTTATGAAATGGTAGCCCCTGGTACAATCACTTAATAAAATTATTTAAAAAATCCTGGCATTGGGTGGGGGTTGGTCTCTATGGTACTACTGAAAACTATCAAACAGATGGAAACCCAGAGTTCTTAGTTTCTTGTGTCCAGGGTAAGTGTTGCTGATCTTTTTCTAAAATAAGATGTTTAAAGCAGAATAAACTAGGCCATCTAAAACTTTTGGGCCAACTTGAGATATTATCATATATACTTCAACACCATAGTAGTCCAAAATAATGGAGTCACAAATTCCCTTTGTTAGTTTAAATTCTTGTACCCAGGACACTGACATATAAAAACAAATATGTGAACTGCTCATTTTCCACTGGTCACTGTTTTTTCCTTGCATGCGGAGAGAATATCACACCCCAGAAACATCTTCTAATGGGCCAGTTTGGTTCAAGGAACCAATACTTTACTACAAAGGCAAGTTTTAGATTAAGTCCAAAAAGTCAAAGCAGGACATGATTTCTTGGGATCTGAATGAGGGAAAGGCTGAGCAAAACTTTTTTTTCCCCCATCATGGTGCTTAGAAAGTTATTTACCTCAGTAAACTTTTCCTAGTTTGAACAGATTGGTTAGGTTGGAATGACTGATGACTTACTGTATTCTTTACCATGACATTTTCCTAGAGCTTTTGTTAAACTCAATCACTGAAGGCTCACTTTGCAGGAAACAAAATCCGTAAAGAAAACAGAAGAAAGGCAATTGTTTCCATGATTTGTTAGGAACTACTTTGCTGAAGCTTCCATTTAGAAAAGTGTTACTTCCTGGATGGCAGATAAATGACTTCAGCATGAGAGTCAGTAATGTGCAGGATTATATTTTTAAATATCACAGTTTTTCTTAGTTTACTTTTTGCATCAGGCAAACCATGATTCATCTGTTGAGTTTACTTCAAAGTTTCCAAAACTCCCATCAGACATTTTAAAAACGAGGATTCTGGGAGGAAAAACAAGGAACTGCAATCGTTTATGTGTTCAATCACTCACTATTCAAGAAGTCAACAAACATCTATTTAGCATATGTTATGTGCTAAGCACTTTGGAAGACACTTTGGAGAATATAAAAATGAATGAAACATGGTCTTTGAGAAGTGTATAAAGGATCGAGTTCTGTTTCTCTGGCTCCTTCCTGCTTAGAGAGAAATGACTTACACCCCTTTTCACTTACCTCTGAACCCTACGTTTGATAGTTCCAAAGTCATTGTGGGAAATGCTGTTCTAGCTCGTGTCTGGGGGCACCTTCACCAGAGTTGGGGCAGCACGGGAAATTCACCTGCCCATCCTCATCCTTACCACCCATGATGGCTTTAGCTTTTGGAGTTGGAGGTAGAACAATGAAGTTTTCCTTCTATCTGGGGCTCAATAATTTATTTAGGTGTAGTTCAACACCGAAAGGTTCTTGCGAACCTTGGAACCCAATGCTAACTCAGAATGTGGAATAAGCTCCTTTCATATTCTGGCAATTAGGGAAACAATGGTTTGCTTTTCTCTCTTGTTTTTCCTAGATTATTTTCTTGGTAGGTGGAGGTGATTAGATGTCTTCAATCATCCCACCTTTTACACAGCTGTCTACTTATGTTGGTGGCAGTTGCTTACATGATCCTACTCAACCCACCACTTTCTTTTCACTGCAATATAAATGCAGAGACATTCATTGTATTTAACTGAATCAGTCAGCGCAAGCAATGATACATCAATCATCATGCCTCAGTCCATTATCCACTGCGAAATAACTTCTGGCAGGAAATAACACTCTCCCCAACCCCTGTCATGGCTAGGTTAGTCGGGGATTCTTTTCAGGTACTAGGTGCACCTGACAGCATCATAAAAGATGGCCACACTTTGCTGTTCTATTTCAGGGTCTTTCTATTCCCAGAGCAGCCACATGCTGCCCCGTATGCTCTGCAAAGGAAAATGGAACATAGTTCCAATTGCCAAGTGTGGACACTAAAGGGTATCATCACATCAGTCTGTCTAGAAACAGGACAGCCTTGTAGGCACACTGCTCACGTGAGAAACTACGTCCACATGTTGTCCCAAGGGACTGCTAGGAAAGCTTCGCTAATCTCAACCCCCTCCCCCATCCCTTCAGGAAAACAGTTGAGACTCAAGACAAGATATGATTCTTTAAGGTTGATGTATCTGTGCCATCTTCTATCTGCTCAAGTGCATTTTTCAGACCAGTGAACTCTGCTACCACCTAAGCATATTTTTATGAAAACAGTCTGCTTGTCCCACAAAGGACCTGAGATGTTGTTTTTAATTGGCATTCGGAAATGTCAAATTAGTTAAGTCTTATCTTGCATAAAAAAATAGGTTGACAAGATAAAACATTAACTTCGTGGTTGGTGGTGTTGTTAGGGTTTTGAACTCGGAGCCTAAAGCTTGCTAGGCAAGTGCTCTACCACTTGAGTCACACCACCAAGCCCTTTTTGCTTTAGTTTGTGTTTAGACAGGGTCTTCTGCTTTTTCTCACCTCTGTCTCTCAAGTTGCTGGGAACTACCATGTCTAGCTGACTTTAGAGCCATATTTTTGGTAAGAACTTTATAATTCACAGGCTGTACAATTAAATAGCTTTTAATACTCCCACAGAGCTTATCAATCATTACCACTATCAATCTTAGAACATTTTGATCATTCCCAAAGAAACTTCATAGCTTTAGAAGTCACTACCCCATTCCTCTCATCTCCTCCACCACTTCTGCCTTAGGCAATCACTAATCTATTGTCTGTACAAATTTGCCTATTCTGGACATTTCAGAAAAATGCCATCATGCGATATGTGGTCTTTTGTGACTGGCTTATCACTTAGTTTAAGGCAGGGTCTTACAGCCTGTACATGGAATCTTCCTGTCTCTGCTTGCTAAGAAGCTAGGGTTACAGATATGCACCACCATGTCCAGGTAGCAGAATACCGTCCAGGGACATAGGCTGTAAGAAAGGAAAGCTTTGTGTAATTGCACTGCTAATTGTGCCAACTGCAAGCTTGGCTTCTTGGGTTCCACTAGATTCCATGCTTTCTCTTAGAGTGAAGTCAGAAGGCTGGCTCGTTTAGTTCTCTTGAGTAAATCATACCAGCATGGAAAGTACTAGGGGGAGAAATCTGGTACCCTGACAGACACATGGCTCTAGGTAAATAGAACATAAAGCTAATCAAACATGGTGGGAGATCCAAAGTAAAAGTGCTACCCGAGAAGGGAAGGGAAATCCAAGCTGGGAAAGGAAACTCTTTCAACCAGGGTTAATCTTACTTTGGGTGTAGACCATTTGTCTAGCAGAACCAGTCCTGGCTCCATAAGGGAACAGTTGTGACCTGAGGTGGAAAGAAATCCTCTGAGCAGGTGGAAGTGTACCTGGATGCTGTGCTGTCTACCTTAGGAACCACATCTGCAGGCTGCTGAAGAGTCCTGGGGAATAACCCCAGAACACAGTTCTGATGGACTCTGACTTAGCTTGCAGCCTCTCAGCTTTGAGTCATCAAGAACCCCGAGTTAGCACGGGTTGTAAGTTGAGACTGCATTTCAATACTCATGAAGAAGCTACCCTGTCAGCGCATGTACTTTTGCTTCCAATTTTATACTGGACTCCCACAGTCCATCTCACGCTGTAGATCCCTGCAATTTAAGTTTATTTTCCCCTCCACTGGAATCTTGTCAATTCTTTACACACTTAAAAAACCTTGAGTGTCTCAGCCTTTTCTAACATACTAAGCCTAATCCCTTTTGCATTTAATTCTTGGTACTAGGAACCAGGTTTTGCTTCACACTCATCATTAACCCTCTGATAAATACTATGGCAATTAATTAAACCATTTATCAATCTATTTATTTAGCTAACACCGATGGGCTTACTCTTTGTAAGTCATTGGGCATGGACTTGAACTGGCATTAATGTAGAGAGGCCTTCTTTTATTGCTGTCCAAGAACCCCAGCAAAGCTGTGCTGGGGATGGGATGGGATGGGGGCTGGGGGGAGGCTCCCCTTTCACTAATTCTTCAGAATAGCAACTGCCATCCTTCCTTTCCTGCTTCCCTCTTGGGGGACACTGAGCTTCTATTTATACTTTGCACTTGGGCCGGCTGAGAGACAGCAGACACTGGAGTTCAAGGCTTCAACCTCTGATGCGTTGGGAGTAGAGTAGGGAGGGGAGATGGGTGGACAGGGATTAATTCTGGAAGAGGGATACAGATATGATGACAGGGACTCTGGATTCTCATCTGAAGTCCCAGGACAGTAAAAAGGGCGAAGCAGGTGCTGGATTATTTTTCTTGAAATAAACCATATTAACGTTTAGTCTTAGGCTTTGGTATAACATAGTCTCATGCATAAGAAGTCCTAGTTAAACTTCCTTCTTCCTGTCTCTGTACACTCAAATTCTTAGTAGCTGACATAATCTTCCAATCTGCAATTCAAGAAAAAAAAAACAGCGCAATTTACTAAGAGAGGAAATAGACTGGCATAATGAAATTTCAATCAAAAGGGCACATGCACTGGCATTCTACTGGGTTTGCTTTACAGCGTCTTTTTTTTTAAAGTCCTAGCCAAGATTTAGAACCAAGGGATTGCACACAAAATCCAGCATTCTTGCTTCATGTGAAAGAATGGACACCTGGTAATTCTGAGCCCAAAGTCTTAAGAGGGCAATGACTAGCTGAACTGAGAAGGCAATCCAACCTTCCCTGCTCCCCAAGAAAGAGACATCTGTGTTCTACAGTCTTCATCATGCCCTAACGTGTCCTAGCTCCAATGTCCAACCTTAGCATCATTTATGTGTAGTTTTACATTTTGTTGCTTTCAAAGGAAAAAGAAGACATTTCACAGATAGCTTTATCACAAGTAGGAAGACCAGAGTAGTCTAAGGGAAATGAAAGAGAACATATTTCCGTAGCAAAGTGAGAGAGGCTCTTATCATATAACATAAATACTACATGTCTTGATTGAGAATTAGGTCACTCATTAATATATCACCAATAGCTCTGAAAATAATGGGCACTGAAGTTTCAGATGGTTGGGTCCTTGTTTGTTTTCTAGATTGTTTCCTGGTTTGAAAGGGGTTAGGGAAGTCGAATGGACTAGAGTGGAGAGAGTAGACAGAAGAAATGGGTGGTAGTTGCTTCTGATTTTGCTTTGAGAGTCAGTGTATGGCTTTTAAGGCACACACCCTTGTTCTTACAGCTATTTCATATCTTGTGTACTTGAGAAAAAATGCATCTGAAAATCTAATTGGAATAACATTTAATAGACTACATAACCCTCAAAATGTAGGCTCTCAATTCTTTGGCAGCACACTGCATGTAGCAGGACTTGGGTAATGTCACTTTGCTGCGTCTGTTGCATTGATCTTCCCCACTGGTATATCTCAGAGTCATGGTCCAAGTGCACGTTGTGCACAGAGTGTGCAGTAAAAGGATTTATGTAGTGCCTTCCTCATGCTTAGGAGTTAGAAAGAGGTCTATAAACAAGTATACATGGCCTGTTACATGCATGTACGTATTGAGTCACATGAAGACATGTAGGTATATGTTTAGGTGTACTCCCCTATCAAAATGGTCAAATGGTCCCTAACACACATGCAAGTATCAAGTTGCATGCATCTATGTGGATGTCTGTTCAGATGTATTCCACAACAGTTTAATCATGTAGAAAATTGAGAAAGGAATTTGCCTGCCACAAAAAGACCCTTTGCAAAGTGTACTTTACTTCCTGTGTTCTGAAAATACTTTATTCTTCATTATCAAGGCAATAGTTCATCATCACTGGTGGGGGGAGGGGGGACGCGATTTTGTTGTGCAGGGGGCATTTGGCAGTGCCTGGACATACTTTTGTTCTCAGAAAAATCCAGAAGTGGTGCTGTGGCTCAAGTGGTAGAACACTACCCTGGAGCAAAAAGAAGCTCAGGGACAGAGCCTAGGCCCAGAATTCAAGCCTCAGGATCAGAGATATTGTATAAAATAGGGGATTCTTGATTTTGAAAGAAGCTGCCAGGATGATGGCAGGAATATGGCTCTGGCTAAATACAAGTGGCAGAGGCTGTGACCTAAGGTGATGCAGGCTGAGGACAGCAGGTTAGCACACCAGGAGAACCTGTAGTGGGTCTAGCTGGAAAGAAGCCTCATTGGTTCAGGGCTGGGACTTGGGTGGCAGACAAAGGAATCCATGGAGAGACAGGGCAAGAGTTTTAGAACAGAGGCTGTAAGTACTAAGCCAGATCAAAATGGAGGGTCTTGGGGCTATGAAGAGTTGCTGAAATTTGTGCTATTTAACAGGCCATGGAGGAGAACTGAAAGCCCCGAGTCAGAGTCCTGTGATGGGACACAGGACTCGGAAGAACTGCAGTGAGTGGCTGGGAGCGGGAAGAGGACAGGAGGCTGTGCTGGCAGGATGTTTCAGCAGAACCCAGAGCTCTAAAGCAGCTGCTGAGGGACTTAGGAAAGGATGGTACCAAGGACAGTGCATAGCAGCTCAGCTGTCCGAACGCTCTGGAGACAGGAAGAATACAGTATCAGGTGGTTACTGGCCAAGCAAAGATGCTGCAGATGGGTCCTAAAAATGGGCTAGCAGAATGGTAGAATGGGGGGGGGCAGCTTAACCTCAGATTGAATGCACCCAAAGGCTGGGAACTAAACAAAGGGCTTTGCCCTTGGCTGTGGACAGAAGCCATGGAAAGATGCAAGGCTGTGATCATGCACCCTGTGTGCAGGAAACCGGCAGTGCAACTAGTCCTTCCCAAGGCTGCCAGGCATCCGACTACTTCAATTATTCATTATGCCTTGGATTTCTGTCTTTCATCATAAGAAATGACAATGCGTGCTTCAGGATGAGGTAAGGTGTCCGGTGTGATCGCTGAAGGACATCCTTTGATAAGACAGATGCCTAATTCTCAGGAAAGAAAGGGAATAAGAGCCCGCTCATTTATCTGCACTTGAAATTTTTTGGATTTTTTTTATTGTTCTTTACTTTTGCTTTCATTTCTTTGTGTGAAGAGGCACTTTCATTTAACCTCATGAGCAGCAAATGTGTTCAGTATTTTTTTTTTAAATAGCATTTTTCTGGGCATCAGTGATTCACATCTGGACTCTTAGCTACTGAGGAGGCTAAGAACTGAGAATTGTGGTTCAAAATCAGCCTGGCCAGGAAAGTCTATAGACTCTTATCTCCAATTAACCACAAAAACAAGAAGTAGAGCTGGGGCTCAAGTGGGTAGCCTTGGGCAAAATGTTCAGAGATGGTACCTAGGCCCCAAGTTTAAGCCCCAAGACACTTCCCCCCCCCACCCCCCTACATTCCTCTCCCCACATACCAAGTAGTATTGTTTCCTGGAGTGATATTATCTTTTTATACTGTATAGGTGCCTAATTTAAACAGCTAATCTTCACCAGCATTCCAATGACACCTGTTATAGACAAACCTACAATCACAGTTCATTGGGGACTGATCCTTTCTGGATTTAAGCTAAACGAGTTCAATGGGAGGGAAAAGGAAGGATGAGAGAGGAAAACAATGCAAGTACTGGGGAGAGAGGGAGGCCAGAAATGGGGGAGACGGCTGAAGAGACACTGAAGTGATGATTTTACATTCACATTCATGGTTTGTAAGAGATTCCATGATGACATTTCTGAATCATTCTGCTTGCCTGCTTTTCATGTGCCTAGGTGTGACTCTGAGGCTTGACAGTACCTGTTTGTCATGTAACAGGTTTTTGGTTTTTTTTGGAGGGGGTAGGGATGGGGTGGAGGTAAGGGAATGGAGCACCCTCTGTTCCCTTCTCTAACTTAAAAATTGGCCAAGGAAGTTCTAATCAGAGAGCCTATTTCTTTGGGGCTTAACTCTTCTTTTTAATCCATTCCCCTTGATGAGGGTCACTTCACACATCCTCATCTTGCTATTTCTAATAGCCAGGGAGCCATCCCAGGGAGTCATAGAACACAAAAAAAGGACTAACTTCTGTTTAGAAGAAAGAGGTAATAAAAGCAGCCTCAAAATGTGCATGTAGAATTTCTACTTTTCTCTCTGCAGAACTAAAACTGAGTATAGAGCAAAAAGCATGTCTCCTTGGAAGCAACATGAACAACTGTCTCCTTTACAATGGTTCAAAACTAGCGAGTTCTCAGTCTTGTAGACTGATAGCAGTTCTTTTGGAAACACTCCAGCCACTTTTGAACATGGATTCCTATAAAGGTGGGGTCAAGAAGGTCATAGAAGAACCAGGTGGAAGACAGCTGCCCAGGGAAGGATTCTGGGTAAGTGGACTTTGAGACTGGCTAGAACAAGCTGCCTTCAGAGCATCCAGATGCAAGCATTTGGAGGACTGTGGAATATGATTAAAATTTCTGATGGAACCAGCCAGCCAAAGCCGAAAAGCTGTTGGGGGAGGGGGGGGTGGACAGGAAAGACAGTGAAGAAAGATGCTGTCAATTTTTAACTACAATCACTAGCTGCCAATTCTCCATCTCATTTTAAAATTCATTCTCTCTCTTTTTGCTCTTAAACAAATGGTGGTGGTAGGGGCAAAAATGTATAATCACAACTAGCTATCATGACTGGTTTGAATAAAACATACTTGAAAGACAAAGATATCATGTCTTGGGAATGGTTGGTAGGTAAGGGATTGTTGTTGTTGCTGGACATGGGGCTTGAACTCAGGGCCTAGGAGCTGTCCCTGAGCTTTTGTGCTCAAGGCCATCACTCTACCACTTTGAGGCACTTCTGCCGTTTTTTGGTGGTTGGAGATAAGAATTTTCCTATCCAGGCTGGTTTGAACTGTGATCCTCAGATCTCAGCCTCTTGAGTAGCTAGGATTACAAGGATGAGCCACTGTGTCCTTAACTTGTTATAAATTTGTTTTCTTGCCACAGTGGTGGTATACATTTGTATTTCTAGAACTCAGGAGGCTGAGGTAGGAGGCATGTGAGTTTGAGGCCAGCCTTGACTATAAAATGATCTGTGTCTTAAAAAGATGAAAGTTTGTTTTCTCATATTCCTTTAGGAAAAAGACTATGTATCTTGCATTTCAAGACTCTGAATGTGACAATTATATTGATCCCTTTTCTCAAAATTCTTGTAGTTTTATTTTAAATCAGTTTCATTGGGCTAAATAAAGCATAATTCCTCTTTGGTACATGTTCTTCAGAGTCTGATAACATTTTCCTTCAGGGCTACAAGTACAAAAACACAGAAAATTAAAGGTCATCCTAAAGTCTACCAATTAAGGAGTCTTTTTTTTTCATATTTTTATAAGCAAATATTCTCCAGTTCTGGTTGTCTATTGCGGTTACAACTCCCTTCACTCCCCCACCCCACCCCTGTCCATCAATGTATACAACTCATTAAGGTATATTTTATATGAAACAAGATTACAGTAACATCCTATTAAAGGGTAGAGTTTAAAGAATATACCATCCTTACAAAAAGTCAACAGCCATTGTGACAAAAACACAGCAATTATGAACCTCATGAAAATAGGTAAAAATCCAATTGGAAAATGAGGCCTGCCCCCACTGAACACCTGTTTGTGGTCTTAATTTTGCCTTAATGAGACACTACTTATGTCTTTCAACAACAGCAAAAATCAATAGTGGATCAATAGGGATAAACAAGTTGGGTATGACCTTTTGTCTTAAGAGCCAGTTAACAGCTGGGTTTCATTTTTCTGGGATTTACTTGAAGAACCGTAACAGTGAATCATAGTACATTTAAGAATAGTTGTCTGATTTGATTTAGTAGGTTTGGCAGGTGGCAGTGTTTTTTCAATAGCTTTGAGAAATTACATAAATATATGCATACAATGTGTCTTTTCTTCTAGTTCATGCATCAAATTAATTAGTAAATAATCTCTGGTTTCATATTTTATAAGCAAAGATTCCCTAGTGTTGCTTGAAGAAAAACCAAGTGAAAAAGACAAAAGGGAAGAGCCTGAAAATCTGTGCAGGAATTTTTAAAGACAGTGGTATAATAGACAGCAGTTACTATAATTCTGCATGCTACAAAAGGCATAGCCAAGCATTAATAAGGTAATGTTGATTCCTTTCAAAGGTGAATTCCTTATAAATATAAACACATATCATTTTACTTATAATAAAAACTAGAGATTTTAATTTTTTTAAGATCTATTTTCACAACAGGCTACTTTTAATCAAGAGTCACCTTAAGAAAAACCATTTTTTATGGAAACTGCAACTAAATAAACCATGTTATTTTTTTAAAAGATGCATTTCGTTAATTTGATAGGAAAATTTACCTTTGAAATCAACAAGCATCACATTCTTGCAAATTACAGAAACCTGTAAATTTGGTTCTCTAGGCAAAGAGTTGTAGATCATACTCAGGATGTACAAGGTGAGTTTAAGGTATATATGTAAACTTCTTAAGAGCCTTTCTAGGGTACTACTTGTTTACCTCTTTTATCTTTTGATAATACAAGATATGTTCTATTGATCAGAAATTAAGGATTATTATGTCTGTTAACTGTATGTTACACTTGTTTTAATATTGGATCTTTTGAAAGTTTTATCACTTGATTTTCTCTAATGAGCTCATTTCTTATCATTGTAAACTCAGATTTTAGGGGCACAAATGTAAGGTACAGTATATACGTTTTTGTTTTAAGTTTTCTATTTTTACTGTTTGATTTGATTACAAATAACTTTGTTAACGGTTCACATGGATAAATAAATGTATTAAAAAGAACATTTACAAATCTAACATAACACATTATTGCACTGTCAAAGAAATCCTTCAACTATTTCAGCAGCTAAGTAAAATAAACTTGCAATAATGAAGTGCCAACAAAAAGTCAAATGCAGTTTTGGTCTGAACATGAAAGGAGGAGAATTATCTTATTCAGATACTAACATGTCTATCCAAGAGGAAACCTCATGCCTGTTTTCCTTAGCAAAGAAACCAATACCACTCCTATTGGGCAGTAAAGATAGATAGGCCCACAGGCACATACATCCCAGAAAATCAACTCTCTCCAGCTCTCACACACAAAGAAAGAAAACATTTGGAAATCACTGTGGCCAACAGTCCTTCAATCACCTAGCAACCTCTCTTTCGGCTGCCTTTTAATTTTGAATACTCAGCGTTCATATACAAAAATGTGACAAGTGAGATGCACACTAACTTCAAGAGGAAACATAAACAACACTGGAACTTGGGACAAATTTAAGCAGAAAGGGTCCCTACCTTTTCTTTGAGAGTACGGTGGTGACTGCACTTGAGGAAAAGTAGGCTTTTCTTCAGAGAGATATGCAGGCTGGCTGTATTGATGCAGGGCCATATCCAAGTCAGAGTCCTTGCTTTTCAACATGTTTCCAGGGTAACTACAGGTATACAGCTGGTTCACTGCCCAGGCCTGTTCCATATATACGCTGTTCCTGGGCACCGTCTGAGCAGCACCACCACCGAAGCCCGGACTGTCCTCCAGGTAGGTGTAATAATCAGTGGCCTGCATGTAGCAGTTGCTGCCGGCTGCTGGGCACACTTCATACATTTCTTGCATACAGTAGTTCATTTTGTTATCCTGGTTTAGTTTCTACTTTACATATACATACACGCTACGCACGCATTCACCAGCCCCCTCCCTATGAGCAGGGCCTATACACCCAGAAGCATATATACATACACATGAAAGGCCAGGGGAAGATGAATAACCACCACCAGCACAGCAAGCCAGCCTGCTTCACTTGGGAATAGCACCTGATGTGCTAAAATCCTACCCAGATGGAGCTCTCCTGCCATCCCCACACAGTGGAAAGCAGATTTATAACTATAAAGGTCTTAAGCTGTACATGCAGCTAATTCCTGGGGAAGATGGCAGGCAGGTGCAAATGGTCTCACCCAGATAAGGAGCGATAAGCAAGAAGGTTCCTTTTCCTGTGAAGTTGGGAAAGATTCATTTTATACATGGGGTTTCACCCTTTTTGACTTGATTAGAAAATGATTACTCATTGTTATGGACAACTTAAGCGTGAAATGTTTTGAAGACATCTTAAAAGAATATCCTTGGATATACAGACAATCCTAAAATCAATAATCTAGTTTATTAGCATCAACAAGAGAAAATCTAGGAGTAATGAGCCTGACAATTGACTGGGAGGCTTTAATCTGGTTGTGTGAACATTAGTGGATGATTCTTTGTTGAACACTACCAATTGGCTTTTAAAAGCTGGTTCTAACCATCCATCCATGATCCTTGGTTCTCACTGGCCACCTTGAAAATGTTGGTGTCATGTGCTCTATCCTCTTCCTTGTTCCTGGGCATTTCCTATATTGTTATCACTGATCTACATAAGATGTAAAACAAATCAGCTGTCTTCATGACTTGTTTATAAGGATGAGAATGTGCCAATGAGCCGCCACGAAGAACAGACCTGTATTACAGCAGCTTTCCAGTTCCTTTGAGCTGAGCAATGCTGATTAGCAGTGTGTGGAAAACTGTGCCCCTGCTTTATTTCCAGTCACATCTTTGCAATTATTTTCAACTTTAATGTAATTGAGGTAGAATTCATGGACTTGTCACTTAAAGGTAGTGATCTGAGAGGAAATGTATTTCCTGTAAGAATCACCATGTCTTTTTAATTAAGGCACTATCCAATTAGACTGGAAATGCTTGTGAGATGATTATGAGTGGTTTCCTTTCTGTGAACAGTAGCCAGTGTTGTCCATAGATGCATATGGTTCCCTAGATCATGACATCAGCGAGGGGGGAGGTGCTTACTGTAACCCTAGGGGTTCTTCCTCTTTCTCCTGGTATGTTGAAGTGGCTCATACTTGTACAGTACTTTATAAATGAACTAAAGGGGTCATTGATTTAGAAAACAACCAAGAGGCAAATTAAAAGGAAAGACAGGCAAGGTGACTCATGTGAATGGTTAGTAACAAGACTTGACAGGGACCAGGTATATGCCTGTAATACCAGCACTCCAGAGGCTGAGGTGAGAGGATTGTGAATTCCCAGTTACTCTAGGCTACACAGCAAGATAATGTTGAAAAAGGAGGAGGAATTGTAATGATGAGATGTATAAAACACGAGGTTGAAAATTACAACTTCGGCCTGGGGGGATGGAGGTAGTTGTGGAGGTGGGAAGGAAGGGATGGTCGGGGGAAAACAAAGGTGGAGGCAACAATGATCAATAGGAAATGTACTCATTACCTTGATCATGTAACTGTAACCCCTCCGTACACTGTTTTTACAATAAAAAATGTACAAAAAAGGAGGAGGAAGAGGAGAAAGGGAAGGAGGAAGAGAGGAAGGGAAAGAAGGAAGAAAGGGAGGGAAGGAGGAATGGACTAGAAAACTATAACTGAACTGTAAGTGAAGTAATGTCTCTAATTGGTATAACTCAAACTAGAAAATGAATTAAAACATTCCATAAAGTTGCTATTAGGAGTAAAGCTATGAGGCTCATATTTTTATAATGGCTTGCCAGTATTCTTACTTTTAAAGAAAATTATTTACAAGCATTTTAAAGAATATATACACGGGTTGGGAGGTGGCTCAGTGGTAGAGTGCTTGCCTTGCATGCATGAGGACCTTGGCTTGATTCCTCAGCACCACATAAGTAGAAAAATCCAGAAGTGGTGCTGTGGCTCAAGTGGTTGAGTGCTAGCCTTGAGCTGAAGAGCTGAGGGACAGTGTCCAGGCCCAGAGTTCAGGCCTCATGACTGACAAAAAAAGAAAAAGAAAAAGAACACATACACAACATTACAATGAATATTTATTTCCTCCCTATTCAAAATGTCAATACACTCTGAAAAAAAATCAACCCTTCAATAAGGCAGTCTTTTTCCTGGCAACCATGAACTCTCTAAGTCCTCTTTTTCTGGTTGGGAGCTAAATATGGAACCCATCTGAACTTGTAGTTTTTCCCAGGTACTTTGTGGTTCTGAGCTTTTCCTTGTTTTCATCACTAACAATGCCAACTAAAGCCAGAACATGAATGGACATTCCAAAGGGATATTGAAAAACAATTTCAGATGTCCTTAAGTGTGCTTGAGAAATCCCAGTGTTACCCTTTCTCTTGAAAAGATTCATACTATTGTCAAAAAGAGTGAGGACTTCCTCTCCTTTTTTTTTGTCACTGGTTATTGGAAGAGTCAGCTGCATTTTTACTGAATTTAGGAAAAGGTGAGTTCCCTCCAAAATGTTTTACTAGAACTCTCTTTCACTTTTATCTTTTGGAGAAAACAGAACAAAACTCTCACACCAAGTTGGAATACTCGTAATGAATCCATGGAACTCTTGCTGCTATGAACTGAAAATGAAGTTTAATGCTCATACTACATGAGAAACAGGGCCACTCATGTCCCCCTATGGAAGCAATCACACTTGTTATCTGAGACTGTGTATGCTTCTAAGTTTATAAAGGACTCAACTCATTATGTGTCATGAGTGAGGTGAGCTTCAATAAGGGTATTTTCCGATTTCCTTGACTGACAGCCCTAATTTAATCATTTAGTGAGAAGTTTAAGAAATCTGAGATGTCTGTTTTTAGGTCATTAGCCCAGTTATTAATTGGATTGTTGGCTCTTTGGCAGTTTAATTTTTGTAGATTTAATTTTTTAAGCTCAAAGTGTATTTTGGATATTAGACTCTTGTCTGAAAAATAGCAGCAAAAAATCTTTTCCCATTCTTTAGGCTTTTTTTGTATGTTGGCTTACTCCTTTGTTGTGAAGAAGCTTTAAAATTTGATTAGGTAGTTGTACAAATGAGTTGTCGTTGAATAGAACAGCATATAAACACAGTGCCCTTTGACCAATGTCATCCTTTCTAGCATTCTCACCCACCCCTCCACTCCACCCCTTTCCTCACTTTTCTAGGTTATATATTGGATTTTTTTGGCATTTAACAAAGCAATTTATGTACCCAATGCATTTTGATCTGTGTCATACCTTCAACATTTCTCCTCCATGCTTTTACACATCCCTTCCCTACTTTTCTCAGTTCTGTGGCTCATTTCCCCCATTTATTCCTCTACTACTCTCCTTTTGACCTTCTCCTCTCACTCCCTGCAAGTATCCATTCTTAGTACTCATTTTGTGGGACATTGACTTAGTTTTTCTAAAGAACTATACTATTTGTGTTTTCCATAAATTCTATTATACTTCAGTTAATTCATTTATAACTGCTTTGGTGCCACCCAGTGTACTTACTTATAGATTTACAGGAACTTTCTAGTTCTCACTAATGAGGGAAACTGTGCTATCTATGCTTCTCTGGGTCTGGCTTACTTCATTTAACATAATCCTCTCCAAGTCTTTCCATTTCCTTACAAATGGTTCAATGTCTTTCTTTCTAATGGATGAGCAGAATTTCATTGTTTGATAAAATACCATTTATCAAGTCTTTCTTTGATTTGTTGTGATTCTGAATTATTACTCAGACAGTTTCTGCCTGTGCTGAGGAGTCTTAATGTTTCTCCTCCTTTCTGTAAGTTTCATATTTTACATTGAAACCTTTGATCCATTTTGAATTGACACTGGTGCAAGATGATATAAGGATGTAGTGTCAGTTTTTTGTATGTGGATATCCAATTTTCCCAGCACCATTTGTTGAATAGGCTTTCTTTCTTCCAGACTATGTTTTTGGCTCCCAAATATTAGATGACTATTTTCTGGGTCTTCTATTCTGTTCCATTGGCCCACAGGTCTTTTTTTTGTGCCAGTACCAAGCTGTTTTCATTACTATAGCTCTGTAGTAGAGTTTGAAGTTTGGTATTATTATACCTGCAGCACTACTTTCCCTGATATGGATTGCTTTTGGATCTTTTGTGGTTCCATATGAAATTGTGGACTGCTTTCTCTAGCTTATTGAAGAATGATGTTGGGATTTTGATGGGTATTGTGCATTGAATTTGTAGATTGCTTTGGGCAGTATTGTCATTTTCATGATGTTAATCCTGCCAATCCAGGAGAATGGAAGGTATTTCTATTTCCTTAGGTCTTCAGTTTCTGTTATTAAATTTTAAAGTTTTCACTATATATGTTCTTCACATCCTTGGTTAATTCTTACTTTTTTTTCTGAGGCTATGGAAAATGGATTGTTTTTCTGATTTCAGTCTCAATCAATCTTCTCACTGTTGGCATACAGAAAAGCTCCTTTTCTGTTTGCTCTTTCACCAAAGTTTTGAATCAGCTCTAATAGGGGGAGTCTATATGTCCTTTACATATAGGATCATGTCAGCTGCAAAAAAGGATAGTTTTATTTGTTTTCTTCCCTATTTGGATCCATTTTTTTCTTGTCTTGTTGCTCTTGCTAGGGATTCTAGTACTGTATTGAAGAGGAGTGGAGAAAGTGGACATCCTTATCTTGTTCTTGATTTTAGAGGAAATAGATTTAGTGTTTCACCATTAAGTATAATGTTGGCTGTAGATTTGTCATAAATAGTCTTTATAATAGTGAGAAATGCTCCACGTATTCCTAGCTTCTCCAGTTTTTTTTTTATCATAAAGAGATGTTGTATCTTGTCAAAATATTTTTCTCCATCTAATGAGATAATCATGTGATTCTTGTCATTGAAGAGTACATGGGACTTCAGAAGAAGTGCCTTAGGGAGGGGCTATCCAGTATACTTGCAAGCAGGCAGCAAAGACAAGAGATGAACCTTAGGGCAACTGCAGAGACGTCTAGCTTCTACTCTAATGATTGTTTTCACTTTGATTTACTAATAGACTCTCTATATTTTAGTTGAATGAATGCCCTTTGAGAAAAATTTCTCATTTGCTAATCTTCCTGTACCCAGATGTGTCTATGTGACTAAATTCTACCCAATGAGTTGTAATAAAGGAAGTGGTACAAGTCAGTTTATAGAAAACTTACAAGATGGCCTAAAAGATAACTAGTGCATGCCATTTTGTTCTAACTTCTACATGCAATGTGGATATGATGGCTGGTGCTCTACCCACCATTTTAGTCTATGAAGATAAGAACCATATTCCAGAGATAGTGTATGAATGAACTAGGAGTCTAGCTTGCTGAAGCCCACAAGACTGCCATACTAGCTGTAGACTGCAAGACTCTTTTCCCAAGAAAGAAATAAAACTTATTTACATTGTAGCTTCTTTTTTTGATGCACTAGAACAGTACCCAACTTACTACCAAGGTTAAAGGATTTTAAGTAGAGCTCTTGTAATAGTGACTGATGTTGGTGCACATAATAATCACTATTACTGGAAGGTGTACTTGCTCTTCTCAGTCTATCCTACAAATGACAG
Source organism: Dipodomys ordii (assembly GCF_000151885.1). Classification (NCBI taxonomy): domain Eukaryota; kingdom Metazoa; phylum Chordata; class Mammalia; order Rodentia; family Heteromyidae; genus Dipodomys; species Dipodomys ordii. Next base: position 27,294,525 of record NW_012267228.1, on the reverse strand, counting down.
TCTGTGCGCCAAATATGGCCCACCATCTGTTTTATAAATAAAGTTTTATTGGAATGCAGCTATGTTTATTTGTTAACACTGTGTATGGTTGCTTTTGTGCTCCAATGGTAGAGTTGATTGGTTTCAAGAGAGGCCATATGGCCTGCTGAAAATATTTACTGTTTGGTGCTTTGGAGAAAAAGATTGTCAGCCTATTCTCTAGATGGTTTTATTCTGTCTATAGATTTAAGTGCTGCCATCACTGCAGCCCCAATCCCCTCATCACCTACATGGCCTTCCCATTGGCCTGGCCACTCATTAGTTCTTTCTTGATGCCCCAACCAAAAGGAGATGCTTATAAGCCGCAAAGCAGGCCACATCAAACCACTGCTTAAAGCCTTCTATGGCTTCTCAGTGCATTTAGGACCAAATCCACTCTACCAAAAGGCAGTCCTTCTCTAGTTCCCATCAACCTCTTTTCTCATACACTTGACTGCAGCCCAAATAGTGCCCTTGTTGTTCTGTGAACACTCAAGTTCTTCTCCACCTCAAGGGCACGTCACATGTTTTTCTTTCTGTCTGTCTGAAATGTCCCTTCCTTGAGCTCTTCATAAAATATAGCCTTTTCATCTTTGAAGACTGAGTTTAAATGTCACTTGCTCTGCATTTCAGGAGCCTCTTTTGATTCCATTATAGGTCTGGAGGCCTGCAACCATCATCACATATATAACAACATTTGCTCTTAGAAAAAAATATAGAGAACTAAATGTATATTAAGAAAGATACCATTTTCTGGATGGGCCTAGAAAAAAATTATGTTAAATGGAGTAAGTCAGACTCAAAGACAAAATGTGCACATTTTCTCTTGTATGTGGGAGCTAGATCTAAAATACTAACATGAATAATAACATACACAGCATTTTATGCATACACACAAATTGAGTAAAGGGTGGTATATGTAGGGAGAAAGTCTAATGGTGTAACTCCTCTGAACTAGTTAAGTACTTAATAAAATGAATACTAGGAAGTAAAAAAAAGTTTGGGGGTAGGGAAATTAGGAGACCACAAGAATGGAAGAAGAGTAAGCAAATGGAGGAACGGTGAGCAAATGTAGTCATTTGAACTATATAACTTGAGGGTAGTGTTGGAAGTGGGGAAGATGGAGAGAACAAGGGAAGGGGTAATATTGATCAAGATGCATTGGACTCATAATCTGACTTACAGAATTATAACTTTTTTGTACAACTACTTAATAACATTATGAATAATGCAATAAATAACAAAAGATACCATGTTAAAACACAAAAATATCATGTTTAATAGGGAAACTATTTTGGGGAGATAGCCAGTGAGAGGGGGAAGAATGAAAGGTGAGGGTGGAGAGTATGATGAAGGTAAATTATATGTATGTATGAAAACATTTTAGTGAATCTCCCTAGTATAAGTAATATTTTACATATGGTAATAAATGTATTATCTTAGGCTCTGAGCATTCCTGAGAGATAGGGACAGTATAAATTCCATCTGGCTTATTCTTTTATATCTCTGGTAGTAGAGAACAAAGATAGACCCATTTAGCTATTTAATCTATCTCAACTGATTCATTATCACTGCCAAAAATAGCTGCTCTTAAAGAGGTTATATTTGGCTACATTTCTTTCTCTCTAAAGGACCTACTCAAATTGAGGCAAGTTCCCTTCCTAAATGTAAAGGGGTAGGACTCTCAGTTTTACCATCCAAGTGCTAAAAGACATCTAGATGCTGGCTTTCTTGGTCTCTTGATGTCTAGAATCTTCTGACTCACCACTTTTATAGATTAGGGTTCTAAAATAGACATGAGAGGGGAGGATTGGGTGGGGGGGCAGGGGGAGGATGGGAAAGGATGGGAAGGGGAAACAAAGGAGGAGGCTACAATGCTTGATAAGAAATGTACTCATTAGCTTGTAACCCCTCTGCACAGTATTTTCATAATAAAAAATAAATAAAAATTAAAAAAAATAGACATGAGAGATACATTAAAGACAAAACAATAAAAAGAAGTTCAATAGTCAAATGAGTCTGGGAAATTGATGCACTGTATAGCTTCCTCTTGGAGATAGACATCATGCACACATGTGCATGCATACCGCGCCCCTTTCCCTCCATACCCACACACAGACACCTGCTATGTTTTGTTGGCTTTGTGCAGCAGCATTTCTCTAACAAGTCTTGTCCCAGAACTCCATGTATCTTGTGACATTACAAATACCCAGTGAAACAGACTTTGCGAATGCCTTTAGGCCTTATCAGGCATTATCAGTTCTGCCCTGTTTGGTATGTACACAGGATCTGAGGCCACCTGCAGGGATAGAATCTCACCTGGAAGAGCAGCAGTGCCCTTTCTCAAGCTAGGACAGAGGCAGGAACCTGGGCAGGTGCTGAAGGAGTGTTCTGTTTTGTCTTTATCTAGGAGGAAAGCCGCAGGCTGGACACATGGAAGTATATATCACCAGGGGGGTCCACAGAACAAGACTCAGACCTCTTTGCTATCAAAACATGTGGTACTCTGCATTTGTTTCTAACGTTTCTCTTTGGGAATTTAATAAAAACCTTTTGACAGTGCCAGCTCGTTACAGCTCCACAAAAGGACAGCAACTCACCAGAAAGTGAAATTACTTTCACAAAAATGTGCTTGGAAAAAGATCATGACAGCACAGCTTGCCACACAGGGACTGGTTTCTGATCTGGTAGAGTGGAACAAATGGAGTGGGGACAAGATACTTTTGGGGCCTACTGACTAGTGGAGAAGTCCTGATGAAGTCCTAATGGCCTCTTCCACCAGATGCTGTCAGTTGGGTCTGAGGATTATAGAGTGTTTTATTTCCCTAGGGTGGGCTGGTTGTCCTGGCACATTCATAAAAGACTGCACTCACTACAACAGCCTTCTATTAGGTGATGTGCAGTCAATGTGTAGAATGAGTGAGTGGATGAGCAGCTCTGGTATGTCTACAGAGGTTTTAGAACACGGCCTAATATACCTGTATCCTCAAAAAGTCATTCTGGGACCCAGAGCTTTAGGATCACCACACAATTCTTAGAAATGTAACATTTTCAGCTCTACCCTTGAGCAACTAGATCAGAAACGCTAGAGGGAGTTGGCTTTCCTGGGGTTTCTGATGTAGCTAAAGTGTTTTTTTGTTGTTGTTGTCGGTTGTGGGGCTTGAACTCTGAACCTGGGTGCTGTCCCTCAGCTCTTCAGCTCAAGGCAAGCGCTCTACCACTTGAGCCATAGCACCACTTCTGGTTTTCTGGTGGTTTACTGGAGATGCGTCTCCTGGACATTCCTGCCTGGGCTGGCTCTGAACTGTAATCCTCAGATCTCAGCCTCCTGAGTAGCGAGGATTACAGGCGTGAGCCACCAACCCCTGGCTTGATTTGCTTTATTGTACAATAACAATACACAGTGTCTTCCCTTCCCTCACTCTCTCCCAGTCCCTCCCTCCCATCTCCACTCACAAGTTGTATAGTTCAGGTTCATCACAGCATCTAGTGAGCTCCACTGTGATGCAGCTCACGTTTGAGAGCCACCCCCCTGTCAGGCAGGCCAGGCCTCCTAAGGATGGTCTCCCTCAACTGTTTCACCTGCTCTGGCTGTTTTGGGAGCTCTGAAGTCTTAAAGTTTTTTTTCTTTTTCCTCTGTTTCAGTTTATTCCTGGTCTTGAGACAGGATAACATAAAGGTTATAGATAGGGAGTTTAAAACTTTTTTAAAATGTGTGCTGGCAGGAAGACTTGAACTTAAAGGCTTCACACTCTTTCTTAGCTTATTATCTCAAATTAAGACTCTACCATTTGAGTTATACTTCCACACCTCACTGTATGGTGATTAGTTGGAGATAAAAGAGTCTCTCAGATTTGTTTGCCTGGGCTGGCTTTGAACCAGAATCCTCAGATTTCAGCTTTCTGAACAGCTAGGATTATAGGTGTGCCACTGCTACCCAGCTAAAAGTGAGATTAGGACCAGACTCAAATTAAAACAGGATCAGGAACCTATTACAGCTGAGTGGATCAATAATTAATTCAGCACACACACACACACACACACATACAATGGCTACCTTGTGAAAGTCTCCTTTTGGTGAGATCCCTTGAAATGTATTTTTTTTTTCATTGTAGATCTCAAGTTCTTGATGATTTTCACAGAAATGGGAATAGTTTGGCTGGTGTACTGTTTTTGATGTGAAAATTTTATGCTTAATTCATCTAGGAAAACATCATGCTCTATGTGGCCAGTTTAGTTGAACTCTCCTGGCCTCTAATTTGGTTAATTTAGGTGACTTTATAATCACAATATGTAGCAAACTCTGACTGAGATCTTCAGGACTTTTTGGGGTGCAGTGAATTTTGACATCTTTAAAATTGTTTTTGGTAGTACTGGAATTTGAACTCAGGGTCCTATACTTGCCAGGCACTACCACTTGATCCATGTCTCCATCTCTTTTTGCACTGTTTATTTTCAGGGTAGTATCTTGCTTTATGCTGGGGCCTGCCTGGGCTGTGACCTTCCTCCTTCTTCTTTTCTGGTGACATCTGTCACCAGGGATGACAGATGTGTGCCACGCTACCCAGCCATCATGGTTCCCCCATAGCTAGAATAACAGGTGTGTATACTTCATTGCCCAGCCATTGTGAAATGGAGTCTCTTGAACTTTTGCCGAGGCTGGCCTTAAATCACAATCCCCTGATCTCTGTCTTCCAAGGAGAGAACAGGCTTGAGCCACGGCACTCAGCTGACTTTTGACATTTTTGCTTTTGTGAACACAATTTTGTCATCATTACACAAGCTTTGCCGGCAACCAACCATCACAGTCATAGCTTTATGATGTACAGAAAACTTCTACATCATGTTGCATATTCTTATAGGCCTCTTCTGTCTCTGGTTAGTCCTTTTTGGTTTTCTTCAAAAGTTAGTCTCTGTTGCTTGCCTTTCAAAAGTGGCCCATCTTTTGATTCTATCTTCAACTATATTCTAACCATTCCTATGGTTACCAGATGGCCTCACTCGGCTTTATCACCTTGGTTGTACACTGTTCCCTTACCTCCAGTTCACGCAATGATCCAAGCACTGTGATAACCACTTCTATGTAGACTATTTCCTATAAACCTTTCAACTATCTCATAAACACATACATACCATCCTCCTTAGGTGGCAAGGAAATAGGTCGGGAGAGGTTATATAACTTGCTGAAAGTCATATGTGGCAACCTGAATGCATACTAGAATTTATGGCCAAGACAAACAGTATGTCTGGGTGGCTGTGTTGATGTATTGGTAGCTTATCCTAGGGTCTGGGGTCTATAGGGCTGTGAGGATCAAATCTGTAGTGATTTTTTTTTTTTTGGTCCGGTTGTGGGGCCTGAACTCAGGGCCTGGGCGCTGTCCCTCAGCTCTTCAGCTCAAGGCTAGCACTCTACCACTTGAGCCACAGCGCCACTTCCAGCTTTTTTCTTTTTGCTTATGTGGTGCTGAGGAATTGAACCCAGGGCCTCAGGCATGCAAGGCAAGCGCTCTACCACTGAGCCATCTTCCCAGCACCCTGTTGTGATTTTTTTATATTTTTCCATTGGTCCTCTTTGAGATATCTAGCAATGAAATCAGTTTTAGACAATGGAATTTATACTGCTAAACAGCTTGCTACTGGTGGCTCATGCCTGTAAGTCTTGGTACTCAGGAGGTTGAGATCTGAGGATTGTGGTTGGAAGCTAGGCCAGGCAGGAAAGTCTGTGAAAATTATCTCCAATTAACTAGCAAAAATCTGGGAGTGGAACTGTGGTTCAAGTAGTAGAGCACTAATCTTGAGCAAAAAGTTCAGGGACAGTGCTCAGGCTCTGCATTCTAGCCCCAGGACCAGCACAAACAAGATACTGCTGAACAATCCTTGTTGGATGCTTAGACTATGGAATTCCCTCTTGCATATTGACAAATGCTTTCAGCATAGGATTTATTCTATTTGTCCCACCTAAGTTTTCAAATAATGGACCACAGGGCCCATTATTCTCAGAATATTCCCAGATTTGTGCTATTTCAAGGCATATCTTGAACAGTGTGTCCAATAGATAGATAGAAGAGTACAAATTAAGTACTGGACAGTATCTTTATATATATATCCCTAGGATAAAGATTCAGGGTTTTATTCTGGCTGATATTTCATAAGACCAAAGGCAAATTGTAAAATGACCTCATGCTATGAGAGAACTGAACACTATTCAAAAAGGACGCAGGATCCATAAAGTTGGGAGTTGACAGTATGACTTATGAAATATTTCAGGTCACTGCATGGTCTTGGAATTCTTCTGTTTTCTAAGCCACCAGCAGAATGTCTATGTTGTTTCTATGAAAAAATATTTAATTCATAAGCAAGTCTGTAATGATCCAGTATGGTCTCATGTCAGGCATCATAGTCCAGAAAACACAATGAAATTTTGGTTTGGGAAGAACTTGAGTTAGCATATTTGTTTAATATACTAATGAGGTGTACTGCATGGCTAGAAGTGAGATGGGTGGAGGGGGTGTTTTCATTCACCTTCCCCAGTAGAAAATGGAGGGATAGTTTTGTTTTCCCCTACACTTGAATAGCAAGAGATTGGTAGTGAAAGTTATTTCACTCACCTGTACTGCTTCCATTAAGTAGAAATTTATTTGAATGTTTTGAGAGTTCACTGATTTACATGTTTCAATACATTCTAAGATCACTTTATGATTGATTTTTTTACAAAAATATGCATAGTTTAATTCCATCTCAGTTATTATGGTTAATATGTTTCCCTCTAGCTCTAGAAAAAACTGCACTCTTCTCTATTTTGTTGTTTATGGATGTCATTTGTGTACCTCACTTTATGTGATTTTTAGTTACCTATAGTGATATATTTTCCCTTAGTTTGATGTGTTAAGATAGTGATTTCTTTGTAATTCACACTGATGAAATTGAGTTGAAAAGTTGAGTGGCTTTGTGAGTGGAATGTTTTTGACATTTAAAAGCTATAGCATACTTTATCTTAGGGCAATCTCTCAGGGATTAATGTTAACACAAATTTCCATCATAATAGGAATAATGAATGAGTGATTGAGTCATTTACATTTACTTTGCCTTTCCACCTTTCAGAATAATGTGTGCAAAGATCTAGACTATATAACAATTGATGTAATTTTCAAAAGATGGATTCTTTGTTCACTAAAGACTTCAGTCCTCCACTTACACTTGAAAAAATGTTAGGAAGAATTGCAGGTAAAAAGTTCAAGGTACAGTATACAGCATTACACAGGTAAGTTGTAAGAACAATGTGTTATATGCAGATTCTGATCATGAAAGACCACATATTGTGGTGTTCCATTTTGTGCAGTATCCAGAAAACAAAAATGTACAGAAGGAGAAGGTGGCCAGAGGAATAGGAGTAGCTGGAAGTTGTTTTGGGGTGATGGGAATATTCTAAAGTAAGATTGTAGTGATGGTTGCAAGCCCCATCAACTGTCCATCTAAAATAGGAGAATTCAATGATATATGCCAATAACGTTTTATAAAAGTAGAAGTGAATGTTTACTTGGACACAGGACATACACTAAAATATATAGCATGACATAGGGAAGATTAGCGTGACCCCATTAGGATGAAGTGCATTGTGAAGCATTCCATACTTTCATACTAAAAGCTGAAGAAAATAGGAGCAGAAAGGACATATTTGAAATTAACAAAGGGCTATCTTGGAAATGAACTATACACTTGAGTAGGGAAGGGGGGATAAGGAAGGAAAATATTGAGAGAAAAAGAGGGAGGGGATGACACTGTTCAAAAAGAAATGTACTCAATACCTGACTTATGTATCTGTAACCTCTCTGTATACCACCTTTACAATAAAAATTAAAAAATTAATAAAGGGTATCTGTGACAAACTATAGCCAATATAACATTAAATGGAGGGAAAACTGAAACTACTTTCCCAAAAGTCAAGAACAGAACAAAGATGTGCATTTTCCCCCAATCTTTTTCAATATTGTATCAGAATTCCTAGCAAGAGCAATTAGGCAGGAGAAATGAGGGATTCACACAGGGAATGACGAAATCAGATTCTCCCTATTTGTTAATGACATGATACAGTATTTAACAGAAACTACAGATGCCACCAAAAAGTTCTAGAATTGATATTTTGGAGAAGCAGAATACAAAAATCAATAGATTTTTCTATATACCAACAATAAACAGGCCGAGAAAAAATTAGAACAATTCCATTCACAATAGCCTCCAAAGCAATAAAATACCTAGGCATCAATCTAATGAAGTGAAAATGAGTGCATGAGTGAGAACTACAAGTCTTTGAAGAAATTAAAGAAAATATCAGCAGGTTGAATGAAATCTTATACTCATGTATTGGCAGAATATTGTGAAAATGGCTGCCAAAAGTATAGAATTCAATGCAATATTTATAAAAATCCCATTCTTCACGGAATTATGGTACAAAAGTCAATATGGATGCAAAGTAAGACTCCCCCCCCCAATAGCAATAACAATTCTGAGTAATAAGAGCACTGCTGGAGGTATCACAACGTCAGTCTTCAGAGAATACCACAGAACCATAGTAAAGAAATCAACATGGTACTCACACAAAAACAGACCTTATGACCAATGGAATAGCATAGAAGGTTCAGAAATAAGATGACACACCTATAGCTAATTTTTTGACACAGGATCCATGAACATACAATAGAGAAATGACAGGCTTTTAAACGATGCTTAGAAAACTATTTTCAGTATTCAAATGTTTTTGCTTTCATGCAATTATTTCTAACATATTTATAAGATGATTTCTTTGTTGCTTTGTATGTCCTTCCCCACGGCATAAACCCTGCTTTCACTGTATTTGATGTTGGTATAATTTGTGGAGGGGAAGGGAAAAAACAAATCGTTTAAATGGGATACAGGTGGACCCATTGTAACAATGAGATATACAAGTGGTTATGTCAAAAACGAACTTTACAACTTTGGCGGGAGGGAGTGGGGGAGTGGGGGAGGGGGGAAGATGGGAAGGGATGGGAAGGGGAAACAAAGGAGGAGGCAACAATGCTTGATAAGAAATGTACTCATTATCTTGCCCATGTAATTGTAATTGTACGGTATTTTCACAATTAAAAAAAAAGAAAACTATTTTCAGGAGGCTGAAACTGGACCTCTCTTATCCTGTACAAAAGTCAACTCCAGTTGGATCAAAGCCCTCAGTGTAAGAAATTTTAAGTATACCACGGAAAAATACAGGAAAAATGTTTGAAGATATTGGCACAACTGTAAAATTTTCCCAAATAGTACACCAGATGCCTAGTGGATGGTAGTAAAAATTGACAAATGGGACTACATCAAACTACAGAGTTTCTGCACAACAAAAGAAAAGTCACTAGAATCAAGTGACAACCCAGAAAATGTGTAAAACCCTTCACTAGCTATTCAACAGATAAAGTATTAATATCTAGAATAACATAAGAGAACAAGCAATCCTGTTAACAAATGGGCAAGGAAACTGAACAGACAATTCTCACAAGAAACACATAAAGCGTTTGAAATCCTTGGCCATTATGAAAATGCAAGCTAAAGCCACATTAAGAGTTTCTCTTATTCTGGTCATAGTGACAGCCATCCAGAAAACAAAGAACAAATGCTAGACAGGATGGGGGTTAAGAAGAAACTATACATTGCTAGTGGGAATGCAAACTAGTGCAGTCTCTGTGGATGTCAGTATGGAGTTTCTTCAAAAGCCTAAAACTTGACTCTCCTTATGAACTTACCATACCACTTAGTCATAGATCTGAAGGAACAGAAATCAATACACACAGGGACACTTGCATATCCATGTTTGTTGCAACACTATCCACAGTAACCCCATGAGGGAATCAACTGAAGTAGTCAACAACAGATACATGGATAAAGAAGATGTGGTGTGTGTGTGTGTGTGTGTGTGTGTGTGTGTGTGTGTGTGTCCTCATACTATGGAATATTACACACCCATATAGAAAAACGAAACTATGACATTTATAGGAAAATAGATACAACTAGAGGATATCATACAAGCCAGGCTTTAAGAGCCAAAATATCATGTTTTCACTCATATGTAAAAGCTTCACCTGAAAGACACACATAGTTATAGATGTGTACATAAGTATATATGTATATTCATATTCATAATTATTTTTACAATTGAACATAGACCATGAATCAAGTTAAGAGACTACTCAGGAGAAGGAGGGGGAAATGGCAAAAGAAAGAGGGTGAATAACTTTATAACACATTGCAAGTATATATGAACACAGATCAGTGAAAACTCAACAAAAACTGATGACCAATAGGAGGAATGGAAAGAAGAGAAATAGACTCCAGTTGGGTAGGGACTAACAGGAAGGGTCTATTATGGTATAGGGGGAATGGAAAGAAGAGAATTAGACTCCAGTTGGATGGGGACTAGCAGGAAGGGTCTATGGTGGTGGGGAGGAAAAATGAGGTTTAATACTGTCAGAATAGATTATTTGCAACTATAAACATGAAACAAGAAAACCTGTTGGAGATGATAATTTAGAGGAGGTGGAATGAGGCAGAGAATATGGTAGAGGGGTGAGATGTATTACAATACAGTATAAGCTATGTATGGAGATGTAACAGTGAACTCCACCCCTGGGTAAGTAATACCAGCCAGACAACAGAATTTTCATCATTGCTAGATTGTTGATAGATTTACTGATGATGTCAAGCCTAGCCTCAATGTTTTGCTAATATGTCTGTTTAAAAAATTTAAGGAAGGGGCTGGGAAGGTGGCTCAGTGGTAGAGCGCTTGCCTTGCATGCTCAAGACCCTGGGTTCGATTCCTCAGCAGCACATAAGCAAACAGAAAAAAGCCGGAAGTGGCGCTGTGGCTCAAGTGGTAGAGCGCTAGCTTTGAGCTGAAGAGCTGAGGGACAGCGCCCAGGCCCAGAGTTCAGGCCCCACGACCAGACCCAAAAAAAAAAAAAAATTTAAGGAAGCTGGGCGCCGGTAATCCTAGCTACTCAGGAGTAGCTACTCAGGAGGCTGAGATCTGAGGATCACGGTTCAAAGCCAGCCCAGGCAGAAAAGTCTGTGAGACTCTCATCTCCAATAAAACACTAGAAAACCGGAAGTGGCTCTGTGGCTCAAGCAGTTGAGCACTCACCTTGAGCTGAAGAGTGCAGGGACAGCGCCCAAGCCCAGAGTTCAAGGCCCACAACTGACAAAAAAATCATCACAGGAAGACCTGGGCACCGGTGGTTCACACCTGTAATCTTACTTCCTCTGGAGGTTGAGATCTGAAGGTCACAGTTCAAAGCTAGCCCAGGCAGGAAAGTTCATGAGACTCTTATTTCCAATTAACCAGCAAAAAGACAGAAGTAGAGCTGTGGCTGAAGTAGTAGAGTGCTAGCCTTGAGCACAAAAGCTCAGGGACAGTGCCTAGCCCTGAGTTAAAGTCCCAGGACAGGCACACATGCATGTGTGTGTGTGTGGGGGGGGTGCTTGGGCCCCAGGGATCATTGTTATATTCCTTGCTATTCAACAGCTAAGACTTAGAGGATTACAGTTCAAAGCCAGCCTGGGTAGACAAACCTGAGAGACTCCATCTCAAATCCAGACTCACCCTCAGAACACTGAATGGAGCTTTGGGTCATACCTCACTCTAATTCAAGTAGAAAATGAACCAGCCTGCTGATGAAGAGCCAAACTATGTGGGAGCCTTCTCATATAAAGATTCAAACTATTTGAGTCACATAATGAAATTCAAATTCTTATAGGAACAAACATGTGCCACACTACTTTTAATACTTCTGCCAAAAAATATAATCTGTTTCTAATCACAGGGAAAAGTCAGTCAAACTTAGCTAGTGGGATATGCTGCAAAACAATCAGCCTGTACTTCCTTAAAAATGCCATTACCAGCCAAACGCTGGTGGGTCACTAGCTACTCAGGATGCTGAGACCTGAAGATTGCAGTTTGAAGCCAGCCTGGGCAGGAAAGCCTGTAAGACTCTCATCTCTATCAAAAAAGCCAGAACTATATTTGTGGTTCAAGTGGTAGAGTGTTAGCTTTGAGTACAAAAGCTCAAGGACAGTGCCCAGGCCTTGACTTTAAGCCCCAGGAGTAACATGTGCAAACACACACACACACACACACACACACACACACACACACACACACACACACACAATGTCGTTACTATGAGAGGTGGAGGAGGTCTGTGAATGTGTTCCAGATTAAAGCAGACTAACAACCTGGAGGGCATAATGCTAAAGCCAGATACAGAAAGAAAGAATGTAGGCTTTCACTTGGACATGGAATTAATTCAAAGAGGCAGGATGAGGAATGGATGTAGCCAGAGGAGGAGAGGCAGAGAAGCCCTGGGGGATGGGTGACTAGATGAAGTTTCAATTGTGCAGGTGAAATATTTTCTGGACTTTGATTTGACTTTTTTCTGGATTTCTCTTTATTGACCTCCTTTTCACTGTCTTGCACTGACTTCTTCACTGATTTGTTCGTGTGTCTTCTTTGAACCTTTATTTTCTTGAAAAGAGGCTATACAGAGAGGTTACAGTTACGTCAGTAAGGTAATGAGTACATTTCTTGTTGGACATTGTTACCCCCTGTCCTTTGTATTTCTCCCGCTATCCCTTCCCTCCCCTACCTCCTCCATTAACCCCAGCCCAAAAGTTGTAAGGTTCATTTCCAGCAAAGTGGCTTGTGAGGATCATTGTTGCAATGGGTCATCCTGTGTCCTTGTTTCAGCATTTTGTCATTCCCGTACCCCTCCCCAAATTAGATAAATGTATATACAAGATGCAAGGTACCAAAATCAAATACAGTGACAACAGGGATATACCGTATCTTTGAACTCCTTTTAGCTGTTCAAGTTTATTCTCTTAGAAACTCACTTAGCTGTTCTTGGTATTTGCTTGATAGTCACTTAGCTTTCTGCCTGATATTCACTTAACATTTTATCTGTATTTCTATTGAATTCCTTTACTTGTGTCCTCCTCCATCTCATGAAGTTGCCAGTAAGTGTTGTCTTTCAATTCTTATGATACCTCTGCACTCAGTGTTTGGAGTTTTTTTCTATTTCTACATCATTCTGATTCATTGTTGTAGTGCTGTTTGTAGATGTATTTCCTAGTTTCTCTGTTCAGATTTACTCTATTTAAAGAGACCCTGTGTATTGGGCCTGCAGTAATCTGTAGTCTTCCCTCTGGGTGAGTCTATATTCTCATGGTATTGGGTATTGGTTGGGTTGCTGTGCTGTTTCCCCTCTGCTTAATCTGGGGTCATCCACTATTTTTTAGATTTGTGTGTATGTGTGTGGTGGTGCTGGGGCTAGAACTCAGGGCCTATATGCTGTCCCTTAGCATTTTAACTCAAGCCTGGTGCTCTACCAACTGAGCCACAGCTCCACTTTCATCTTTTCAGTAGAGATAAGAGTCTCACAGTCTTTTCCTACCCTGGCTGGCTTCAAACCATGATCATTATGACTCAGTCTTCTGAGTAGCTAGGATTACAGATGTAGGCTACCAGCAACCAGCTCTATTGTATTTAATAATTCAAACCTCAATCTGAGAGGAGAAATAATTTTTGGAGATTATATAGTGTGGTGAAAATACTTAATAATGTATTTTTGCACAAAGTATGTGGACTAGATATTAAATCTTCTCACCACAAAAAAATCCAAGGATTGGGGTGATGAGTTTGTTAAATCATTTAGCTTGATTTAATCTTTTAACGACATATACATATATCAAAATAATGCACTATAGACTACAAGTACCTTTTTTGTCAGTTATATTTTAATACAGTTATGCACAGGAGAAAGCAGTCTAAAGACACACATAAGCTCAACAAAATGCATAATTCTGGACCTTGAACCAGAAAAAAAATCAATATAAAAAATCAGTATGAAAGAAATTGGTAGGGGCCTGGCCCGGCCCTGCCCAGAGGGAAGAAACCTGTGAGAATCTTTCATCAAGGTCAATTTCTCAACTCCAGCCATGGTTCTCACTCTAGCCATGGTCCTTTGTCTCATGTAATCCTTTCCCATGAGGGAGAGGTACAAGAATGCATGAAATTTGAATAAAGTCAGTAGATCAGAAGATACTCTGTGTCAATGATCAATTTCCCCCCTTCTGATCATTATACCACAGCTAAGAGAATTTCTAGTTTTTGAGGAGACATACTGATGTATTTAGAGTTAAGGAAGATGATATTTGGAATGTATTGTCAGTGGCCTGAGGTTTGATGCATATACAAATCCATACACCCAGTCGCATGGGTAGGATAAGGTCATTGGGGTACCATGTTCACAGTGGGGGACACCCGGGTCAAAAGGGCATATGGGAACTTTCCATGCTATTGCAGCTGCTAGTTAAGTCTCAGATTATTTTAAAATAAAAATGTTCAAAGGAATCTATGGGTCTTCCTTAGAGATCTTCCAAGAAAATGTAACTTATTCATTGTTGACCAATTTCATTTTTCTAGTTCAACTTTTAGAAACAGAAACCAATTCAAAAAGCAAATGGATTTATAAAAACAATGATAAAATACAACGGTCTTTGTTTCAATTGAGAAAAATCAGTGAGATTGATGAAATGATGATATGGCTTATCAGGCTTACATTTTTTTTTTAGCAAAGATATAGTATTGATTTCTGGTGACCCTAATGGTGCTTAAGTTAACCAAAGTTCACAAGAGGCTCTCCTGGCCTACACTTGTTTCACTATCATAACAACATAGCCAGCTTTTTCCCGGTCAGGCTGAGTAAGATTACAAATGTAATATTACAGAAAGAATGTGACACAAGAGTCTTAGCTTTTGCAAATCCAAAGCAATCTTTCACCAGGAATCAGCTGCATGTGATAGAGTCAAGCGGGAGTTCAGTCTACTTTTACCATGGTGGAGGTAGTCAGGATGGTCTAGACAGGAGTGAGGCTATCTTCCAGATTGGAAGAGATGGACTGGATCTGGACTACATGTAGACTGGCTGGCACTGAACTACGAATTCAAACTGAACAAAATTCAGGAATCTCAGACCATTTAAGCCAAATAACTTGATTACAATGCCAGAAAACAAGTTTACACAGACACAGACATACACACATAGGCGTATGTGTTTGCGGGCACACACGCACGCACGCACACACACACACACACACACACACACACACACACTGTGCACATTGTTTTACAGCATGCAAAAATGAATAACAGCCATAGACTCTTGGAATTCCAGCAGTAAGATGACATTATTTTGCCCCAATATTTTAGAACCACATGGTCAGTGCTAGAATAGGCAAAACCAAACAAAAAGGCAAACCCCCAAATTTTTGACAACAATGTTTAGACATCTTTGCTAACAAAGCATATCAGATGGTCAGGCCTCAGTTTCCAGGACCGAACTGCTGCCTCCACTGTGCATCATGGAGAAGCATGTTTTTTATTGTAAAAATACTATACAGAGGGGTTACAGTTATATGAATAAGGTAATGAGTACATTTCCTATCCAGCATTGTTACCTCCTCCTCTGTTGTTCCCCTACCATCCCTTCTTTCCCCACCACCCCTATTCCCCTACCCCCTACCCCTCATCCCCCCACCCCACTGAAGTTGTAAAGTTCATTTTTAACATTGTGTCTTGTACATCTCTTTGTTGCAATGGATCAACCTGTATCTTTAAGCATTTTGTTATTTCCCTTCCCCTCCCCAAATTAGAAAAATGTATATAAAAGATGCAAGACACCTGACTCAGATACAGTGAAAACGGGTTAGTCCATGGGTGAAGAACATACAAAAGAAACAAAAAAAATCATAGTACATTATAAATATGTTAAAAACAATAGCAAGCAAGAAATAAAAACACACTTATGTCCCTATCTTGAGGTTCATTTTGCTTAACATCACCTTATATGGTCATATGTACAGAGCTTTTGGCCTTTTCTGCTTGTCCTAGACATATAATAGTTATTGCAAATAAGGGAAACCATGGGACCTATATTTCTTTGGGCCTGGCTAATTTTACTTAATGTAATTTTTTCCAAGTCTTTTCATTTCCTAACAAATGGGGCAATGTCATTCTTTCTGATGGAGGCATAGAATTCCATCATATATATATATATGCCACATTTTTTTGGGGGGTCCGGTTGTGGGGCCTGAATTCTGGGCCTGGGCACTGTCCCTCAGCTCTTCAGCTCAAGGCTAGAGCTCTATCACTTAAGCCATAGCGCCACTTCTGGCTTTTTTTTCTTTTTTCTTATGTGGTGCTGGGGAATCAAACCCAGGGCCTCATGCATGCAAGGCAAGCGCTCTACCACTGAGCCACCTTCCCAGCCCCATATATGCCACATTTTGTTGATCCATTCATCTATTGTGGGGTATCTGGTTTGGTTACAATAAACATAGTTGTGCTGATAGTTTTGTGTTCATTTGGGTAAATACCCAAAAGTGGGACTGCTGGGTCATAGGGGAGCTCTATGTGGAGTCCAAAGTGTTGAAAAAGTTTACACTCCCACCAACAATGCAGTAGGGTTCTCTTTTGGCCATATCCCCTCTAGCATCTGTTGTTATTAGATGTATTGATTATAGCCATCCTAACTGGGGTAAGGTGGAATCTCAATGTTGGTTGTTTTTTTTTTTTTTTTTTTTTGGTCCGGTTGTGGGGCCTGAACTCTGGGCCTGGGCGCTGTCCCTCAGCTCTTCAGCTCAAGGCTAGCGCTCTACCACTTGAGCCATAGCGCCACTTCCAGTTTTTTTCTTTTTGCTTATGTGGTGCTGAGGACTCGAACCCAGGGCCTCAGGCATGCAAGGCAAGCGCTCTACCACTGAGCCACCTTCCCAGCCCTCAATGTTGGTTTGATTTGCATTTCTTTTATGGCTAGAGAAGTTGAGCATTTCTTCATTTGTCTATTGGCCATTCTTATTTCCGCTTTAGAGAAGTTTCTCTTTAAGTCTTTAGCCCACTTATTTATCAAGCAATTGTTCCTTTGAGGATTTGTTGTTGGGGGATTTAATTTGCATTCTAAGTATATTTTAGATATGAGACCCTTGTCCGTTGTATGAGATCTTCTCCCAATCCATGGTCTTTCTATTGATCCTGCTAGCTATGTCCTTTGCCATGCAGAAGCTCTGCAGTTTCATGCAATCCCATTTGTCCAACCTTTCTTTGATTTGTTGTGTTTCTGGGTCTCTATTAAGAAAATTTCGGCCTGTGCCAAGGAGACCTAGGGTTTCTCCTATTCCTTCCCGTAATGTTTTCAGCGTGTCTGCTTAGGCTTACATTCTTGATATTGCAAATTTTAGAAAAGAATCATGGGATGAATATTCACGTCCTTTTGGGAAGAAGGAAGTAGGGGTTAGTGTAGAGGAGAAAGTGTAGGGGTCACTTGAGGAGAAAGTTCAGCAATGGGTCTATCATAAGTGACTAGAAGGGATAACAGAGCACTATTCCCTATGTCTGCTCAAAATTATTAAGTGGGATGACTTATTATAGATACGGGTTTCCTTGGAAACCCATTTAATTGAAACTGCTGTAAAAATTAACAGGCATTTCCACCTTTCCTAAAAGGGCAGTAGCTCCTTTTACTTACACAGTTTTTGACCTTTAGTTTTATATCTTAGGCTTTATTATAAGTTCTCTCCGGAGCTATTCAAACAAAGAGCCCGTCCAAACGTATCTTTTTTATTAGTTCTGAGGGTTCATGGGTGGTTCTGGGCAGTGGGGTAAAATATGCCACTCATGGAACATTGTCATCTAGACTAATAAACCATCAATGCACACACTGTATTCTAACTCAAATGCCAAGTGGCCTCAAAATAAAGAATTGAGTCTAACAGTTGTATTCGCAATGCAGTTCTATATTTTTAGAGGCCCTGAAGTTTATTAATGAATTTAGGTTCCTTATATAAGACAAAAGTCACCGGACAGAGTTCCACCAGAGACCATCATTCTGTGTCAGGTCCAAGTCATGGACAAGGCCTGGACTGTACAGGTTTTCTGTCTCTCATCTTATTTCCAAAGCTCACTTGGTTCTGGATTTCTGGTGCCCCTCTTATCTCCCCAAAACAAAAGAGGCTCATGTCTATCCCAATTTACTCAAGGAGACTGAATTATCCAGATTTAAAAGACTAAGTTGTAAATACAGCTCACCATCAGAATCAGCCACAAAGAGGATAATCAGAAAGAACAAACAGCCTTGTATCAAGGGAGATGATTGGTACAGGTGAAAGGGTCTCCAGTGAGTCACCAACACTGTTTTGCATCACCTGGACAAGCCACTTAAGCCTTTCTACCCTGGGGAGGTGAGGGAAGAACCAGTGGGGTCATCAACTCTATCAGAGGAATGAGTTCATCACAGAATGTGAACATGGCACCAGGGTCTTCCTAAGGAACCGCAAATGGGGTCCAGACAGGCAGAAGACTCTATGGGTCTTGGAGGGGTGGATTGAAGAAAGAAGCAACCCAAGGGGGAAAAAGGGATGCTGAAAGAGGCAATAATGGGACCAATTTCCCTATGTCTCCTGGAGCCAATACAGTTTCCATGTGAGTGCCACATAGGTTTTGGGAGCCAGTACTGATTTAGCGGACTTTGTCCTATTTTTCCTTAAAAGGGGAAATATAGTTTTCATACTGAAGAGCTAATGTGACAATGGAATGTTGACTTTCTTATCTTTGTGGTTCATCAGTCTCTGACTATGTTCTTTCTTGGAGAGAATTCAGTGATTTATCTAGTGTTAAGAAGTTAGGTGAGGTAAGCCAAGCTCAGGGAGATAGCAGCGCATGTTTTCTCATGTGTGGAAGCTAGATCTAAAATATAACTGGACATGATAATGTATACAGGGCTCTAGGAAATCACATCTATCCTTAGGGGAGGAACACAATGGTGTTCTCTGAACATTGGAAATATGGGTTTGCTTGTTATTATTGTTGGTGTTTGGTTTTGCTTTTCTTTCTTTGTGGTGGTAAAGGAAGATTCAAAGGGAGGAAGGGTAACAAACGCAATCATGCTATTCAGTATACACTATGTGGAAAACAGCCTATGTAACTTGTGGGCAGGGATTGGAGGGGAAAACCAGGGAAAAGCAAAGGAAGTGGTGACATTTTCCAAGAAAAATTTACTCATTTCCTGACTTATGAAATGATAACCACTGTGTATAATACCTTAGTAACAATAACATTTTTTAAAAAGTTAGTGTCAGCCAAGAACCAAATTGTGGTCATGTGATCTAAACATTCTCTGGTAGATAAGATCACTGTAATTTAATCCAGTAGGCCAGCTACATTACTGGAAGACTAAAGGGTTATCTCTGGATAGCATGTGATCAAAATGTTATTTACATGTTTGTCTAACTTTGGAACATTTTTGTAGTTCCAATCTGTACTCAAGGTCAGCCCTTGGCAAGCAAGGGCAGGTGGCATCTGTCATCAAACCATTGTGCCCCAACTTCGACTCTGAGGTTAAAGCTATTTCTGTCATCTGGTTTACAATCAGACCACCTGTACAGTGGTTACTTAGTAGTCCTGCTCCTTACTCTCTCTCTCACCCCCTATCATCTTCGCTCTGCTCCTGGCCTCCTTCCATCCCCATTAATCCCATTGCTTTTACCGAATTCTGCTAAGGGAGAAAGGACTCCTATCCAACCCATTCAGAGATGCTTGCTAACCAAGGTGGTAAGATATCCAGGCAGGAAGTTTACATTTTGAAAGAGCTTAGGGAAAGGGTAGTGATAGAATTATGGATATTCAGAAGAGGGAGGGATTATGGATGTTCTAGAGGGAGGGGAAAGGCTTTGGTTTCCAGTATCACCTACAACCACTGACTCTCTCAAAGTAACCTTTGAACTCCAATGAAAGGTTCAGAAATTATCACATGCTTGCCCAGATTTGGTTTGAAAATTGGCTGTTACAAGTCTCAGGGGATATGACTATTGTATCCATTCCCTTTCCAATCCAGAATATTCCTGATTGAAGAAACTCTAATCGTGTTAGTGTTGACTTATTGGTTATTTTCCCATGAACATTCAGCAAGCACCCTTGATATCCAGTCTGTTTCCCAGCTTCTTCCCCAGCTCCTGTAGAGTTGGAATACTTCCCGTCTATTGAGTGCTCACTATACCTTGTGTGATCAGATGGAAGTTTGTTTCATTACATATTTCTGTGAAAAGTGTTTTCTCATCCATTTCACAGATGAGAAACCCAAGGCTGAGATGGGCTAAGTGAGTCATTCACGGTTCAATGGCTGGTAAGCAGGAGCACCAAAATAGAGGAGCCCAGACTGTGTAAGGTATGTGTGGAACTCTACTGCTCCCAGCCACAGTGGTGGATGGGCCAAGGCTGAGCCTGACTGGGGGTGGGGGTGGGGGATGAGGCCGTAGGCGCCTTCCTCACAGTCAATTCTAAGGATAACTGCAGAGAGACATTAAAAGCAGAATGCCTGAATTTGAATGCTAGCTAAACTACTTCATAATTTTTAAGTTTTGAAAACATATTTTGCTTGTTGCTAGGTCTGCCTCCACTCTGTGATCTGATGCTTTATGCTCCTTTCCATTTATCTGTATATAGGCACATAAGTTTATATGGAAATTCAAGGTCAAAGGGTGATGAAACCTGAAGTGGCACAAAGCTAAAAGCTTATTTCTAAGGACAAACCTACAGCTAGCATTATACTTAATGGCGAAAAGCTTAAGCCATTTTCTCTGAATTCAGGAATGGGACAAGGATTGTCCACTCTCTTCACTCCTCTTCAGTACAGTATTAGAATGCCTAGCTACAGCAATAAGGCAAACATATCAGGGATCCAAATAAGGAAAGATGAAGTAAAACTCTCCCTCTTTGCAGATGATATGATCTTGTATTTAAAGAACTCCATGGATTCCACTCCCAAGTTACTCGAGCTGATCTGAAACTTTGGCAAAGTAGCAGGGTATAAAATTAACCTTCAAAAATCAATGGCTTTTCTGTATGTCAATAATGAGAAGAGCATGGCTGAAATCAGGAAAGCAACTCCTTTTGTAATAGCCCCACAAAAATTAAATACCTGGGGCTTAACTAAAGAAGTGAAGGACCTCTATGATGAAAACTTTAAAAACCCGAAAAAGGAAATTAAAGCAGAACTAAGAAATGGAAAAACTTGGGGGGAGGGGGGAGGCTGGGAAGGGATGTGAAGGGTAAACAAAGGAGGAGGCTGCAATGCTTGGTAAGAAATGTACGCATTATCCTGCCCATGTAATTGTAACTCCTCTGTACAGTATGTTCACAAATAAAATAAAATTAAATTTAAAAAAAAGAAATGGAAAAACTTCCAATGTTCCTGGATTGGGAGAATTAACATTGTGAAAATGGCAATACCGCCAAAGGCTATCTAAAAATTCAATGCAAAACCCATCAATATCTCAACCTCATTCTTCAATGAAATAGGAGAAGCAGTCCAAAAATTCATATGGAATAATAAAAGACTCCGAATAGCAAAAACAATCCTTAGCAGAAAGAACAATGCTGGAGGAATAACAATACCAAACTTCAAACTCTACTACAAAGCCATAGTGATCGGAACGGCTTGGTACTGGCACTATAACAGATTTGAGGACCAGTGGAATGGAACTGAAGACCCAGAAATTGTAATAGCTATTAAGCTATTCTGAACCTTTGTTATCCAAGACATATACTAATTATTACAAGTGAGGGAAACCATGGAGCCTATGTTTCTTTGTGTCTGGCTTACTTCATGTAATATGAGTTTTTTTCCAAGTCTTTCCATTTCCTTCTGAGTGGGGCAATGTCATTCTTTCTGATGGAAGCAAAGAATTCCATTGTGTATATATACTATATGGTTCCATATCTTAGCTATGGTAAATAATGCTGCAATAAACAAAGTTGTGCTGGTAGCTTTAGTGTGGCCTTGTTTGTGATCAACAATCATTAGCAGGAAGAACTGTGCTGGAGGAATATCAATATCAAATTTCAAACTCTATTATAAAGCTGTAGTTATAAAAATTGCTTGGCACTGGCACATGAACAGGCCTGAGGACCAATGGAATAGAACTGAAGACCCAGATATCATCCCACAGACCTATGGCCACCTCATTTTTGAAAAGGGAGCCCAAATTATCAGATGGAAGAAAGACTGACTCTTCAACAAATGGTGTTAGCAGAACTGGCTATACACATACATGTAGAAAACTGAGGTTAGATTCTATATGTCACCCTGAACCAGAATCAACTTCAAATGGATCAAAGACCTCAAGGTAAGAGCATATTACAGAAAGGGATAATGGATATACTAGGGCTCCTTGGCACAGGTTGAAACTTCTTAAATAAAGATCCAGTAACACAACAAATCAAAGGCTGGATAAGTGGGATCGCATTAAACCGCAGTGCTTCTGCATGGCAAAGAGCATAGCTAGCAAGATAAATAGAAAGCCCACGGATTAGAAGGTCTTCAGTAGATATACAACAGACAAGGACCTTATATAAAAAATATACATAGAGCTCAAAAAATTAAACCCCCCAATAAAAAGTTTTTCAAAGAAACAACCACTCCATAAATAAGTGGACTAGAGAATTAAAGAGAGTCTTCTTTGGAGAGAAAGTAGACAAGAGACATAAAAAATGTTCAGCATCTCTGGGTATAAAAGAAATGCAAGTCAAAGCCACACTGAGATTCCACCTCACCCCAGTTAGAATGGCCATTATCAAGAAAGTAATACTAGATGCTGGCTGGGATGTGGCCAGAAGAGAATGATACTACACTGCTGGTGAAAATGTAAACTTGTTAATCCACTTTGGAAAGCAGTATGGAGGTTCCTCAAAAGACTAAACATAGAGCTCCCTTATGACCCAGCAATCCCATCATTTCTTTTGTAAATGCATCTTCTATGTGTGTGTGCATGCCTCTGCTGGGGCTTGAGTTTGGGACCTCCTGCTCTTGCTTTGGCTTTTCTGCTCAAAACTGGTCATCCATTCTTGAGACATGCATCTACTTCCGGCATTTTGCTGATTAACTGGCAACAATCTCAGACTTTTCTGCCCTTGCTAGCTTTGAACCATCATCTTCAGATCTCAGCCTCTTGACACAGCAGCTTGAGCCTCTGGGGCCTGGCTTTCATGTGTCTTTTAAAGATTTTTTTTCTGTGCATATTTGTGCTCATACAACTTTGAAGCCTATTAAAAGTTTGAATGGGATCACACAATTCTTAATACATGCTTGATCTTAAAAATACTTAATGAAAGCATCTCTTTGTAATAAATTTGAAAAGTTTCCTAGTGGATGTAACATCATTTCTTTGAGTATCTCCATATGGATTGACATGTAGCTATCTGGTCTCCAATTTATCAATAACCAATACATAGGTACAAAGAACACTTTTTTTCTATTTCAAATATAATTTTTATTTCTATTTGAAAATAAACACTATGTTGAAAATGAACTATACAACTTGTGGGGGGAGGGGGGCGGCAGGAGGGAAAAATGTAGAAGAAAATGAGGAAAGAGGTGACACTTCAAAAAGAAATGTACTCATTACCTGACCTATGTAACTATAACCCCGCTGCACATCACCTTTACAATAAAAATTTTAAAAGGGAAAATGCAGAAGTTAGTGAGAAGTTTTGTGTGTGAGTAAAACACTTTTGAACACAGATCTTCAGGCTCCTGGGTAAGCATTTGTGTGGGACAAGATGTGAAGAGGGGAACTGTAGAATCAGATCTGCATTTCACAGAATGAGACACTGCCACATGGACTTTGCAAAGCTCATGGTCACTTCTCAACGAGAGCCAAAGTAGCAAAGATGGAACAGAACCCTGAATTTGTCATTTTCCTTTCTTTGACATTGTCTTGTTTCCAATTTCTCCCTCACCCCACCCCATGCTGGTAGAAGGACAAGCAAGGAAAGAAAAACGATTCCTTCCCTGGCCTACTTATGTGGTATTCTTTCCTGTCTTTGAAATGTAAGATCACCCAACTATCTTTTATATGCCAGAGGCTGGTAGAGGTCCCTTATTCTTGTGTTGATAAGGGAGGCTCAAACGCTCGTTGTAGTGCCTGTGAGGTGTATGAATTGTCCGTCTCTCAGGAGAGCCTGAAGACTGATTCATGGTGAGCAGGGCAGAGTGGAGAGCAGAGATGGATAGAACAAATGGTCATACTGGTGGAAGGGCATAAGCGTCTTAATCTACTACTTTCTAAAATACTCATTTACCTGAACATGTCCTTGTGTTTTAGTTAAGGACAAAGATAGTGATCACCCACTGAAAATGTGAATGTCTAACTAACTTGAAGGATTATAATGCACACAGTGACTTGCATCCATTTTTTTTTAGAACACTTTGTTATTTTGGTAAATGAAGAAATGTGTATCATTTAAAGATGTCATCATAAATTTGATTCATTTTCTTCTCTTTATGAAGAGCATGGAGTTAATAGTCTGCCCTGTAGCTGACATATTGTTTCAAAAATTACTTTACCTTGTCTAAGTCTTGGAGACTGGTTTAATAAATTATGGCCCATCTACAAGCAGGAATAATCTATAGGCAATAAAAGTCAGGATTTGGAAGAATATTTAATGATACGGGGAAATGTTCATGATATATTACTAAACATTTAAAGCTGGCTAAAAATGGTATGCTTAGTGTGTTAATTCAAAAATATAAAAAGATGGTATGCCTAAAAAGATCCCAAGTTGGTAAAAATATACACAGAAAGAAGGGTGGAAATAAACATTGTAAAGTGCTTGTCCTTGGGAGATGGGTTACAAATGACTTTTAAAAGTTATTTGTAGGATGAACTAATGCAACATTGATATTCGCTTGACACTGTATTGGATATGAACCTTACCACTTGGCGGGGAGCGGAATAGGGAGAACATGGGGAATGGGGTAACAGTGTTTAAAAACAAATGTACTCGTTACCTTACTTATGCAACTATAACCCCCTGCCCATCACCTTTTCAGTAAAGTTAAAAAGAAACAAGTAAGTTATTTGTAACTTTAATAATAAGAGAATTTTTAATTTTTTTCAAAGAACATAAGGGTTTTTTAATGAGAGAAAAATAATTTAAACATTATTATGACTTGCCTTCCTAAGTATATAAGATTTTTTTTTTAAGTTAAGCACAGCAGGGATCTACAGAGAAGCTTCAGTGATCTCAGCAGATTGTAGTTACCCTAAAACCTGGGAGGAGGGTGTCCCAGTGTTCTTGTCTTGCTGGGGTTCAGCGTTTCAAGAAACTCCAAGTGTCCAGAGGCAAACATGAAGTATGAAGGCCTGACTGATGGTTCTGCTCCAGGAGACCACACCGGCCCTTGTAGATGTGAAAGGAGGCTCAAGGTACCAGGTAAACAGAGTAGACTTCCCAAAAGGACTCAAACCCAAGAGGCTGTGCTGCCAGGAGAGCGCATGCAGACGTTCAGCTGACAGCTATCTTTAGCCAGGCCTGACTAAGGCCCAAGTAAGAGTTCAGAGTCAAGTGGCTCCCAGATTGGGGCCACAGAAAGGAGGAAAACTATACATCCTTGAGTACCCACTAGATGGCAGACCAATTCCTATTCTGAGAGTTTAAAAGTATTCTCAACTGCCTTCTGATGAGCAGATTCCTGGGCCCCTCTCCCCAGATTCCAATTCAGTAGTCTAGATGGGGCCTCAGATTCTTGTTTCTTTCCCTTCCCTTCCTTCTTCCCTCCCTCCTCCCTCCCTCTCTTCTTTAGACATGGTCTCTGTGTTGCCCAGGATTTGTCTTGAATTCATAATCCCTCCTTGTTACAGCCTTTTAAGTAGCTGGAATTACAGCTCAGATTCTCTCTCTCTCATCTCTCATCTCTCTCTCTCTCTCTCTCGTTGTGTGTGTATGCATACACATGTGTGCACGTGCATGTGCGTGTGTGTACTTGGGCTTGAACTCAAGGCCCCTTGCTCTCACTTGGCTTCTTCCCTCAAAGCTAGTGCTCTACCACTTGACTCATGTCTTCACTTCCAGTCTTTTGCTGGTTAATTGAGAATTTCATAAGACTTTTCACCTAGGTTGGTTTTGAACTGTGATCCTTTGATCTCAACTTCCTGAATAGCTAGGATTACAAGCGCAAGCCACCAGCATCTGGCCAGATTCTCATTTCTAACCATTAGAAATGCTGTCAAGCACAGTCTGATATCCACTCATACTGGGCACTTATTTCCTGACTTGCTATTTCAGATCTGGGTTACAGGTTCAGGCATTTATCCATCAGTGTATTTATATGAGTGCCTATTGTGTGCAGGATATTATTCTTGATGTTCAAGTATGAGGAAAAAGCATCAGGACAAAAGGACATCCAACCCGTCTCTTTCCAAGAGCTTGAAGGCCATCATACAGGTCTGCATTACAGAATCCAAACAAAATACATTAACTGCCCAATTTGTGCAATGAACTGTTAGTGCAACTTGCTGGACCACCACACTTTGAGCTCCAAATTCCTCATATCCGATGGTCCTCAGAGTGACAATAGATGTAACAGATGAGTAGATGGATTCCAAAGAGGAAAGACAAGACTACCCACTTTATTTTCCTGGTCTCATTAGTGCCTCTCTAAACACAGGGTGTTCCTTCTGAGGGAGTAAAATGCCATGGTGACATAGGCTCCTGGTAGCATTTTCATGGTCAACAAGTGCACTGTCTCATGAACAGATTAAAGTGAACCCTGGTGGTACCTCTGGAAATCACAGGGAAATGTATCTTAGTATCTTTTCCATTCCACTAGACTCATGCACTTGAACTGCTCATCTTCACTGAAAAAGAGCTGGAAGAATGCTCATACTTCCTAGGAACAGCATATCTGACTCAGCACTCATCTGCTAGACTCCCCTTTCTCCATTTCTTGCCAGGCACATGTGGACAGAAAGATACACGTGACTTAAGGATTCATAGCCAATAACAGTAATCATAGAAAATGCCAGTTGGTATTTAGAGGACACTAAATTTAGAGGACATGTCAATGTCAAATGCTTACATACAGTATTTGATTTCGTTTTATCAACTATCTTGCCAGTTTGCTCAAGGACAGAAAGGGAAATCCTATGCATAATATGCCAATATCTTAAAAAAATGTGGTCTTAGCTACTATTCTATACTTTTTAGGTTTTGCACTCAGACTGTTTCCTCTTGGCCCTCTCCCTTTAGTTTTTGACAAGATCTTGCTATGTCACCGGGGTTGGCCTTGCACTAGAAATCTTCTGACTTTAGCCTCTTAAATGCTGGGACTACCTTGTATGGAACCATGCTAGCTTCCTCTCATTTTTAAGGCACACCAACAAACTGAAAGTATAATGTTGGAAACTCTAGGAACTCCAGGCCAGTACTTCTCGTTAATGAGAAGTAGATGTTATGAATGAATGTGGGTATCAGTTATGAGTGAATCAACCTTAATTCATGAGAGTACTTCTTAAATCACAAGAGCATTTGGAGCTTCTTGTTGGCATTTGACTATGAACCAAAGACAGATAAGGTTTTAATATTGCCTATAAAACTTGAAGATCTGTTAAAATTTGCTCACTAGTGTTAACTCTCAATGATTTTTCAAACAAAGATAGGCATACTCACACCCACAGAAACCAATCCTACACTTTGATTCCTTTGAGATACTATTTTGCTCTTTTTATTATCCCTTTCAAAATTTCAAATCTCTTAACAATAAATATGATGGTTCAAACACAAAACTTTCTAAGGGGACCATCTCTAATTTTGACTGCTCAGAGCTCTCATTAACCATAACAGTCAGATACCCTATTTTCAATTCAAACCATCTGTACACTTAATTTTCCAGGTAAACTGGTAGTTACAAAGAGCTTTAAAGTATTTTCAGAAAAACCAAAGACCACCCTTTTGCAAGAATGACAAACAATTTTGCATTTATGTTCAAGGTAAAAAGTTCTTCATAGCTCACACTTGGCAGTTGACAAATTTTCATTATTATACATTGGTAGATGACTGGGTGAATTTTAGGTATATGATGACATGATTTTTAAAGTATACAACTTAACCTCTCTCATACGTAGAAGTACTCAACAAAAACTAAATATATCAGTTTTTATACTCTAAATCAGAAAAGAGGGGAAGTGACAGGAATCTAGATGCTGAAGACACAAATTGATTTGGGAAACACATTTTTTTTGGGAAGCCCTAAAACCATAAAGCGATCAGCACCAGGACATCTGTTGGGGTGGAGGGCCACTCGAGGTGAGGAACTGCTAAATCTCAGACAACCAGGAATTTAGACCAGTTCAACTTTTTTCTTCCTCTGAGGTGACAACCTCTTAACACCATAATCTCTCCCATTCAGTATAATGACACACGGATTTAATGAGTAAAAGACAACAACTTAAAACCTCTTTTCTGAGCACCCATTTTTCTGTTTAGGTAAGAGGTAGGTAATCTGTCTAGCTGCTGGCACAAGCCTAAAAAGGAACATGTGAATACATTTACACACTCCCTTCTGAGCAAGTAGCTGCATATACAACAATGTCTGTTTCTACTCAGATCTAAAAATAGAATTAAAGCCAAAACTAACAGCCCTTCTGCTAATTAAAGAAATAAGCCATGTTTTTGCTCCAAGTGTCCCAACACAATGTGAAACTAAAATTAACTGCTCTCTTCTGGATCCTACTTGTTTATGTTTAAGAGAAAAGTTGAAGATAAAGAAACCTCCTAACAGAACAGTTGAAGAAAACACATGGATACCACACACTGAAGAAACAGAGTACACAGTTACCACAGAGATATTTTTTTTTCCACCTAGTGCAAACAGGTGATAATTTAAAAATCTGGTTACCTTTACATTTCTTCTCCTCTGTTTGGAAGGTCTGGGCGCTGGAGACGCTCTGATCGTTCACATCGTCATGGTCCAGATGGAAGATGGAGTTTGTCCAAGCGGCCTGAATGAGGTGTGGTGAGGATTGCTCATTCTTCAGTGTGCTGCGCCTCTCTGCATGGCTCTTCCTATGCAGGCAGGCTTCAGACATTCCTACTAGCTTCCAGTCCTCTTCCCGGTCTGGACAGTGTTTCGGTTTGTCCCAGGCTGGAAGGCCATTTTCTGCATGGGTTGAAAAACATGAGGTGATGAGCTGTTGGCATTGTCAAGGTTTTGCAGAGATGCCGAGTTCTGAAGGGCAGGCTGTTGCTTGGTCCTTTGGGGCTGACAGCATTCCCCTGCCCTCTTTCTGACAGCAGTGATGAGATGCAGGCTCCGTCACTCACAGTAGATGAACTGCGTGTTGGGAGTCATCAAAACACTCCCTTTACCTTCAGTCTCCAGAAAGATTTTAGTCCTCCATGGCTATATTTCACCAATACCCTGCCTGCAACAATGGCCCAAGAGCAAGGTGATACTGGTTTATGTCACTGCTTAGATGACCATGTGAGGTCTTTGAGAGGCAAGGCTGGCCATGACCTTAGGTTAGATCCTTAGGACGTAAAACATCTGGGATTCAGCCTTGTTTGACTTGGGTTTTATCATAGGCTGACCTGAAGGACACCCAGGTACTTAAGTAGAATACACTCACATGGCCACACAGTAAGTGACAACTTGGTTCCCACAACCTTCTACAAAATCCCCTAATAAAAAATATAGACAAAACCAAACAAACATCCTCTCCTCCAAACTCAAGAAACAAAATCTTAAAAACGAGTTTTGTGAATGGTTTCAATGTAGTTCCAAGCTGGCAGTGAGATCAGATGAAGGAAAGCAGGTAATACTGTAGCTGGATGGTAAATTAAGAAGCATAATAGAACGAATGAGTCCCAAATCTCTTTGGCTTGGGTACCAGCAGCTTCTTTATGTATATTATATTTTTTATATTCAGTGTATAGAAATTTGAAAGTCTGTCATCTAGAAAATGGGCAAAGTATCAAGAACATGAAAAATGTTTTCTATCTATCTCCTTAGTGGCAAATTTTACTTGTTTATGTCTTTACAGGGAATAATCAGAAAGAAAATTTATGTGCATATATGCTCATGCATATACATTAAAAATTGAAATATATGGCTATCCTTATTTCCTGAAGTTCTTAGCAACTGCCTGTCAAAATTGGGAAACTATATAGAGTCCTCCTGGTTCAAGTGGCCATACAATAACTGAAAGTCTATCATCAGTGTAGATTTCTTTCAGCTAAAATCACCAAAAAGCTATGAATGTCCATATCCCGATGCTTATAGTTAAGTCCACCCTGACCTGGGAATTTTCAGACATTTAAAAGGAGTATCAAATGAGGAACACAAACTACATCTAGTTTAGCTTTATATAAGGTCCCTCTCTGACATTTTCAATTGAGGTTGCTTGCATGTTTTCTCTAAAGGTGTAAACTACCATCCGTTACTTTTGGAAGTTATGGTTCCACTCCAGAGTCTTTACGTTACTCTTGAGGCCCACGTACTTTCTACTTCCACTTTAGGGAAGACTGAACAACAACAATGTGCTAATCAGTACATGTTTTCTTTGTTAAATAGAAATTTCTTCATAAATAGAAATGCAAAGCTGGAACTAGTTTAATATGGGCTCATAAGCAAAGTCTCCTTTACAAAAATCAACACTGTGCTACTTGGGGGATATAACCGTTGATCTTATCCAGAGAAGAGTTCTGAGGATTCACTGTATGGCAAGGGCCCCAAGAGACATTGTTATTAGGTAAGTGAAATAAATATGGGTACTTCTCAGTGTTTATAGAACATTATTGACAGCATGGTGAACCAGAAAGATCCGGCCTCAGTTCCATGGTTCAACCAAGTCAGCCACTAATGCAATTATAGTCATTTTTTCGCACCCTCCATGAAAAGAAAACAATGGTTGGAGGCCTTGGTGGATTGCATTGTATTTCAAACCAAACATATCCAAGTAGAACCCATTCAAGCATTATGAGAATTTAAGGTTTTCATGAACTAAATAAAAAGTGACTGAATGCAAGGCTTAATTCTGGGCCTGAGATACATTTTATTTCTACAGAAATTAAAAAAAAATACCCGTGCATATTTCAACAGTACCTACTAGATTTTCAGAAGCTAAATCAACAGCAAATTGTATCCTGTAAAGTTCAATTTAAATGTTGAAGTTCTCATGGTATTTTAGAAAGCCTGACACTTTTTCAATTTTTTTCTCTCTGCAGAAATTCTAAAAAAAATTAGTACTAATTTCCTAGTGCCAACAGAAATGAAAAAATATAGCCAAACTGGGCAGTCTCTGCTCCCTAGTGAAACAGGGCTTTGATGAAAAGTGAAAGGCACCGGACCCAATGAACACTCTGCCTTATAGCACAGCCTGTTAAGGTTTTCTGGGCATGTCCATTGGACCAGCAAAAAGGGGCTTCTTATAAGACTCTGTTTGGGGTGAGGGAACGGATAAGATTGCCTTCCACTTTTCTAAGCACTTGAGATAGATTGGGAAAAGGGCTGCATTCACAGGAGGCATTTACAAGCCCATAATCACTGTCTGCAACCACCTTCACAATAATGATATTCATTTGCTTAACTGGCAAGTGGACTGGTTGGAGCAAGGCTGGGAAATGGAGGCTGAAAAGTCCTGAGTGGGTTATGGGAAATCTTAACAGTTTTAAAAGGATTCTTGATTCTTATCAATAACAGGAGGATGGTAGGGATAAGCAATTTCTATTCCATTCCCAAGGAAGATTGAGACACCCATTACACCAGGCCCTTTAGCATATACCTACTGGGTGTGCTGTCAATAGTGAGAAGCCCATGTGACCACCATGTTCATAGGGTTGGCAATAGTTATTCTCAAGAATGTTTGCCATTACTATGTCAAAGCTCAGGGCTATAGGGTGTTTCTTTTTAGAAAATATCCTAAAGAGCAAATCTGCAATTCTCAACTGTTGGTGTGTATCAGAATCTCCTGAGGAGCTATGAAACACCCAGAAGACTAGACTTTTGAATTAGGCTGGGGCTTGGGTAGGTGTTCTCCAGGTGACTTTGATAACCAACAGTTTGGGATTCACAGGTTAAGATATGTTTAAGAAAATTATTGTCAGGTGTTGGATATGTAGGCACCCTCATCAGGCTTTAATGTTTTAAATAGGTTCAGAGTAAATTTGCATTGTCATTCAAAAAGCCATCAGCTATTCTGGGAGGGTCTTCTAACTGAAACATTAAAAGTCAGATGTAATGTTCTCTTGTGGGTTCCAGGTAGGATGAAAATAGTAGTTTATTCGAAAAAATCTGATTTTAGCATTATCTGGGAAATATTGCACAGAATAGAAATGTATGATTTTTTAAATAGGGGACTCTAGAAATGATCATATTTTCTTAGCCACACAATCTCTTAATCATATTTCTTTGAACCTGCAGTTCTCAGGAACAGCCTCCTAAGAAGCTAGGATTATAGGCATGAGCTACTGCTGTCTGGCTAACATTTGGCTTTTAACTCTTCATATTCTAGCTACCAAGACAATCAATTTCATGCCAGTTATGATGAAAAATTGTTAAGTAGAAAATATCTACATGGGCATGTGACCTGCTGCTAAATTAACTAGCTACAGATCAATCTGTATGTTTCAGGGAATTTAGACATAAAGGATTGTTTTTTTTTTGCATTTGATAACCATCATTCTATTGGCTTTGAATGTCAAAACACTGATCTAAAGCATCTTTTGCAAAGGAGAAAAACAAAAACCTCATTAACCTAATTGCCTATGTTCTATCCCTGGAGATTTCACTATGGATGATAGAAAATAAATCTGTCCATCAAAGAGGGAAAATTATACTAAAAATATTCAAGTATTTCAGGACACAAAAGGAGCCAGCCCCTTTCAAAAGAGCAAAAGCAAAGGAAGATGGGTTATGATAAATTGGTTAAAAACAGCCAGCTGAGTAAGTTGGGGTTTCCTGGCCTTTCTTATATACGTGTCAGCAGTGAGTGAATGGTGGCATAAAACTGTTAATCCCAACATGTAAGAATGTGAATTAGGAATACTGTAAGTTTTATACCAGCTTGTGGCATATAGCAAAACATTGTTGAGAGAGTGAGAGACAGGAGATTTATTGGATAACTGTTTTTCTGGATTTTCCCAGGTTAGTTTTAGGTACAACCCATACAGCTACCCCTTACTATGCAAATCCGTGATGTTTTCCTGTGTTAGGAAATCATTATTTGGGGGCTGGGAATGCGGCTTAGTGGTAGAGTGCTTGCTTTGCATGCATGAAGCCCTGGGTTCAATTCCTCAGTACCATATAAACAGAAAAAGCCAGAAGTGGTTCTGTGGCTCAAGTGGTAGAGTGCTAGCCATGAGCAAAAGACGCTCAGGGACAGTACCCAGGCCTTGAGTTCGAGCCCCAGGACTAGCAAAAAAAAATCCAAACCATTATTTGTTCCAACAACATACAATTGTGTACTGTTTCTAAGATCGTCCTTGTGTATGTATGTATGCTAGTAATTCAAGTGTGGACATTTGGACCTTGAGATTGGGATAAGATACTACTTTGACATTCTCCATAATTTAGACTTGCATAGTGGAGTAGAAAGTTCTGGCCATTTTAGAGTACATTCTAAAGTCCAGGGTCACAACTTGAAAGGAGGCTACTTCTAAAGGAATTTGTACAAAGATGAAGAAGAAAACCATATTGTATATAAATCACTTTAATAAATAATATTGGTGTAAGCTAAAAATCACCAAGCACTCATTTTATGCTATATACTATAAATGCACATTACTATTTATTTAGCATATACTGCATGACAGGTAGCATCCCAAGCAATTTTCCTAAAGTATCTCATCTAACTGTGATAGCTATACCAAAGAAAGAGGGACAATTTCTCTCAAACAATGAAGAAATAGGTATGTGTTGTAGGGTGGGTAGGGCTAGAAATAAGATTCTTGTTTCTACTTAGGATGTGTTGTGGTATACTATAATTATGAATTCACCCATTTAGACTTATAAGTTCCTGAATAGCTGTGACCTTGGCTTATTTAGGTTTAAGCCGAGCACTAACTTGGAACCTGGTATATTCATGAAAGCTCATTGCCTGAGTGTACTCAAACTAAATGTGGCAGCTCTACTAATCTTGCTTCCTCTCCCGCGTAATCCTGCAGGAAGCAGCAGTTGGTGCGAACACCTCCCTATGTCTTCTCTGTCTTGTCACTGTTCAGTAAGTGCCTTTTTTCTCGTTATCTGCCCTTAGTCCTCATTCTATTTCCTCAAAATCTTCTTCACTTCCCCCACTTTCTAAGGGGCTACTTCAAGAGTTCGTGCAGAGGTCTCTAAAGAAAGGTGAAGAAAAAGTTTTATTTCCGTAGCAATTATTTTAAAAAGTTCAGCTTTATTCATAGTGTAGGACGAATGATATCATGCATCTAGACCTAGTCTATACATCTATTAAGCAAACACAGTTGGGTAGATGCAGAAGGGGTTACAAAGGTTATTAACTAAAACATGGCAGACTCTAGGGAGAACTCTGTGTAATTCCTTTGAAAGACAAACTCAAAGCCCAACAAAACAGACGCCAGGGAATGAATAGTTGCAAGGAGGTGGTGGGTGGGGCCAAAGGAGAGGGGTACCCAAATGAAGAGGAGGTGTGGGGTTGGGGGGAGAATTCATTGTGCACACTACAAAATCAAGAACAAGAGAAAGGGTGGTTTGGAGGTGGAGGTGAGAATGTCGGAAGAAGTGACACTGATCAAGATGCAGTGTACTCATGAACTGCTTTGTTGGATGGCAACTCCTTTGTTCAAGTAGAGATTAGAAAAAGATGTGTACTGAAGGGATTGAGTGCTGGGGGCCAGCACTGTGCTCAAACACTCCATCTCAACAATATAGCTGCAGCTGCTCTCCTGAGACTTCAGCAGTGTGAGTTGATGGAGGCCCTTGGTCAGCCTTTGCTGAAGGTGCCCTCAAAATATCCTCTTGTAAATGAAGTCTTGCAAAACTACGGTCTCTGTGTCAGCTAGGCTGCTTTCCATTGCTATATGGTTTTGTCTTTCTTTTACTGAGCACCTGACTATTAACTTTCCCTCCTGTTGAGACTGGACTTTTCTATGCGTATGTACAGTGAATTTTAGTTTGCTATCACATAGGGTTTCTCTTATTTCATTGGCAGGGACTCCAGTCCATTAAGTGAGTGAGATTTTGGAGCTGCTAAGAGACAAATCTTTTCCTTATCTGGCTGTTCCCAGTTCTCTGGTTTTCCTGTGTATTCCATTAGGCAATCACTTTCTAATGAAAAACAATCACCACGGATATAGAAACCTCGAATAATTATTCTGAAACCAGAAACGACAATGATAATCTCTTGATAATAAGTGAAAACCCATGGACAGTTTAAAAAAGTTTGTGCTTAGAACATTTGCGTGGGATATATATATATTTTAACATAGAGTCTGAAATTGTTAAAAAAAACAACAACCAAAAAACAAAAAAACCACTCCATATATCAAAGATGGTAGAGACACCTTCCTTGATGAGATTTATAAGCAACACCTTACAATTATTTGCCTATAGGATAACTACCTGGCTGCTGGAGGCACTGACCAGAGGCTTCAAATACAGAATCTTCTCTTGAGCACACAATGGAATGGTCATTTGATTTTCTATAACTTATACTGGATTTGATCAGAGAATCCTGAGGTTAAATGACTCAAACTTTGAGGTAATTACTCTAAGGGCCACAGTGATTCCATTTAGGAGATTAGAAAAGCAACAGCTGTTCAGAAACATTCATATTAAAGAGCCACAAATGCATATAAAAGGGAACAGATGTTTCCTGCCAGGATTAGATAGATTCTCCTTTGTGGAGGTTCAAAGCATAATGCTTTTCTTTGTTGTTGGTTGCAACCAGCATTAAAAAATAATTATTATCACTATTAATATGTTGTACAGTGGGGCTACCATTTCATCAGTCGGGTAATGAGTACATTGTTTTTGGGCAATGTCCACCCAAGTTTCTTCCATTACTGCTCACAAGTTGCAACCAGTGTTTTTGAAAGAAAGTATAAAGTAGCCTCTAATGCTGGCTCTGTTTAAGTTCTCAAATGCAAACTCACCTTTCCCAAAGCAGGAAATACATGTGAATCTTTACTAACTTTGGAAACTGGACTGGGATATAATTTATGGATAAACAACAAACAGAACTTTTCAAGTAAACTGCACAATTGTGATGAGGAATCGGATCGATTTTCTACATCCCACTAGGGGGAAGAGGAGTCTCAGCACGTGGTAACAGACACACCTATTCATTTAAGTTTCACTTAGGGATTAGCAAAACGGACAAAAGTACGTGTGGTGTTAACAACGTGACAAATAGGCCTATCGGTTGCCCTCTACCCGGAGGGTTTTCATAGTATTTCACTATATTTTTCTATTTCTAAAAATAAGTAATTAGGATTAAGGTCAGTGAAGATGTTCTAGTCATTTTGGGAACATTTGGACCCAGGGAAGTTTTGTTAGGGAAGGGGTTCTGCCATGGTAAGCATTTCTCTTATTTTAGACTGTGACTTCAGGCAAGACTTTGAGATCTGAAGACTTTTTGGAAGTAGGGACTTTGGGGGAAGTTTTCAGGACCTCAAAGTAAAACATACAAAATATATATTTCATTAAATGGGCCCTAGTGGTAATAACACAATTATCTGGGTATCTATTATCTCTTAAGCCATCTGCTTTAGAGTCTTTACCTCCCATATGCTATCCAAATAATAGAACTAGAGGGAAGAGGTTTGACATTGTGGTACATGCCTATAATCAAATTCAAAGCCTTTTGAGGGTATGTACAAAGATGCTGTCTTAAGAAACAAATAGCCAGAAGCTAGTGATTCATGCCTATAATTCTAGCTACTGAGGAGGCCAAGACCCAAAGGATCTAAGTTTGAAGCCAGCCTGGGCAGAAAAGCCTGCAAGATACCATCTCCAAAAGCGCTCCAGCAGAGCAAGCAAGCCAAGTTAAGTGTGAGGCTCTGAATTCAAACCCTGCCAAACATAAAACACAACCAACAACAAATAAACGTGCCTAGAGGGGAAAAGCAAATTGTTCTGACCTACCTGTGTTGTGAAAGATAATTTAGCACTTGAGGTGGGTCCAGTTGCTGTTCTGTGATGCTTTTACAGTATAGGGAAATGGAGACAGAAAATGTCAAGTCTTTCTTCTGCCCTTTTTGGCTTTGCAATTGCCTTAGAGTTGGTGAACCTGAAGGTGGAGTGGGGGCTGGGCGATGAGTTCCTACAGCCTGCCCCCTTTCCAACCTGCCCACCTCCAACCAGGATCAGCTGCCCCTAACACCCTCAAAGGTAGCAAATATCTAAGCCCTATTACTCAAAGTCTTCAAAGACCTACAGTATCAGCATCACCTGGGAGCTTGTCCAAAACAAGTTTGGTCCAGAACTAGCCTGTCATTTTAATAAGATCTGCACGGCACTTATGGCCGCACTTGAGTCTGATATCTCTTTGGTAGTTTCTATATCAAGTACACTGAATTTGTTAACTGTGTGTTTTCCTAATTTAAACTTTGGTGGTGGGACTTAGCATTTACTATTACTTATTATAATATCATATCTAATATAGAGATAAGACATGAATTATTCCTGTTTGGAGGGGGATGTACTATTTAATGAGTTGCAACTTAAGGAAATTATATACCAAATAAGAAAAGGGAGGTGCTTTAATTGTCCTTATTTCCCAAATGGTTAGCTTATTTCATGACATGGGAAAATCCAAACACCAAGATTTCTGATTATAAATTTTTTTGGTAGGTTTCTCTTGCCAGAGACATTCAGCAAAATAATAAAAAGCAACAGCTAATATTTTATGTAAAATGACTGTGCCAACCACTCATTTGGAGCACTTTCCACTTAATCTTTATGGTAACTCTAGAATGCTTAGCCTCATTTTCCTGAGGATGTTAGGGGCATAGGCAGGTTCAACCCTTGCTGGAGGACACAGTAGATAAATGGCAAGGTCAAGAGCCAAACCCAGGCTGCGCACTGGTGACTCATGCCTGTGATCCTAGCTACTCAGGAGGCTGAGATCTGAGGATTGTGGTTCGAAGCCAGCCTTGACAGAAAAGTCTGTGAGACTCTTATTTCCAATAAATTTCTTAGAAAAAGCTGGAAGTGGTGCTGTGTCTCAAGTGGTAGAGCGCTAGCCTTGAGCAAAGTTGGTCAAGACAGCCATGTTACACCTCTTCCTTTTGGGGAGCCAAGACCCAGTGACTTAGATCATCATCACAGCAAAAGGACTAGATTCCCTGGACTAAAATACAGAGTGAGAAGTTTGAAATAACGAAAATAGAAGGTCACATTCTCGTTTGAAGTCACCCAGCTGAGGGAGGAGCTGGGATGGATCTTGGGATTGGTAGTCTCATGACTCCGTAGTTGCAGGCATATGTTTCTCCATTATACAGAAAGATTTATTGCTCCGTTTCCATGGTTTTTCAAATTCGGACATTTTCCACTCTATACCTCAAACAGTAGGAGTTGTTTTTCTAATTAAAAGTGTTTATTTTTTCTTCCAGTAAATTTACCAAACCAGAGACAGCTGTGTCTGGAAAGATTCTGCATCTCACACTGGCTGCCACTGTGGCTGCTGCTGCTGCTGGTGGTGGTGGTATGTTTAAGGTGGGCTTTGCTTTCAAGTAGCCAAAGAACTTGGGAAAACAACAACAAACACAAACAACCAGATAACATCATGGAGCACTGATTTTGTTTTCTGGCTGCCTCTTTTGGAAGTTAAAAAGTCACAAAGTAATTTAGCACTGAAAGAAGGATAATTTCATTCGTGAGTAGGATGCTGGGAGCTAACCCTCATGGCTAACCCTGCCCCTGGCCAGATCTGGCATAGACCATGTTGTCTTAACTTCCTGTTCCAGTGAGGAGAGGGAGAGGCTACTGCTAAACCCAGTTGACCTATGGAGAAAGCTAAAGATGTGCCCCAAGTGACCAGCAGTAGCAGGAAGCTGCTTCCCTCATTCCACTCCTCTCCACGGGGGATGCAGCTGAAGCCTAGAGAAGCAAGCATTCCCTCAGTCCCCAAGCTAGTAAGGGGCAGAGCTGGGTCTGGTATCCTCTTCAGGACAGGGCAGATGCTTGATGGCATCTGTAATCCACATGAGCTATGAGAGGAGTTTATCTATTTCCTCAGGAAAGAAAAATGTCTGCACAAAGAAAGAATGGAGTCAAGGGGCCTATTTCTTTAGACATATATTTAAAGCCTTACGTCCAAATGAACAAGCTTGTCAGATACCAACAGATTGAATCAAACATTGATGCATAGGAACATGAAGGACCTGATTTTTTTCCTTTAATAAAAATAGCTATCTACAGAGCAGGTAATAAAACAGATGCTTCTAACTCAAATCCTCCTCCCCTCCCCAGGACTTGATTTTTATGGGGAAAAAAGAATCTCAGGTTTGGATAACAAGCATTCCAGCTATATGAAATTCTGGCCTGAGATATTTTCTGTGCAAATTGTAGCCTAAAGAAGAAACATTATGCTGCTAGTAATTATCCTGTTCATTGTGGCGTATGTCTACAGGGCGTCTACAGATGATGGCTTCTGCAGAGAGAATGAACTATCTAGGCTGTGCTGCCCACATGCTCTCCAGCCTGGCCGTGGCCAGCTTGCTTCGTGTCATCTCCCCGCTGTGTTTACTTAGGGTGATGCAGCAAGTGGAAGGCATTACAAAATCACCCAATTTGCTGCATGGTGCAGAATGGGCTGTTTGTATCCTGGGGGAGCCTATAAACAGCTGTGCCAATTGGGAGGGGGAGGGGTCCGGAGAGAGGGGAAGGTGTATTGGCTTGAAGAATGAGAAATGGGGAAGGATGAAGCCACTCTGGAAGAACAATCCCATTTCTCCCATTTCTGGGAGGGTGATTTGGTAGATTCACAAATATTGGCTTAAAGAAGGATACAGATATGAAATGATGTTGCCACGTGTCCCATGGGGCTGCCCCTAGGTGAGGATCCTTGCAATTGGCAGTGTTTAAAGATGGGTTTGGAGATCACCACGTGGCAGGGGTTTGTGTGAAGCTGGTAATAAGGGGGTATAGTATAGCCGGTATTGAGAAAGCCTGACTTTGGCAAAAATTGTGAGGTGAAGTTTTCATAGTTCTGATTTTAAGGCTGTTTCCCTTCTATGCTTGCTATCATTTTCTTCCTACCAACCAGTTAACCGATGCCAGGAGGGAACGTCTGATAGGATTAATACATACAAAGATATGAATGGTGGATTTGGTGCTAGCAGGAACATTTGTGTTCGTTTTGTTG
The DNA here is from genome assembly GCF_000151885.1 of Dipodomys ordii. Lineage (NCBI taxonomy): Eukaryota > Metazoa > Chordata > Mammalia > Rodentia > Heteromyidae > Dipodomys > Dipodomys ordii. Next base: position 27,254,277 of record NW_012267228.1, on the reverse strand, counting down.
CCAGTCCTGGGGCTTGAAATCAGGGCCTAGGCACTGTCCCAGAGCTTCTTTTGCTCAAGGCTAGCACTCTACCACTTGAGCCACAGCACCACTTTTGGCTTTTTCTGTTTTTGTGGTACTGAGGAATTGAACCCAGAGCTTCATGTATACTAGGCAAGCACTCTACCACTAAAGGCACATTCCCAGACCAGGAACACTTGTATTTGAAATAACTCTCTAATGTAATCTAAAGTCAAGTCTGATCAATGGAATTTTTAGTGAGGGTGTCATAATAATATAGACACATTTTTTAGTAGATGGGAAAAATGGAGGAATTTGTATGGAAGCATGGCTTGCTTCAAAAATCATACATACATACACACACACACACATATGATACATATGTGCTATGGTACCAGTGGAATATAATTATGGATGCTTTTCTTCTTGCCAACAATGATTTGCATTTGGTATAGATAGCGCTTACTCTCCAGCAAGGGAAGAAACACTCTGTGAAACTTCACGCTGGGGTACCTGTAGCTCACACTTGTAATCCTAGTTACTCAGGAGACTGAGATCTGGGGATCATGGTTCAAAGCCATCCCAGGCAGGAAAGTCCATGATACTCTTATCTCAGATTAACCACCATAAAATTGGAAGTGGTGTTATGGCTCAAAGTAGTAGAGCACTAACCTTCACGGAAATGAGTTCAAGCCTTAGAATCAACAAAAAAAGAAAGAAACTTCTTCATGTATGTTAAACAAGCCATATTTTCATTTCCCGTTATTGCTAATATTGACTGTAGGGTTTGAAAGGATGGGAGCCGTGTGTTAGCAATCATCTGAAGTCTAAGGCTATGGTCTCTCCTCAACAGCTAAGATACAAGTTTGGGGACATGCTGTGTGAGAAAACGAAGGAGAGATGCATAAGCAGAAAATAAACACTAAAAAACTCAACCTCCCCTCCCCCCAACCCGAACCAGGAAGGGGATGAGCTACAGAGTAAGTTCTTCCCATTTCGAGGTTTAGACTGCAAGGTTTTGGTCTTCCTTATGCCAGCTCATGATGATGCAAAACAGAGGAAGAGACCTGGGTTAACCCATACCACGTGACTTTATGAATCACTTCACCTCATTCACCAGACTTTCTTTTTCTGACTGCCAGCTGAGGACATGTGTGGAAAACTGATGCTCAGAATTATTCCATGCCCACTGCCAGAGGCAAATTAGCTCCTTTGGGCAATGGGATCTGAGGAGTAAAATTCAGATAATAGTGAGGAGTAATAGGAATCTTAGGGCTATACCAGTTCAACCACCTCATCAATAGAAAAAGAAATAGAGGGTGAAGAAGAGTTGATCAAAGCCACTAGGACAGCTATAAGAAATATCAAGCCTAGATCATCCCAAGTGGGCTGGAGTGAGTGCTGTCTGGGGTAAAGCTGGGTAAAGGTGGAGCATCTACAAGTGACTTCCTTGCTCTTGGAACTAGCCACTCACACCCTCTGTGTTTCTAAGTTGTTCTCAGAATTAAGACAGTATGTGGGTATTTAGAAAAAGATACTATTGGGCTGAAATACTCAGAGAATTCCTGTGCTGGTCTCATTAACTGTCGGATTTAATAGTGCACCCCTGGGAATAACAAACAAAGGCATTCTGTAAGAGGATGAGCAACTCTGTCAATGGGTTGTGGCCTGGATGAATGTGGGGAGGAGAGAAGAGAGAAGAAGAGAAAAGGAAAGGGGAGAGGAGAGGAAAAAGGGGATTGAAGGGGAAAGTAGGGATGGTGTGAGAGAGAGGAAGAGGGAGAGAGGTGATGGGGAGAGAGGGGGAAGGAGAGAGATGAGGAGCAAGAGAGGGAGAGGGAGAGGGAGAAGGAAAAGAAGGGGGGGAAGAAAAGAGCAGATTAGGAAGTGAGTTTGATGAAGTTATCAACAGATTGAGCCATACTGTCCAGGTCCAGGAGCCCCGTACGCTAGCCAATTTATATTTTGTCCTCTGGTCTAGTGCATGTCAAGACCAAAGACCTTCATTCAACTGATTTGTGGCACATGGAAAATTCTTGTGAAGTGATGAGGTTTGACAGGGTCAGGAAGCAGAGAATTCTTAATCTTGGAAACCTGGACTCTAACACAGGCTTCTATTAAGTAAATATGCTTTACCCTGTCTGCTGGAAAAGGGCACAGCCCATAATAGATACCCTGCTCTGCCTGAAAACACACATCAACCAGCCAATCCCAGCCTGAACTCTCCTAAGAGCTGGAGCAATGAAATGCAGGCCTGTGGAGACCCAGCATCAGTTAAGACTCCCAGAAACGTTACCATTGGCTTTCAAGGGTGTCATCTGCATAAACACACCAAGGGATATTTAAAAGTAACGGATAATCCTCAAGCATCAGCTTGGAAATTGGAATGAAAAGACTCATTTCTGAATTGGCGTTGTGACACTTTATTAGTATGTTACCCTTGGACCATGGAGTGGGTTGTGATGGCATTTGGCTAATGGGGAGCATAAATTCACCCTCTAATGTGTTTGAAGCAAGATAACAAGACGACTTCTTTTAAGCTTTCCTGGCAGGGCTGGTGTTACTGGCCTGCGCATATAGTGATGTGGATCATGATGACAGCATGTACCATTCATTTTTGGGGGTTTGCTATATTCTAGCCAAATTGCTAAGCATAGTGTACTGTTTTTCTTTTTCTGTGCTGGCTGCTCCTGGGCCTTGAACTCAGGGCTTGAGTGCTGTCCCTGAACGTTTGTACTCAAGGCTAGCACTCTATCATTTGAGCCACAGTTCCATTTTGGCCTTTTAGTGATTAACTGAAGAGTCTCATGGACTTTCCTGCCAAGGTTGGTTTTGAAGCATGATACTCAGATGTTGGCCTCCCTGAGTATCTGGAATTATGGGTGATATCTGGCGGTACTATTTCTTTTAACCATGATAGTATAGAAATAAATAACAACCATTTCCACTTCACAAAGAAAGAGACTAATGTTAAGAAAGGGAAAACTAGGAGAGGTCAAGGGAAAACTAGGAGAGGTCAAGGGAAAACTAGGAGAGGTCAAGGGAAAACTAGGAGAGGTCACACAGAGAGAAGCAGTATCATACTGGAACCTGGGTGGATTTGACCTTAGGCCTATATCTTCAGCCTCTCTGTTGCCTGATGGAGTTGGCAGTGGTTTGAAGCACAAAAAAATGATTGGAGTTAAGATGATGTGTGTTCTCTTGGTTTGAATATATAATATCCTCATGAATTGCTTTCCCTCCTGCCATCCTATTTGTATTTAAGATTAACAGATGAAAGAATAGAAGGAAATAAAATATCTTTGTAGTAAGAATAAAGCAAGAGGGCTGGGAAGGTGGCTCAGTGGTAGAGTGTTTGCCTTGCATGCATGAGGCCCTGGGTTTGATTCCTCAGCACCACATAAACAGAACCGGAAGTGGTGCTGTGGCTCAAGTGGTAGAGCACTAGCCTTGATCTGAAGAGCTGAGGGACAGTGCCCAGGTCCAGAGTTCAGGCCCCACGACTGACAAAAACAAACAAACAAAGACTAAAGCAATAAAGTAAAACATAGATCATCAAACAAAACAAAATCATAAGAAATAGTGAAACAAGAGCTGAAAGGAAAAAAAGTCAAGGAGAGGCAGATGTGAGAGTTTTCCCAGATGGTAAGGCAGCCATATTGTGACCTCCCTTCTCTTGGGGTTCATGCTGGCTCTTTATAACCTATCAGCAAGTGGGAGGGGCCTCTGCAGCCTTCTGGCTCTCCGGAAGCCATCCAATATCTCTGATAATCCTCTTCCTCTGATATATCCCAAAGGCTGAGCAATGCAAGGGCCACTAGCCTTAAAGAGGGCTCTCTCCCTTGATTCTCTGCTACTGAACAAATATTTATGTTGCATTATTATGGTTTAAGCCCTTGCAAGTTTAAGTTCTTTCATAGATATAAATGAACATTTCACCCTGTAATTCTAATTTCAAACAATAAGAACAATTTGTACTTGACCTAAAGCATCTTACAAAAACATGAATATTTACTAATTTAATCTAAAATGTATAGGTATATGGCTTTTCTAGGTAGATCTGTAAAGGAAAAAAGAACAAAAAGGAAAAAGAAAGGAAAAGAAGGATACCCAGTTGCAGAGCGGGCAGTAGAGGGTATCTCAGGAAACGTGGGCACTAGCATTTATTGGGCGCCTACTAGTGATAATGACTATACACAGTTCCAAGCCTCCTTGTGCCTTTGGTCCCAGCTGTTTTCCCCAGTGTGTTCTGCAGGATCTGACACATAGAAAGTGCGCAATAAATGTTTGCTGATCGATTTTAAGTAGATTTTCAATGCAAGTCTAGGATTCTTTCTGCCCCTACTTGACAATTAGGAAGTTGAATTTGGTCCAAAGTCACAAGGTTAAATATGTGATGAACCAGGGATTTGAACCCAAAGATACATGACTCCAAAGTCAGTGTTCTTTTCACAAAATCATGCCAACTCCAGAAGTAGCACTAACTGCTTAGTTCTAAAGGTGGTCAAAATAGACCTGCTCTAGAAATGCTGACCCTGCCTGGCCCAAGGTCAGACCACTGAAACACTTTTTAAACAACAACAACAACAAAAAATGACTTCATCAGAAAGAGCGAGTCCTTTCTGAGCTCACTCACCTTCATAATTTTACTATGCATTTTGTAGCCTCTTATGAAACCAAGTTATTCAAAATCAGTGTATGCAGGGGCTGGGAAGGTGGCTCAGTGGTAGAGCGCTTGCCTTGCATGCCTGAGGCCCTGGGTTCGATTCCTCAGCACCACATAAGCAAAAAGAAAAAAGCCGGAAGTGGCGCTGTGGCTCAAGTGGTAGAGCGCTAGCCTTGAGCTGAAGAGCTGAGGGACAGTGCCCAGGCCCAGAGTTCAGGCCCCACGACTGGACCCCCCCAAAAAAAATCAGTGTATGCATATTTCTGTCTGCATACCTACACTGTGGTTTCTAGTATCCTTGCAGTAAAACATGATCATGTGAACAAGTTCTAGCCAACAGAATGAAGGCTAGCATTGGGCCTCGCTTATGAAAACCTTTTCCTCCTTTCCCTTCTTTTGTTGAATGAAGTGAAGTTACAGGAATTTGAGGGTTTATCTATTGTAGCAGAGAGAATTATTTTACTAATAGATGCTGCATGATTCCAAATAACTTTCCTCCTTACTATATCATTAATATTTTTTCTTTTCTTTTCTTTCTTTTTTTTTTTTGTCAGTTGTGGGGCTTGAACTTTGGGCCTGGGCACTGTTCTTCAACTATTCAGCTTAAGGCAAGCACTCTACCACTTGAGTCACAGTGCCTCTTCTGGTTTTCAGGTGGTTAACTGAAGATAAGAGTCTCTCGGACTTTCTTGCCCAGGCTGGCTTTGAACTGCAATCCTCCGATCTCGACCTCCTGAGTAGCTAGGATTACAGGGGTGGGCCACGGGTCCCACTGGTCATCATTAAACATTTTACAAATCTATTTACAGTCAGTGGAAGCTTAAGAAGTGAGAAGTATGAAGCATTATCTATGAGAAGAACCACAACATCTCTATGCAGCCTTGGCTGTATGGCCTTATACAGGTTTCTCTATGTTCACAAGCTGTAATTTTGGATAATAAGAAAAATAGTCTCTAAGAGTTTTTTTCAATCAAGCTTCTATAAGTCTTCTTGGAGATGAAAGGAACATGCACTGTCATGCTCAGAAGCTGCAATCTTTTGACTGTGAGCTCCTAAAAGAAAAAGACTATTCATCTGTGATGTTTATCTTCCCAGATTCCAATATCTTAGATGCTCAGAGTATTGAATTTAATTAGTATTTTATGTGAAAACCTCAAAGAATTTACTAATATTCTAATTTATGCCAGTTATTTCTTGATCTAACTTGGAGCATGACATGAAATAATCAAAATTCTCATGAATATTTTTAAGATGCATTACTATGATACCCTATTTTATATTCAGTTACATAGATTTAGTCTTGATGTTAATAGTGAAAAGAATTGTTGATTAAAGGTGATGCCAACAGTCATTGGTATTCTGATGGCATCATTTATAGTTCTCTATCACTGGAGTATAGTTCCTACTTTGAGGTGAGAAATTCAGATTAGTCAGAATTTTCTCATTCAGATGTCTCTTAATGAGGCTTGTACAAACAGAATTGGGAGAAGCTATGGCAAAATTTCAAAGTTTGGAAAGGTTTAAGGCAAATTATACAATGACAGGATGCAGCTTATATACTTTCTCATTAAAAATTTTATACTTTGTTTTGGAAAAAGATATAGAAAAATGTCTATCTATATATGTAGGAAAAACTGGTCATTTCATCTTGCACATAACAAGAATCAGATTAGTAATTTCATATGTTTTTTTTTTTACAAAAAACGAACCAATTTTATTACTCAATAAAATGCGGTTCGGCCAGTAAAATGTTTGAAAGCATAGGGTTCGAGGGAGCTGTGGGTGGCAGGGTAAATACTGAGAGTCTTGACAGAAAAATATTGGGAGCCATATTTCAACAGTGCAAATAAAATAGAATCAAGTTATGGGAAATTAACTTCTTTTGTTAGTGTTGCCACAGCAGGGTAATGTGTATTCCCTGCCATTTTCTGCTCTCGCTTGACCCATCCTGTGCATCCTGGGGAGACCCAAGCCTCCAGCAGAACGCTGAAGATGGTTCTTCTGCTTTGGGAATTGATACCTATTAAAGCTGAAGCAATAAAAAATAATAATAATACCAGAAAAATGTTTTAAGATGTGTGTTTTTATCAGGTATTGCATCAAGGAAAAGACTGTATTAAAAATTACCTCCTTCTGCATGAATTATTTGCTTCAGTTCTTTAGATTATGACTTCATTAAAACATGTTTTTTTTTGATAGAATAAAGAATAACAAATTTATTTCTTGTCTCTTATTTTTTAGAGAAGAAAAGGCCTTCACTATTCAGAAAATGCAGGAAATCTTTACTTGGGTCTAAATATAAATGGTCCACTACAAAGAAAATGTGTATTGTGGGGATGGGCTAAACAGAGGTTTTAAAAAATTAACCTTACCTACAAAACAGACTTCTTAAAAAACATGAATTCCTACATATATCCCCTATACCCCTCATTATAGAATATTAATTCTATTGGCTGTTTCTTTTACAGTTAAATTAATATTTAAATGATCATTTAGTGTACAGGTTAGATTCACAATGACTGTTCTATGCTGTGCCTCAATGCTTTGGACTTAAAGTTAAGTGATTTATAGAAATCTTACAAGTTCACAACAATTCTTTGAGAAAAAGCTCAGCATTTTCAGCATTGAGTTTTTTTTAAAGCTCCCCAAAGGAATTAAATATGTACTCCTGGCTAAGGAAAAGATTATGCACCAGGGAGCTATGCTCTCTTGAGGCTTTGTTATTTAATTTGTTAAAATACATAAATAAAACAAATTCTCCTATAACTGGACATTATACAAATAAAAACACTTTGGGCCACAAAATAAAATACCTAGGAATTAACTTAACTAAAGAAGTGAAGGACCTCTATGATGAAATCTTTAAAAACTTGAAAAAGGAAATCAAAACAGAACTTAGAAAGTGGCAAAAACTCCCATGCTCCTGGATTGGAAAGATCAACATCATGAAAATGGCAATACTTCCCAAGGCTATCTACAAATTCAATGCAATATCTATCAAAATTCCAACCTCATTCTTCAAGGAAATAGAAGAGGCAATCCAAAATTCATATGGAACAATAAAAGACCCCAAATAGCAAAAACAATCCTCAACAGAAAGAACAAATTTCAAACTCTAAAGCCATAGTAATCAAAAAAGCTTGGTACTGGCA